>NC_040905.2:63269310-63572341 GCF_004126475.2 Phyllostomus discolor
CAGGGGCCTAGTGGTTAGATAGCAAGTATAGAGGCTGACAGAGGCTTAGTATGTGATGGAAGAACACAGGTCCTTTTACTGCTGGAGACCCTCATAAACTTGATTGTTAGTTAAAAGTCAGCCTAGCTGCAGTTCACCAAGAGTGAAAAATTGTCTCTTTAAAATTCTAGTTTTAGGGAATTTTGGTAGCATTGAAAGTCTCAAAATATGAAGTCTGACCTACTATAGTTGGAGGTTGGAATGATAGACATTTCTGAGTCCTTGGATCTAACCCTCAAACAGTATTTATGGTTAAGACTGGTGTCTAATTCTTTATGCCAAAGGTGTCAAACTCATTTTCACCCCAGGCCACATCAGCCTCGCAGTTGCCTTCAAAGGACCGAATGTAATTTTAGGACTGTATAAATGTAACTACTGTTTAATAGTTAGGCAAGAGCTTGGCACTGCCACCGGGTAGAAACAAGTTCTGAGTCACAGAAAACAAGGTGGAGGGCCGGATTTGTCCTGTGGGCCTTGTGTTTGCCAGTTGTGCTTTCTCCAGAAAGCACAAGTCACCAGACTTGGTGTCACTTGGTGACAGTCTCCATTGTCACCAGAGCACTGTGTACATTTATTGGTCATTTGTTGTATAGGCTGCACGTACCTATGTAACACACACCTGTGTATCACATTTTGATTCTGTGGTGTTCTGGTGGGTAGTGTCTGGAGGCACATTTGAGTTGTGTCATATTGTTCACATATGATGTTAACATCTGATCCCAGCCATATTCCTGTCTCATGACTTATAAATCTGTCATTCTTTTACTTATGAGGGGTTGGTGGGACAAGCCTTTTGAAATAAAAGCTGACACTTTACATTTAAGAAATTCAGTTGACCCAAGAAAGAACTCCCTGGGCATATCACTGCAAAAGTAAAGTAGTAAGTCAAGGTGTAATACATAAGTGCGAGCGTCTTTCCATGTTTTGCTTTTAAAATCATTTTGTTTGTTGTTGTATTCTATTGCATATCCAATGTTTGTAGCTTGTATGACCCTATTTGAATGTCACTGTAGGAAAAAATTCAAAAGGTTTGACTCCTTGAATTGTGTTTAGCATCAATATATGTCCTCTCCTCACTTGACATTTTTATTCTATGAACTCAAAGAGGATGGGATTCTATTGTTCAGTGAGTTTAAATTTCAGAAATTAATTTAGACCCATGAAAAAAATAAATTTAATTTTATGTGTAAAAGGCAAAGGTGATTTGATTCCTTGCTATGATTTATTAATATTAAAAATATAACCTGGATTACTTATAAAATGATATTTTATATCAGCAGACTTTTTTTTAAGATTTTTTAAATTTACTTATTATTTTTAGGGAGGGAAGGGAGGGGTGAGAGAGAGAGAGAGAGAGAGAGAGAGAGAAACATTAATGTGCGGTTGCTGGGAGTTATGGCCTGCAACCCAGGAATGTACCCTGACTGGGAATCGAACCTGGGACACTTTGGTTCCCAGCCCACGCTCAATCCACTGAGCTACCCAGCCAGGGGACATTTTTAAAGAATTATTTTTTAAAGCAAAATACTTTATTACTTTATCATTTGAAATATATTTATTTATTTTCTATTTTTTAAAAATATTTTATTTCTTTGTTTATTGAGAGAGGTCAAGAGAGGGAGAGAAATATCACTGTGTGGTTGCCTCTCGCACATCCCCTACTGGGGAATGGGCCCTGACTAGGAATTGAACCTGTGACCCTTTGGTTCTCAGGCTGCTGCTCAATCCACTGAGCCATACCAGCCAGGGCCTGAAATATATTTAAAATCAACTCTTTGGGGATTTTCTCTTGACTGTTCGGTGTGCAGGGAATAACTAGTGAAATTTGACCCTGTAATTCCAGTGTAGTAACTATTCAGGAACTAGCCTTAGCATCTTCAAACGTCAGGTTCCTCTAGCCTCTAGTGCTTTGAAGGGCCTTCCCGCCCCCTTCCTTTCTTTCTTTTCCTTTTTTTACACTGACCTCTTTATGTTCTAGTTAATTCTAAAGGAGCAATGCCATTTTTCTCCACTGAGCTTTTTAAAATAGTATTTCAAGCATGTGACTTTTTTTCTCTCATTCCTCTTTTGTTTATGTTTGACAGTTATGAGTAGCTTTTAAATTTCTTGTATGCTTCACTCACTTGGGATGGTGTGCTATCATGATGCCATGGAGGAGGTCAGGCCAGTGGAGACAGCGTGCACCAAAGCAGTCATGTGCATCCAATAGGACCTCCTGCGTTGCTTTATGTTCCTTGCAGTATCAATCGGCATGGCCACTATTTTTCCACCTCACATCCTCCCGATGACTCACGAGCTTACTCTCACATTCCACACAGTGTCTGTTCTCTATTTTATTCTTTTTGAAGCAAACAAACAAAAGTGAGTTAACCTGTCATCACAAACTTTGAGTCGTCCTTGCACAGATGTTTTTTTCCATTCTCATGGTCAGATCCATGGATTTATTCAGAGAAGGTCTTCTGAGAAAATCGCTTCACAATTTAAAAATCACTGACCAGTATTCATTTTAGGTATTGACAGTGGTATTGACTCTGTAAGAATATAATGCTCTGTGAAGAACTTGAACTAATTTTTCAGGGTTGAGAGTTTTTGTATCTGGCCATCTGTGGCACTTGTCTGCTTGAGATGAGACATGATAAGGGTGATGCTGTGGAAGGAGCACTGGGGGGAAGAAGTGCCCCTGTGCTGAGAACTCTGCAGGCGGGTGTGCCTGCAAATATTTTTCATTTTGATTCTCCTTATAACTGTGAAGGTTTTCTAAAACATACCTATAAGCATTTTTATTTAAAAAATTTTGTTCCTTTTAGTGGCATTCACAGATGCATATTTTATGTGATTTTTTTTAATCCCATGTGTTCCCACCCCTTCCCATGCACCACAGCTGGCAATATGGAAATACTTCCATATCCTATTAACAGCTTTTACACTTTTGTTGTGGGGAGAAATGAAAAAGAAATAAGATATTTGTTGATTTCTTAATACCTTAAGTATACATTTAAGAATGACATTTTATTCAGAAGTAAGAATGGACTGAACAGTGGATGATATTACTGAATGTCTGTTAATTTTTTTTAAGTGTGATAAGTTGTTACGGTTATGCAGAAGAATCTCCTTATTTCTGGGAGTTGCATGTTAGAGTATTTATAATTGAAATATCATGATATCTGTAAGTTACTTTCATATGGTTCAGCTAAAACCATTAAAAATTATGTGTGTTATAAACATAGAAACAAAGTAAATGTAAGCATATTAAAAAAAAGTAAGTCTAGTATATGGGTGTACATTGTACCATTCTTGTAGCTATTCTGTACATTCAGAATTTTTAAATAACAAGTTGGGGTTAGAAGAAATAACTATAAACAACTTAATTGCCCATAGTCTTTGTTTCTTCACTAATTAATTTGTTACAGCATCAAACTAGTTGCTATTTTAAATATTTCTTTAATTCAGAAACATTTAAACATCTATTCATGAGTAAAGAACTTTATTTTTCTGTCACTGCCTTTTGGATTTATGGATTCTAAAGTCATGAGGTCAGGAAGTTCCAGCTTCCTTCTAGGATGATACTTCAGAGCAGGAAAACAACTTCTAGCTGAGTACACACAGAAGAAAGGTCCCCCGCTGCACAGAAATCATTAATTCTTTGTGTTACATCATTAAAAGTCTTTCTTGGCTATAGCGGCCTTTTGTATAACCTTTGTATTGAATGGTTCATCCCAGCTGTATGTGGGCAGTTGATATTTAATGAGTCATAGCTTGTCACCTCTCCCTTTTCTCTGCTTTGGTAAATGTTGGGGAAAAGAGATCTAGTTTCCCTGATTTTTTCTGGTTGTCCTAATTATTTTCCATTATATTCCATTTTATCTCTCTAGACCAGGGTATTTCAATTGCTTCAAAACCAAATTCAAAAACAAACTTGGACTGATGAGGGCAACACATCTGCTCGAGAGCTGCGGTCAGCCTTGCTGGAATTTGCTTGCACCCACAGCCTGGGGAACTGCAGCACTGTCGCCCAGAAGCTGTTTGATGATTGGGTGGCATCCAACGGAACTCAAAGGTGATGTGTGCTTCTACTCAAATGGACTCTCTTCTTCTTTACTCCATATCACGTACTAAAACCAGGGTCTCCTCATCCTGGGTCAGAAATGTAAAACTGAGTACTAATGTATGTGAACTCTAGGTACTTATATTCTCAAATAAGATTTTTTTTAAAAAATATAAATATATTTATATTTTTTAAAAAATATAAATATTACCAAAAAATATATTTTATATATTTATATGGTAAAATATAACATAAAATTTATTATCTTAATAATTCTTAAGTGTTCAGTTCAGTAGTATAAGTATACTCACATTATTGTTCAACAAATCTCCAGAACTTTATCTTGCAAAACTGAAATTTTTTACCCAAACAACTCCCCACCAATTCCCTCTCTCCATCCCCTGGAAAACTCCATTCCACTTTCTATTTTATGAATTTTTCTACCCTAAATACCTTATATATGTGCAATCATACAGTATTTGTCTTTCCTTGACTAGCTTCTTTCACTTAACAAAATATTCTCAAGGTTCATTCACATTGTAGTGTGTGTCCGAGTTTCCTTTCTTTTTAAGGCAGAATAGTCAATCCATTGTATGCAGTATACACCATGTTTTGCTTATTCATTCATCCACTGATAGACATTTGGGTGCTTGCACCTTTTGGCTCTTCCAAATAATGCTGCTATGAACATGGGTGTACAAATATCTTTTTGAAAGCTTTCTTTGAGTTATTTCAGACATATACCTAGAAGCAGGAGTTGCTGGATCATATGTAGTTCTGTTTTAAAGTTTTTGAGGCTCTGCCACACTGTTCCTCACAGCGGCTGCACCATTTTACAGTCCCACTAGCAGTGCACATGGGTTCCTTCCAATTTCTCCTCACCCTCACCAACACTTGTTATTTTCTGGGGTTTTTTTATATCAACCATCCTAATGGGTATGAGGTGTCAAAAAGTCTCTTTTAATTTAGGAATAAAACAGCAAGTGGAGTTAGCAATTAGTAGAAATATTTTGATGAAGTTTGGTTCTCTCTAGATCCCTATGGGGCATTATGGCAAAGTACTCAAGCATCAGATAAAGTGATCGTAATCATGGCAGAAAACTGTGCTTCTTCCCCTCTTCTCATCCCTCTCTTCATATTTCTACTATGGCACCTACCACACTGTATTATACCATATATACTTACTGTTCTGTATTTTGTGGTAGCCTGTGAGTTCATAGAGGCTGAGACTGTGTCTCTTTCTTCTCCTCTCTGTCACCCGGCCATTTGCCTGCCTGCTTCTTCATGGATGCTCAGTGAATAATTGTTGTGTTAAATTGAATTGATATTCCTCACAGTCTCACCAACTAGGAAAGTAGGAGCCACTACAGTAATCATTTTCTTTGCTATAAGTTAGTTGCAAAATAGACTCTTCCACTGTGCTGCTCTGCTCTGGTCCCAGAAACATCACCACTAGTCATTTCCTCGCCCTTTATATTCAGAGGATTTACTTGTTCTCATATTTGACCACCTCTCTTACAGCCTACCTACTGATGTCATGACTGCTGTGTTCAAAGTTGGAGCAAAATCTGAGACAGGCTGGCAATTCCTCTTAAGCAAGTATGTCTCCATAGGCTCTGAAGCAGAGAAGAATAAAATACTTGAAGCTCTTGCCAGCTCAGAGGATGTACGGAAACTTCACTGGTATGAAACTACCCGAGGAATATGACATATAGAAACCAAAAGTATAACAGTACTGTGCTCCAAGGGTGGGGAGCTCATTTTTCTCTGGGATCTTCCTTTTTCCCCTTGTACTCACAGGCCACCTTCATGTGAATTTGTGAGACATTTCCTTTTGAATATTCAGCTGATGAAGGCCTGCGAATGGGGGTTTCCCATGGGGAGAGAAGGGCAGTGTACGGGGCCTCCTGACTGGAAGGACAGCCAGTAGCAGGGTAGAGGAGCTCTGGGAGCCAAGGGAGATAAGGAAGTACCTTGAGAGTCAGCACTGGGAAGGATAGAGGGAGGAGTTTGGGTGTCATTGCTTCTCTTGTATACTTTTGCCCAGATAAATCCTAGTGGAGTCCCAGAGATGTCCTCAGCACCTGCCCAGGTCTGCCTTCCAAAGGATGCCCTGTAAATAATCATTTTCTTTAGGGTAGCAGCCAGCCCCAGACCCAAGCAAATGGAGGGAAGTTTTTGTTTCAAGTTAGTAATAATTTTGATTTCAACTGACAGCACCCTAATAAATTCCCATTATAAGGTATTTAAAAAATACCTAAGAAAATGTAATAAAATGTGGAAGTATCTCTCATATGATCCTTTACTTCCATTCTTATTCTGTCTGTTAACAATGTCAATCCTGGTCTCTATATTTATATATAACAACATAGGTTTATACTACACCCAGGGTTTTGTGACTGTCCTTTTAGCGAATTGGATCAGTCTTTAAGATTTGCCATGTCAGTTCATAAAGCCTACTGCATTTGTTTTTCTGGCTGTATAGTATTCCTTCGTATGGCTCTATCAGAATTTATTAAACCCATCACATCATGATGAGCACTTGGGTTTTTCTTTTTATTAAAAATGTTGCTGCATTCTTTAGGGGGTATGTGTTTTCCTACCATACACAGATTTAATAGCACAGTAGATACGAACTGCTTATGTTTAAATGCACTTTAGTTTTTACTAGCAGTGTAACCTGGGCATTTACTAACCTCCTCAGTTTCTTAAACTGTAAAGTAAGGATAGGTAATAATAATAATTACCTATTTTAACCACTGTTGTGCTTGCAGTTTAGAACATTACCTAGTACATACGAAGTACCAATAAATAATAATATCCTGAAGTATACTTTTATTTTCACATTATTTAAACAGCTCAGTTTTTAAGAGTAATAATATACCTGCCTACTCACATCAAATAAGATTTTTAACAGAAAAAATTACTCTTCAGAATTATAAATTCTACCAGAATCTATTTCTCAAATTCCTTACTCTGTCAAGAACTATTTATTATTATGTGAAAGTATTTTGAGGTACTTATTGCTGAGCTCTTACTTCATTTTAAAAAAAATGACATTTTCAATCTATTGCTCAATCTTATACTAACCCAAAATTTATATCTCTTGAATTGCTACAGAGCTTTAATTAGGAGACCAGTACTAATGTAAGTTCAGTCATCACTTCATCATGAATAATTATTTTGGAAGCTAAATCTGCTTTGCTTTTCAGGTTAATGAAAACCAGCCTCAGTGGAGATATCATCCGAACTCAAGAGCTGTCATTTATCATTAGAACAGTGGGCCGAGGCTTTTCTGGAAACTTACTGGCGTGGGATTTTGTCAAAGAGAACTGGGATAAGCTTGTACAGAAGTAAGTTTCTCAGAGAATTATTAGCTTTTGGTATTTGTAGTCTCTGCATTTGAAAACCAGTCCCAATTTCGTATTGGTTCGCAGTAGTTATGATTTGCTTTGAGAGGAAAAATGCTGCAGTGACATTTAACTGAAACACTCAGAAATTTTTACATGTGTAAACATAATTTCCATAATGTGAATCACATAACTGGTGTTCCAGTTGAGTACTAACCAAGCCTAACTGTGCTTCGCTCCAGGTCACTTAGTTTAGCATGGCCGTGGGCTCTTTCAGAATAGCCATTTAGTTATGTGTGTTGAAGAATGCCTCTCCAGTGCCAAGGAATCAGTTAACTCACACCCAGGTAGATAGCACATGAAGGGTTTTTTTCTTTTAAAACAATAATTAAATTTCTGGATGTTTGATGTGATTTTTGGGTAGATCAAATGGATTAATAATTTATGTCAATATCCCTAACTCTTGCCTTTTTCCACCCACCTTTCCTTACCACTGGCGGTAAGTGCGTGCAGAACTCCTGTTACTGAGCTGCAGCTCCCAGCAGCCGGACTCGGCTCTTCCTTTGCTACATGTAGCTTACAGCAAAGCATTTCCTCTGCAGTCAGGAACATAGCTTACCAACAGCTGCTTCATTTTTATTTATTTATTTTTGCTCTTTTTGACCTTGTATTTGTGTTTCTTCAGGTTCCATCTGGGTTCCTATACCATACAAAATATTGTTGCTGGATCAACTCACCTGTTTTCAACAAAGGCACATTTGTCGGAGGTTGGTTGTATAAAATGCTAATAAGAGAGGTGGGGTATCCCTGTCCTCTCAGGATGCTCAGTTTAAGTCAGGTGGTGGCTTTTCCTTTCCCTCCTCTGCCTTGTTCAACGTTAATGATTCTGCACTGAGGCTACTTCTAAGGGTGGACGTATAGCAATGAGCAAAAACTCTGATGAGGAAAAATTCTGATTCCATTCTCAACAACACCCTCTTGTCTTCCTGGTGCAAGTATTTTTTTAAATTAAAGCCAATATATGCCAAGTTTATTTTTAAGTGCTAATGGAATAGTTTTGAAGAATGCCACTCCAAGGGTAAAATTGGGCACCGAGCCTAGCTTTAGAGTCTATCTCATTTGCTGTTACTTGGCTATTTTATTTTTTATATTTAATTTGAAAAATTAATCCTTGTGGGAGTAAGGAGAATACATTTTAAAAATTACTTCAGATTTCATCATACTTGATCAGTAACTTGATATAAATACCTCAGATATTAAAATACTCTTCTCTACTTCTTTCAGGATATCAGCAAAGCCATCACTAAATGAAAGTCTATTTGGAAAGGCTAGTCAGAGTTACCTGAGATTTGTTGTTATTTTCCTCTATTGAAATGTTTCTCTGCAACTTACAGGTCCAGGCATTCTTTGAAAAACAGTCAGAGGCAACCTTTCGGCTTCGTTGTGTCCAGGAAGCTTTGGAAATCATTCAGTTGAATATCCAGTGGATGGAGAAGAACCTTGAAACTCTGACGTGGTGGCTGTAGCATGCAAAACTGCACCTCATTTTGTCATCCCTCAGAGAGCTTGTTAACTTGGGCTCTGTTTGTTAACTTTTGCAAAAGCCAAGGCAAAGCCAAGGATTGCTGCTGAGTTGTTTGCACTCTTAGGAGTTCTAGTTAGCTCAGGGCCCATCTGTATTTTTCATCAGTCTTTCCTGAAATGTCATTGGGTAGTATGTAGTTATTTATTACAAAATTATATTCGCCTATATGCCAATCATCTACAAAAACAATGATTAATTTTTCTACTTTGAAGATACACAAATGAGGAATAAAATCTGTTTTGGAATTCTATTCTATTGCTCGGTATCTGTAAAGTATTGACCCAGTGAACAAGGAAAAATCTACTACGGCAGCCACCATCTTTGCAGGCTGCTGGTTTGTGAGCCATTTGTTGCTTCTTATTGATAGATGTTATTTGAATGTGGTAACAGCTTTAAAAAGTATGACAGTGAAATCAATGAAGCATGCAACTATAGAGGACTAATCTCAGGTGTGCAGATCTACTTTGATTTGGGGTTTTCATTAATCCTTTATTTCTTGGAAAATTCTTAAATAAGATCTGTAACTATTATATTTTTTCTGCAGAATAGCCAGGTGCTACAGAATTTTTAAATTTTTGTTATATCGAGAAGCTAAAAAGGCCAAAAGATTCAATTTTCCCAATATTTAACACTTTCTTTTTCATCTTTCGGGAAAATGTTTCAAACTAAGTTAGCTTTAATTATAATTATTGTATTCATAAATTTCAATATTCTCCAAATCTGTACACTGTAGTACTCCCTGCCATAGATATACTTTATGTTATAAATAAGTATTTCCACAGTTACGGCAAACATTTTGTTAGTACTGGTATCTTTTATCATGACTTTATCACTGTTACTAAGAACACAGGTTGTTTTAGTTGCCTTTTGGCATGAAAGACTACAGACACTTTCTCTCTGAATCATACTCATGGATGGATTTTCATTTTATATAATAGAGTAGTACATTAGAAACATTTTAAGGTAGGGCCTTTGAGAAATTGAACATTTTTATTTGAAGTTCACCATAGTACCTTAAGGAATAAAGAGAATGTGAGATACAGGTACCTTGATTCAGGTTTAATATGGTGGACTTTGAATTTTTTTCTACTCTCAGATACAGAACTTTTCTTTAGTTGAAAATTCATAGTTTTATTTTATCATGGCCAAACTAACAGACTAAAAGGAATGGCCAAGGGAGGGAGGGAGAGAAGGGAAGGAAGAGAAGGGAAGGGAAGAAGGAAAAGGAAGGAAAAGGAAAGGGAAGGAGAAAGAAATCCAAAACTGTATGGCATTTTTATTCCTTCTAAAGGGGAAATACTGTACTTGAATTTGTTGAGCTGTGCAGACTTATACCTACATTGTTGCATTTCTTAAATTTTTAGGAGAAAAGCTTTCTTCCTAATAATTCTTATACTTTATATTTTGTTTGACAACATCTTCTATGTACAAAAAAGACTAAGTGATCATTTGCAAACACTTAAAAACACTCCACAGAATCAGACTATGGGAAAGGTCAGCTTTTTTATTCTGCAAGTATAAAGTGAAAATATGTGGGATTGTGTATAAAATTATATTTTATTTTATGAAAGTATTTTTATATCACAAAGTTTAAAAGGCTGGCAAACTAAAAGATAGCCTTCTTTACTCCCTAGTATGTTTTTGCCCAATTTTATCTTTTCTAAACATTTATCTGTCTGTTTTAGAGTAAAAAATATGATATCGTGAGAATCATGGAATCATCTAAAGATATCTTATTGAAACCGGGGTGATTATAGGTCTTTATTCCTCTTGTGCTTCAGTAAATGAATGATAATTTAGTTGATAATGGAAGTTAGTGAGTTTTTATATTTTTAGAGTGGGGAAAAATAATAAACTTTTGAGGGATATTTTTTGTTGCTGGTTTTTTACCATACTATATTACTGGATTCCACTTTGATACAGAGTTTAAATTTTGCTACTTCTCCAAATCAGTTAAGATACTTCAGTTTTAATCCCCCATCTTTACATTGCTCCTGTAACATGTTAACTGTGCAAAATGGCAAATCTTGTCTTGAATTATATCATTTTTTCCTCTGTGTGTGTGTGTGTGTGTGTGTGTGTGTGTGTGTGTGGTAGGGGGTATTATTATAAATAAAAGCTTGTCTAAACTTTGGCTAAAAAAGAATTAACTCATAATCCATTGCAAGATATCTTTGTATTCAAAAGCCATTCATTCCCATGAGACTGGATCATACTATTTGTAGTTTTGTTTGTGAGCCTCACTTCAGATTATTTGCACTTTAGCAAGTCTCACCTCAAATTTTCCCACAGAATCCCGTAGTTTTTAATGTTGTACCAACCCATTATATGATGCTTCTAAAAATTAACCTAAACGAGGAATATAAGGTTAAGTAATAGATAAAACATGTAGTATAATAAGTTTAATTACAGCTTTTGAAGATTTTTTCCCCAAAACTTTGTCTTAGCAACTGTATTTCTGAGACTTCATATAGATTAAAGCACAGCAGCCAGTCACAGTATGCTTTTTATATAAGCATGTAGGTCCATGACACAATTAAGTACTTGTTTGACAAGTATTATGTCACTGCAGAGAGACAATCTACTTGAATGTAATATAAAAGACATAGCACAGTAGATACTTAGGTAGAACACCTAAGGGTATTCTACCCTTAGGAAGGGTAGAATAGGAAATCTGGAATTGTGGGACACAAACTTACGCTTTGCAGATCTTAAAGACCATATGAAAGTAGGAATCTAAGGAGTCCAGTTTGTTCTGTTAATATCAAGTGATTGGATATAGTAAACTGCAAAGAGTGCCCACCTCCATCTTAATTTTTTATGTAAATCTAATCAAGAAATTGTGTTCTTTGTTGTTGCTTCAGTGTTCATGAACTTTCTTATGGTCACAGTTTCCACGTAGTTCTAATATTCTTTGCCATTCGTTTTCTTCATTTAATTGTACTTTAGCCATTGTGGGCAAAAAGAGCTGGCAGAAGAGCCCTGGGTGTGTGGAGGACGTCTGCCACATCCGTCTGACTGGGTACAGAGTAGAGTCCTTTCGGAATATTGGAAATTAAGAGAAGAAAGTTAAGTGTTGGGAGTGTCATTAATGATTAGCCTAGTACCAAGTTAGATTTTAAAAGAGTCTACTCAGACAAGCACCTGGATAGTCTACAGTCAGATTGCTGAATGTTCACATGATTCCCTTGAGTT
Source organism: Phyllostomus discolor (assembly GCF_004126475.2). NCBI lineage: Eukaryota > Metazoa > Chordata > Mammalia > Chiroptera > Phyllostomidae > Phyllostomus > Phyllostomus discolor. Next base: position 63,281,525 of record NC_040905.2, read on the forward strand.
TCTCGGGGCTTCGGGGAAGGTGTGTATTGTCACCAAGGATGGCAGTTCCTGGGCTGAGTTTACAAAACGAGACCTGAATTTTCTGACTATGATGTAGCTCTTCTTCTCCCCTTGCCTTTGTTTTTATTGGAATTAACTCTCTTTTTAAAGAGCTTCCCCCTACCCCCATTTGTATTTTTTAAAAATAATGTATATAATTTTGCTGTTTTTTGCATTCTTTTATTTTGTGCTTCATTCTCTCTCTGCATTGGCAAGTACGTACCAAATGTAAAGTGGAGGTCCAAAAGTATGATAAATCTCCTCTTCTCCTTTTCCCTTATTGCCAGCATGGGCAATAGCTAGTAGAATAGTTGATTGATTTCTTTCAGTGGCTATTTGGGGGTATATACTTTAAAAATGTACATAGAGTTTTTGATGTGTTTTTATATTCTTTCATTCTGTATATTTTGTCCTGATGAACAGTGAAATATTGTCCACAACAGTCTCTTCTGCCTTCCCGTATTGTCTGTGTGAGCAACAGCTGTAGAGGCTTTTATTTCCTTTTTTGGAAGGAGGTTGTGGCATTGAGAGGAGAGCAGAGTATGTTCTTTGAAAAAAATGTGTATAAGTGTGTTCACCGCTTTTTTGTAGATGTTGTTTCATTTTTGTATTTTATTCATCATTCATGGACATGCGGATATCTAGTGAACCATGGAGGTCCATGAGTATGACAGATGTCCCATTTACCTTTATTGCCTGCATGGACAATTCCTATTAGGGTGGTTGTTGCTGTCATTTGGATCTAGTCTTATGGGTAGAGGAAGATCAGTATCATTCTTTCAAATGTACATGAATGTTATGCTGCTTATTTATATTTCATTTTATATGTGTTCTTTTGCATGTGTGCATAAGTGCTTAATGAAAATTGAGGCCCAGAGAATGACAGATTTCCTCTTTTCCTCATTGCTTCTTTGGACAATAGCTGATAGAATAGTTTCTTTTGTTTTGTTTTGTGCTATAGGAGAGAATGGAGCATGTACGTAATGTATATAAATAAATTTGCTACTACTTTGTATTACTAATTCATTTCGTGCTGTGTCCTTCTCATAGGATGTTTAAGTACGTAATGAGACATGGAGGTCCGGATGTATGACAATCTCCTCTGGTCCCCTTCCCTTATTGCCTGTGTGGGCAATGGGTAGTAGTGTAGTTATTGGAGTGGGTTGGGGGAGGGGTGGTCAGGGACAGGCAGGAAGGGATGTGTACTTACTGTATATATCTGTTTTTACTACTGTGTTGTATTATTGCATTGGGTGCCCAGACTGGAAGGTACCTAATGAAACCTGGAGGTCTGGATGGATGACAATCCCCTCCTCTCCCCTTCCCTTTTGCCAGAGTAGGCAGTAGCTATGAGAACACTTTATTACTTTCAGGGTTCTTTCGTGGGTATTGGGGTAAACACTGTACTTTTTACTTTCTTATTATAATATTTCATTAGCACCCAGTCCTTCACTCGGACATGTAGGTTGCTAATGAACCATGGGGTTCTGGATATATAGCGATCCCCTTTCTCCCTTTCCCTTTTTATCTCTGTAGGCAATAATTTTAAAGCAGTTGGGGCTTTTTGGAGGTTTTTTGTGGGGGTTGCTGGAAGGAACTAAGGGCAGGATATACCCTTTTTAAATTGTATATGCAGTGTTTGTTATTATGTTGTGTTATTCCTTTCTGTACTGTGTCCCTTACCTGGACGTGTAGGTACCAAATGAGACATGGAGGTCCGAATGTATGAAAATCTCCACTTTCCCCCTTTCCTTATTGCCTCTGTGGGCAATAGTTTCAGAGTAGTGTAGCTTATTTTTTTTACTCTACCACTCCCTCCCCTAGGAGGGTGGTAATAAGTACTTTTAAAAATGCATATAAATATTTTTGCTTTTTTCTCTTATTTCATTTTGTACCTAGACTTTTCCATGGACACTTAGGTACATGGTGAAAATTAAAGCTCATCCTATGAAAAAGATCTCCTCCCCTTCCCTATTGACTGTCTAGGCAGAGACCCAGATCCAGGGGTGTGGTAAATCTTTTCTCCCGTACCCTGCAGCCTGTGTCCATGGACTTAGTATGAGAATACTGAAGGGCTCAGGGTGTGTTTGTTTGTTTGTGGAGGCTTCCAATGGGGAATTGGGTTTTTAGGTAAGATATGTAGTTTTTAAATTGTATATAAATGTTTTGCCTCTTTTTGTTGCTCACTTTATTTTGAATATATTTCTTTGCATGACTATTTAGATATTTTGTGAAAATTGAGATTGATTCTATGAAATATCTCCCCTACTCCCCTTCCCTCATTGCCTGGTGGGCAATGGTAGAAGAATAGATGTTTGGTTGCTTTTTTTGGAGGGGTAGAAGTGTGGGGGAGGTCTGGGCATGTGTACTTGTGTGGGGTGTGGGTGTGTATATTTTTTAATGTGTATAAATGTTTGCTACATTTGTGTATTATTTAATTTAGTGCTCAGTCCTTTGGTGGGATTTGTAAGGACATAATGAAACATGGAGGTCCAGACCCATGATAGCTGTCCTCTGCTCCCCTTTCCTCACTGCCTGCATAGACAGTAGTTTTATAATTTCAGTTTGTTTTTTAGGGGCTAGGATTATTTGGGTGGGTAGGGCTAGGGGGAAAGGGCAGGGTAGGGACTTTAAATATGTATATTTTTTATACCTGGTCCTTTGCGTGGGTGTGTAGGTACGAATGAAAACCGAGGGTCAGTGTATGACAGATCTCCCCTCTGCCCTGCCCCTATTGCCTGTGCAGGCATATCGATGACTAGAATAGTTGCGTGTTGTTTACTGGCTTGTTTGTTGTAGAGGGATTTATATTTTTAGCAGGGAAATATTTTTAATGAATATAAACATGTTTTCATTTCTTTGTGAGTGCATTTGTATTTAGTCCAGTGCATGGCTATATGGGGATATAATGAAAATTGAGTTTCATAAACTGACAGATCATTTCTTCCTCTCCCACATTTTTCCTGTTTTAGCAGTAGCTAGTACAGTTGTTGTTTTGTGGTTAGTTTGTTTTATTCTCTAGCATATATACCTATAAAGATGTAAATACGCACACATAATTGGCTTCTTTTTTTATTGTTTTCCTTTACTTCTTAGTGTCTTGCAGAGCTCTGAATGTATCTAACAAAAATAAAGTCCCACTGAACCCCTGCCACCTGACTTGAAGGTGTAGCATGGTGGTGGCGTCACTAACAGTGGGGGGCATGTAGCCAGGAAGGTGGGAGGAGACCCTGGGATATGGCTGAGCTGTGATAGCTAATAAGACCCAGCTTTTCCTAGATTGGTTCAAACTGAATGAAATGGTGGGAAGGGGCCTGTACTTTGGAAATTCCAGAAAGGCAAGAGGACAATCCTACGTAAAAGTATGTTACGTACAAAAGTATGTTTAAAGTTTGTTGTTGATTAATCTTTCAGTGATTGGTAAGCCAATAAAAGTCCCTTGAGAGTAGTTTCTTTTGAGGCCTGGAATTCTGCTTCTTCCATAGAAGTCTATTGCAGTCTCATCCATGGCATATTCTTGCATACCTGGTAAAAATTATTTTGATTTTTGGAATAAACCTTTTGAGTTATTGCCATGGTTCTAGTGAATGACAAAGTGGGGCCAAAAACTAATCCAAAATGAATTTGGGAGACAAGCCCTTCAATCTTTCAACACCCACATATGATAGGGCAAATAGGTCCTTTCTTACCCAAAGCTCTTCTGTGTGGCTACCTCTCCCTCCTCAGTTCTCCGCTAGCTGGACCATTCCTATTTTTTTCCCCCTTTTTTCTTCAGTGCCTGCACCGTTAAATGTTATTTTTAAGTGCACTAAAAAATGTAAGCCATTGTTGCCTCATTAGCTGGATGTTTCTGCATATATTTCATACATCCAGGCCTGCACGTTTGCTTTCAGCATTCTCAAATCATGCATCACATGGACTGTTCCATCCACCGCAGAGAAAATGTTGAGACTCCACATTTGTCTATGTTAAAGAAAAGGCATGTGTAAAATCCATCCTTCCGGCCCTCTCTTCCTCCCTTCCTTTCTTCCTCCCTTGCTTTCTTCCTTGGAGCATCCTTTGTTGGTTCTGCAATTTATAATGAATCCAGTGCTGAAGGTTTGCCATATTATTATTACTTTATTAAGAAACATTGAATGATAGGACTCCTAGAAAATTTGTGGAGATGTTATTTACCATATCAAACCCTCAGGTTCTTGTGTTGAAAATTCAGTCTATACTTTGCTGTTACTTATACCTGCTGCTGTAGAAAAAAAATGAGTTTATTCATGACACTTTTAGCTTTGATCATAAATAAAAGAGAAGGGGGCACCTTTTTAGAGTTAGTCATGGTAGTCAGTGATATTTCTGAACAGTTTTTAATTTAAAATACTTCAAAGAAAGTGGAGGTCATGGCTTAACTGAATGAAATGCTCCAGAAGTTGAACTGTGTAAACCACCAGTACAATAATACACCCATGTATGCGTGTGTGTGTATGAAATGAGAATCACATTCTAATTGGAGCATTAAACAACAAACTCACATTGAGACAAAACTTAGTCTTACAGCTGTCTTGACTCAAGCCAAGTGTTCTGTGTTGCTGTGAAGTCTCTTTCAAACACTTTGAAAAGTAATTACTTGGAAACTTGTAAAAGTATTACATTTTTGTATTTAAACACCTATAGAGATATCCAATTTCTTGAAACTGAGCTTGTGGGTGGAATTCTAAATTTATATAAACAATATGTCTTTTGTGGAAGATTTTGAAAATAATATGTGTGTATATATGACATTATATATGCAAATTGTACTGTGTCACATAAAGGGAAAAGACTTATTTTTCTTTATATTTCTGATACCTTGTTTGGCATATGACGAGCACTGACTGAAAGGCATGTGTAACTGCAAGCACTGTTGCTTTTTTTGTGTGAGATGAAAATAAAAGTATTTAAATATAAAAATCATGTGGACTATTTGGATGAAAAAATTTTACATACAGGGGTAAGCAAAGGAAGTTTACAATTGTGAGTATGCAAAACAGTTCATTTTTGTATTTATTAATTATTGTGTTATTGTATTATTATTATTTTCTCATCCTTACTTATGATTTATCTTTTAGGTAATGATGGCTGGTAATTTAACCTACTTTTGCCCACCCCTATATATAAAGTGGTATGAGATTACAAGCTCTACCAGGACTACAGCCATACTTCATTGTCTTTAATAACTTGTCTCATACCTCATCAGGACCCCAGTAGCCTTATTGCACATTAACTCAAGGTTTCCTGAACTCACACTGTTGACGTTTTGGGCTGTCCCATGCATTGTGAGATGATTAGCAGCATCCCTGGCCTCTAATGCAAATAGCAACTAGATGCCAATAGCAACTCTCTAACCCCCAGTAGGCAACCAAAATGTCTCCAGACCTTGCCAAATGTGCCCTGGAGTGGGCGGTGGGGATCAAAGCTTTCAGTAGATGCACAGGGCAGGGGGCTCAGTAACAGATGGATTCCATCTAGGGCAAATTACTTACTTTTTATTTAAATACGTAATCTTCATTACATTTTTTCCATTATCATTTAGTCCCCTTTTACCCCCTCCTCACAGCAATCACCACCCTGTTCCTGTTGTCCATGTCCATGAGTCCTTTTTCTTTTTTGCTCAGTCCCTTCCCCTACTCCCCTCCCCTCCCCTCCCACCACTAGCTGTCATCTGTTCTCCATCTATGAGTCTGTCTGTTTTGCCTGTTAGTTCAGTTTGTTCATTAGATTCCACATATGAAATCATATGGTATTTTCCTTTCTCTCACTGGCTTATTTCACTTAGCATAATGTTCTCCAGGTCCATCCATACTGTTGCAAAGGGTGAAATTTTCCTTTTTACAGCCAAGTAGAACTCCATTGTGTAAGTGTGCCATAGTTGTTTTATCCACTCATCTACTAATGGACACTTGGGCTACTTCCATATCTTGGCTATTGTAAATAATGCTGCAATGAACATTGAGGTGCTTATGTTCTTTCAAATTAGTGTTTTGCTTCCTTCAGACATAGTCCCAGAAGTGGGATTGCTAGGTCAAAAGGCAGATCCATTTTTAATTTTTTGAGGTATCTCCACACTGCTTTCCACAGTGGCTGCACCAGTCAGCATTCCCACCAACAGTACAAAAGGGTTCCCTTTCTCCATATCCTTACCAGCATTTGTTGTTTGTTGATTTATTGATGATAGCCATTCTGACAGCTGTGAGATGGTATCTCATTGTGGTTTGTATTTGCATTTCTCTGATGATTAGTGATGTTGAGCATCTTTTCATATGTCTACTGGCCATCTGAGAGGACATAGATGTCCTCTTAGAAGTGTCTATTCAGGTCCTTTGCCCATTTTTTAATTGGGTTGTTTGTTTTTTTGGTGTTGAATTTTGTTAGTACTTTATTAACTTTGGATATCAACCCCTTATCAGATGCATCAATGAATATATTCTCCCACTCTGTAGGTTGCCTTTTTATTTTGTTGACGATTTATTTTGCTATGCAAAATCTTTTTAGGCTGATGAAGTCCCATTTGTTTATTTTTCTTTTGTTTCTCTTGCCTGGGGAGATATATCCAATAAAAAAATTTCTACAAGCACTGTCCAAATTTTGGCTGCCTAGGATTTTTTCTTGGATTTTTATGGTTTCAGTTCTAACATTTAATTCTTTGTTCCATTTTGAATTTATTAGCTTGTGTGTGGTGTAAGAAGGTGGTCATGTTTCATTTTTCTGCACATAACTGTCCAATTTTCCCAACACCATTAATTCAATAACGTATCTTTAGCCCATTGTATGTTCTTGCTTCCTGTGTTGAATATTAATGGACTATAAATGGTGGGTTTATTTCTGGGCTCTCCATTCTGTTCTACTAATCTATGTGTCTGTTTTTATTCCACTACTGGGCTGTTTTGATTACTATGACTTTGTAGTGTAGTTTGGTATTAGGTAGCAGGATTCCTTCAACTTTGTTCTTCTTCCTCATGATTGTTGTTACTATGTGGAGCCTTTCGTGGTTCCATATAAAATTTCGAATTACTTGTTCTACTTCTGTGAGATATGTCATTGGAATCTTGATAGGAATTGTATTGAATCTGTAGATTGCTTTGGGTAATATAGACATTTTAATGATGTTGATTCATCCTATCCATGAACATATCCACTTATTGGACTCTTCTTCAATTTATTTCTCCAGTGTCTTATAATTTTCCAAGTACAGGTCTTTTACATCCGTGGTTAGGTTTATCCCTAGGTATTTTATTCGTATTGAAACGATCATGAATGGCATTGTTTTCTTAATTTCCCTTTCTGTTAGTTCATAATTGGCATATAAAGATGCAACTGATTTATGGATATTAATTTTGTATCCTGCTACTTTGTTGAATTCATTTATTAGTTCTAGTAGTTTCTTGGTGGAATCTTTGGAGTTCTCCAAATACAGCATAATGTCATCTGCAAATAAAGACAGTTTTACTTCTTCCTTTCCAATTTGGATGCCTTTTATTTCTTCTTTTTGTCTGATTACTGTGGCTAGGACTTCCAGTACTATGTTGAATAAGAGAAGTGAAAGCAGACATCTGTGTCTTTTTCCTGATCTTAAGGGGAATGCTGTAGTTTTTGCTCATTCAGTATGATGTTGTCTGTGGGCTTGTCGTACATGGCCTTTATTACATTGAGGTATGTTCCCTCCATTCCCACTTTGCTGAGAGTTTTTATCATAATTCGGTGCTGGATTTTAACAAGAGCTTTTTCTGCATCTATTGATATAATCATGTAGTTTTTACCCTTCATTTTGTTTGTGTGGTATATTACATTTATTGATTTGTGAATGTTGTGCCATCCTTGCATTCCTGGAATAAATCCCACTTGATCATGGTGTATGATCTTTTTGATGCATTGCTGTATTCAGCTTGCTAATATTTTGTTAAGGATTTTAGCACTATATTTATCAGTGATATTGGCCTATAATCTCCTTTCTTTGTAGTGTCTTTTCTGATTTTGGAATTGAGATAATGCTGTCCTCATATAACGAGTTTGTGAGCTTTCCCTCTCTTGAATTTTATGAAATAGTTTGAGAAGGACATGTGTTAATTCTTCTCAGAAAATTTACCTGTGAAGCCATCTGGTCCAGGGCTTTGTTTGTTAGGAGTTCTTTTATTACTGCTTCAATGTCATTAGATGTAGTCTGTCCATTCAGATTCTCTGATTCTTCCTGATTAATTTTTTTAAGATTGTATGTTTGTAGGAATTTATCCATTTCATCCAGGTTGTCCAGTTTGTTGGCATGTAATTGCTCATAATATTGTTTTAGAATCCTTTGTATTTTTTTCATGTCAGTTGTTATTTCTCCTCTTTCAATTCCAATATTTATTTGGGTCCTTTCTCTTTTTTTCTTGATGAGTCTGGTTAAAAGTTTGTCAATCTCGCTTGTCTTTTCAAAGAACCAGCTCATGGATTCATTGATCTTTTGTATTGCTTTTTTAGACTCTAATTCATTTACTTCTGCTCTGGTCTTAATAATTGCCTTCCTTCTACTTGTTTTGGACTTTGTTTGTTGTTCCTTTAAGTGTGAAGTTAGAGTCTTTATTTGAGCTTTTTCTTGTTTTTGAGATAGGCCTGTAATGTTATGAATTTCCCTCTTAAGATTGCTTTCCCAGTGTCCTACAGATTTTGGATTTTTGTGTCCTGATTTTCATTTATTTCAAGGTGTCTGTTGATTTCTTCCTTGCTCTCATTGTTGATCCATTTGTTATTTTTAATAACATGTTATTTAGCTTCCATGTGTTTGCATGTTTTTCAGTGTTCTTCTTGTGATTGAGTTCTAGCTCCATAACACTGTGGTCAGGGAAGATGCTTGGTAAGATTTCTTAAATTTATTGAGACTTGTTTTGTGCCCTACCATGTGTCCTATCCTAGAAGATGTTCCACATGCACTTGAAAAATAAGTATATTTTGCTGCTTTGGTGGTAAAATGCTCCAAAAATATCAATTAAATTGATTTGATCTAGTGTGTCATTTAATGCTGCTGTCTCCTTACTGATTTTCTGCCTAGTAGATCCACCCATTGAAGTCAATGGGGTGTTAAAATTCTCAACTATGACTGTATTTCTATTTATCTCTCCCTTTATGTCCATCAAGATTTGCATTACATATTTAGGTGCTCCTATGTTGGGTGCATAATGTTTACTAGGGTTATATCCTCTTATTGGAGTGTTCCCTTAATTGTTATGTAATGTTCTTTGTTTCTAACTGTAGCCTTGGTTTTAAAGTATATTTTGTCAGAAATAAGTACTGCTACCCTAGCTTCTTTTTCTTTTCCATTTGCATGAAATATCTTTTTCTAACCCTTTACAGATATGTATGTAGTGCCAGTTTATTGTTAGACCGTATTCCTCTGTGTTTTTTTTTCTTTTTCTTTCTCTTCTTCTTAAAGCAAGTTGTTACAGTATTGGTTGAGTGTTAACAAACTCCTTTGGCTTTTTCTTGTCTGGGAAGCTTCTTATTTCTTTTTCTTTTAAGATTTTATTTATCTTTATTTTTAGACAGAGTGGAAGGGATGAAGAAAGAGAGGGAGAGAAACATCAATGTGTGGTTGCCTCTCATGTGCCTCCTATTGGGGACCTGGTCTGCAACCCAGTCATGTGCCCTGACTGGGAATCAAGCCAGTGACCTTTGGTTAGCAGTTTGGTACTCAATCTATTGAGCCACACCAGCCAGCGCAGAAACTCCTTATTTCTCCTTCGATTTAAAATGATAGCCTTGCCAGGTAAAGTAGTCTTGGTTGTAGGTCTTTGCTTTTCATCACCTTCAATATTTCACACCACTCCCTTCTAGCCTGAAATGTTTTTGTTGAGTAATCAGATGACAGTCTAATTGGTGTTCCCCTGTAGATAACTGCCTGCTTTTCTCTTGTGGCTTTTAGGATCCTCTCCTTGTGCTTTAGCCTCATCATTTAAATCATGATGTGTGTCAGTGTAGGCCTCTTTGGGTCCAACTTGTTTTAGTTTGTATGTATCTTTCTATCTGAGATGAGTCTCTTGGAGGCAACATATATATGGGCCTTATATTTTTATCCATTCAGCTACTCTACATCTTTGGTTGGAGCATTTTAAACCATTACATATAAGGTGATTATTGATGGTTACCTATCTTAGTGCCATTTTATTGTTAGATTGTTTTCTTCTGTGACCTTTCTTCTTCTTCTTCTCCTTCTCCTCCTCCTCCTCATCCTCCTCCTCCTCCTCCTCCTCCTCCTCCTCCTCCTCCTCCTCCTCCTTCTTCTTCTAGCAAGCCTGTTAACATTTGTTGCAGTACTGGTTTAGTATTAACAAACTCCTTTGGCTTTTTCTTCTCCGGGAAGCTCCTTATTTCTCCTCTGATTTTTATGATACTGTTGCTGGGTAAAGTAGCCTTGGTTGTAGGTCCTTGCTTTTAATCACCTCAAATATTTCACACCACTCCCTTCTGGCCTGAAATGTTTCTGTTGAGTAATCAGATGACAGTCTAATTGGTATTCCCCTGTAGATAACTGCCTGCTTTTCCCTTGATTCTCTCCTTGTCTTTTAGCCTTGTCATTTAAATTATGATGTGTGTCAGTTTAGGTCTTTTTGGGTCCAACTTGATTGGAACTTTCTGAGCTACCTGGACTTGTGTGACTTTTTCCTTCACCAGATTAGGGAAGTCTTCAGTCATTATTCCTTCAAATAGGTTCTCAATCCCTTGTTCCCTCTCTTCTCCTTCAGGTATTCCCATGATGTGCGTGTTGTTATGCTTCATGTTTTCCAAGATGTTTCTAAAACTCTCCTCATTTTTTTTTTAAATTCTACTTTTCTTTTTGCTGCTCTGCCTGATTATTTTTTTTCTACCTTGTCTTCCAAATCACTGATTTGATCCTATGCTTCATATAACCTACTGTTTTCTTTCTAGTGTATTATTTATCTCAGATATTGCTTTTATTCCTAAGTGGTCCTTTTTTATGGTTCCCATGTCCTTTTCCATGCTGTTTTGTATCCTTATAATCATTACTCTAAACTCTCTATCTCATAAATTGCTTACTTTCACTTCATTTAGTTCAACTGGAAATTCTCTGTTCTTTCATTTGGGGTTTGTTTCTTTTACTTCCCATTTTTGGCTGTTTTGTATTTTCTTCCTCAGATTTTAAACTAATCAGCCATTAAACTGATCAGTTGTGAATCAAATCAATCTGTAATCAGCAGTCAGGCTTAAGCACCACAGGGTGGGGCAGAGTAATTCCTAGGGGTGAAGCTATTGCTTCCCCTCATGCTGATGCCATTCAGAGAGGAGTGCTTTGCCTGACAGAGATGGCTTCTGCAATATGGGGAATGACTCAGCACAGGAATCCTGAGAGCTGTTCCCTTAGTTTGCTCCCCAGAGCCACCAACCCCAGACTTTCCTCAAACATCTCTAGTCCACTCTGCCCTCCCTTTGCCGGCACCCACAGTAAGTGGCTGCAAATGTTTCTTTAGCTCTCTCTCCCTGGCTGACAGAACCCCTGCTGCTTTTCACAGCTGGATATTATCTGGATTCCTTTCTGGCTCTGGTTTGTAGGCTGGGGAGCCCAGGTTGGGGTTTATACCTCACACTTCTCCCTCCAGCCGCTGCCTGTGGGAGCCCAGCCAGCCTTCTCACAGCTCCTCTGCATTCTCTACCAGTCGTGTTGTGGTGAAGTGTTTTCTTCTGTCTGTCCTTGGATATAAGGCTTTTCTCTAGCTACTGTTCAGTTGGCTAATTAAGATGATTTCTCTACAGTTTAGTTGTAATTCCAGGTTGGTCCTGGAAGGAAGTTAGTCTAGCTTCCATTTACTCCTCTGCCATCTTGGATCTTTGTTTAAATTTTAGATACTTCTTATTCATGAATATCAGCAGTAAACAATTGAAGTAAACCACTATAAATGTAGAGAACACTATGATTCCAATGGACTTTTGGCATGGAGAGTAATAAGACATTTTCTATTATTTTCAAAATCATTTTTAGCATTCATGACACAGAAGAGGAGACCTGGTTATATTTTCTTTTTGCTTCACTTCACTTTTTACCATAAAAGCCCCCCCACCCCTTCAAAACACACACAAAAGCATTGGCATCCAGTGCTTATTAACATTTGTGTGCAAGTTGAATAGTCGACTTACATGCTATACAGGAGAGTTATTACCAGACAGAAAAAAATATATACTTTTAAATGATGATTACAGTTCACTGGATCCAGCAACTGGAGATATATTTCCAATACTTAATGCATGCTCTTCACTCTTATTTTCCCTCACGGATGGACATTTGGTCAACTGGCCAAAGTCCAGTTGAGGGTAAATGCACTTTGGGGACTCCTGTGACTTCTATCATTGGCTGAGCTGCATTATAATGAGGACTTTTGCTTATGTATAATTTTCATTCTTAGTTTGCATTCATTTTTATCATGGGAAGACATAATGAAACAACAGTATGAAAGAACCTAATGGGGTTATCAGCATCTGTGTTGCTGCCCAAGTTGAACTGTTGATGAGGAGGCAGCACCTCGAGGCCATAGTTTGAAGCCAGGGGACACACAAGACGCCAACCAGCTTAGGAAAGGCTGTTCAGGGAAGTCATCATGCTGCTTATTCAAGTGTCATTTGAGTACAATTTATGTGTGGGGAATTGGAAGCCCTTGTGTCCTGTGCTTTCTTACAGCGTTGCTCTTCCTGAAAATGTGGCAAAAGAGACCCTTCGGTGCTTCTGGAGGGGTGCAAATGTGGGCCCTGTGGGTTTAGTGGCTGTTTATGTCTCATTTTCCTTCCTTCCCATGCCTTTATAATTTTTAATTTGAGCAAAAATATTGAAATGTTACTATTATCCACATGGTAACAGAAGATAACCATTTCTAGAAGTTTAAAGCACTTGAAAGGCTGTGGAGCATAGATGGGCATCAATCAGGACTGTGATTTCTGATTCACACATTTTCACTTTTTACTTATTTCCTACTAGCCTTAGTTTCCTCTATTAATAAAACAGGGATACTAGCTACCTTTCAGGGAGGGTCATTAGCATTAACTAAAATAACCAGCAAAGTACCTAGCACAATTCCTGGTGCAGATGTAGGAAATACCAACTACCAGCTGCTTTCTGAGAGATGTGGATGTTAATACCCTCAGTTACAGATGGAAAAGAGCTTTTAAAATTAGAGAAGCTTATATAGCTTGCCAGTTAGGACATTAGAAAAATAACTGTAGCTAATCCTTTTTTTATATATTTAAGCCTTAAATTTTGCAAAGATTTTGTTTGAGAGGCACTGTAGTATATTAGAAAAAACACAAAGCTACATAGGTTTTGTAATTGAAATAATATCTTGACTGTCACTGCATTTGGTTAATTATAAATAAGTATGAAATAAAAATCTGACTTGACTAATCAATCGGCAATGGGGGAATATCTATTTTGCAGTAAAAACATGAGGAACAGGTATCTGGGAAAGCAGACTTCACAGGTGCTCAGCAGATACTCCTTTTCCTTTCTCTCAGTTTATTTGCCTGAAATATGCAAAAAATTCCAAGCATGTCCAAGTCTCAATTCTAGCTAGAAAACACTGTATACAACCTAAGAGCATAATACGGAAAAACTGGCCACAGGCAGGATCTCTCTTTGTGCAGGAAGGAGCCTTCCATGTGACCTAGTCTAACCCCCTCGTTTTACTGAGAAAGTAAGGGTGCCAGAGGTTATACCATTGCTAAGACTCCAAGATAAAACATGTTAAATACGTATGTGTGTTAGCATCAGAAACAATTTGTATCACCTTTGAGACTAATGATGTGCAGTTACCTGCAGGAGACTGTTTCCTCCGAGACAAGAATATTAGAATTTACTATTGAAAGTGGTGTTTCATTATTTTAATGTGGACTGTGGAGTTAAATTAAACTATCCTAACATTTAACTTTTAAACTTGATGATATGAATGATCTGATATGATATGAATGATATGATATGAATGATATAATAATCCCCGAGAGTAGCCTTTTTGCATGTTTAAACTAAGTAGGTGGTATTGAAGTAACCACTCTCAGGTGAAAGATACTGATGTCAGGGAGATTCAGACAGATTTATTTCACCCCCAAATAGGGCATCATGAAAGAGGGAGGATTGGCTCACTTGTAAGTAATGTGCTGTAATGGTTGATGAACTGGGTGGAAATTCAGCAACCACACATATAAGGTGAAAATGTGCCGTTTTTCCAAAGTGGTTTGAAGTCAGCCTGAGATGGGCCCTCTGTCCTCAGGTAAGCCATAGAGTCCCACACCGTGGGCACAGACTGCCATCCTTTCTTACTTCTGAACAGAAAAGTGGTTGAAAGTCACAGAGGGGACAGTAGGAGAGGGAAGTTCCTCTCGCATGCTACAACAAACAACTTCATTCTCACCTGATACTTCTCTTCCACAGAACCTTTCCTTTTATCTCACCGTTTCTGGGGACTCTGTTCACCTACCTATTTTATCCAAAGTGTCATGTGTAGGCACACACAGGCCTTGATGACTGCTCATTGTTGCTCCTAGACATTCCCCTGAACTTGAAATGTCTCCTGTGTGGCATTCTGCCTCAGCAGCTACATCCCGATGCACATGGCCAAGTGCTTCTGGAACTCAGTGAGACTAATGGCCCATAGTTAGCAATTGGCCCCACGATTTAGGGGACCGATCTGTGGCCTTTTGCTTTTGGACACACTCCTTGGAGTTTCACCCCTTACTCCAGGCAGCTTATCGACTGTTCATTTCAAAGAAACACATTGTTCTCATAAAAAGAAACTATGTACCTCTTTAGATTGGCAACCACTTCCCTCCTAACTATGTTTTTCTAAGCTAATATGAAAATTGGCTTATAATATCTGAGCACATCCTGGCTTTGGGTGAGAGAAAACAGCCATAAATTGAACCGGTAGAAGAAGGAAGCCAGGCCACACTTTTTAAATGTTTTTCATGGGTCATTCATTCAATAAATATTTGCAATCCTCCAGTACGCACCAGGCCCTGTGCTAGGTGGGTACGTGAGGCCCAACTCTGTAATGTGAGCAGCTGGCTCCAGCTGGGAGAATGCCGCCTGGGTTTTATAAACACTGCCTGCGTGGTGGGTGGTAGATCGTTGAGGGCATTGGTTTATGAGGAACAGAAGTAAAGGGTGTCACAGTGGGAGGTTGTAAGCTATGAGGCTGGTCATGCTGCAGCCACTTCCTAACAGCAACTGCCTTGAGTGGGCTGGGGTGAGTGACACTCATTCCCCAGCCAGAATACTCCGTCTGCTCATTTGGGTGTGCAGCACAACATGAGAAATGGAGGCCTTGCAGCAGATGCTGCTTAAACACCCACACATTATACCTTATGTCACTGATTGGGAATTAGGGTGCTTTTGATCTGAGTAGCAACAGGTATTCCTTTCTAAGGGTGTTCTCAGTGAATGACAAGAGGCAAGAAGCTAATTTACTTCCTGTAAAGCGATCTGATTCAGGCAGCCTTGAAATCCCCAATGACCAGGGAGGGAATCAGGTTGTCCTGAGCAAGACTTGCTCCAGCAGGAGCTCTGGAAGGTGGCGCTTTTCCAGGGCAGCCAGGAGACTCCCCAAAAGGAAGCAGTACATGGGCTTGTTGAAAGCCACCTTATCCCAGGAGTTGCAAAGTACTACCAGGTCCCTGCAGGCGAGGAATCTTCCCTAGGATCTGTGGAACAGGGTCCTCATGGGTTTGGCAGGAAGAGTGCCAGCCCTTACCGCTGTTCCTTAGTCACCTCACTGAATTAGCCCATGAGTCTGCTCACCCCATACTGAGACTGAAGTCCTGACCATGGGTTTGCCATGAAATGAAGTTTCAAGTGACATAACCCCAAGTGTACAGAAGAGAACTGCAGCTCAGGCTCCTCTGCCTCCAGCTGCTCTAGGAAATTGTCCTTTTACTCTTTACCAGGCCCAGCTCTGCAAGTGGTTGGCAGAAAAACACAGAAGGGGCATTAGACCAGACAAATAAGATGGATGGGTGTGTAAGGGTATTGGGCCCTGGACTTCTGTGGGAGAAGGCGTCTGACAAACATTCTCTCTGTGATGTTGGCAGCTCCAGTCTTCACAAGTGTTTGTTCAAGGTAATGACACTCTGAGGCAGGTCTGCTCCATGATTTAGCATACTGAACCTATTGAAGATCCATACATACTACTGGTATGCTGTGAAGGACCCTCATGAGAGAGCAGGAAGCATCCTGGTGCAGTGGAGACGCTCCCTTGCTTCATGCAGGCCAGCCAGTAACTGGGGATGAGGAGGACAGAAGTAGGTGGATCAGGCTTCTAACATCTTAAATGTATGGAGGCACCGAGTCCCTCAAATCCTTGTCCCATTGGTGACTGTTGATAAGAAACATTTCAGGACCTAGCAAAACAGTGGAAGCAGAGGACATAGAAAAGGAAACTACAAAACAATATCATGTAAATATTGGTGCAAAAACCTTCAACTAAATACTAGCACACTCAATCTAAAAATATATATAAAGTTGGATTTATCTCAGGAATGCAAGGTTGGGTTAATACAAAAAATCAATTTATATAACATCATATCAACAAAATATCATAGAATAAAAAGTAAAAACATGATCATACCAGATGCAGAAAAATATCTGATTAAAAAAATATACTTTCATGATAAAACACACAACAAAGTAGGAATAGAGGAGAACTTTCTCAAGCTGCTAGAGAGCATGTAGGAGAAACCTATAGCTAATATCATCACACCTAATGGTGAATATTGGAAAATGTCCTCCTAAGACAAAGATTTCTATGTGCACTACCCGTATGCAGTCTTGTACAGGGGTTCTAGTAGTATGAGTTGTTAAGAGTAAAATAAAGCAAAATAGTAGTAAAAGGTACTGAGATTAGAAAAGAATAAGTAAAACTATATTTTCAGAAGATATGATCTTATATAGAGAAAACACAAAGTAGCAAAAAAAAAGCCAAAAACAAAATACAAAATACTACTAGAACTAATAAGTGAGTGTAAAAGATGTAGAAATGAGATCAATACTCCCCAAACTCAATTGTGTTTCTAAACACTAATAATGAACAATCCAAAAATGAAATTAAGAAGTGAATTTCGTACACAATACCATAAAAAATTAAAATACTTAGGAATAAATTCAAACACAAAAGTTCAAGATTTGTACACTGAAAACTATAAAACATTGTTGAAATAAATTAAAGAAAACCTCAATAAATGGAAAGGCACCTGTGCTCATGGACTAAAACACTCAGTAGTACTAAAGATGTCAATATTCTCCAGATTGATCTGGAGGTTTAATATAATTTCTATCAGAATGCCAGCTGGCTTTTTTTTTTGGTAGAAATTGATAAGCTGCTTCTAAAATTCCATGGATACTGAAGGAACATAGAATAGCCAAAATAATCTTGAAAGTAGAACAAAGTTGGAGGACTCACATTACACAATTTCAGAACCTACTACAAAGCTACAGTGATCAAGCCACTTTGGTGTAAGTACAAGGACAGACATACAAATCAGTGGGCTAGAACTGAGAGTCTGGAAATAAACCCGTGCATTCACAGCCAGCTGATTTCTGACAAGAGTGCCAAGACAATTCAAGCCAGGGGACGGGGAGGGGGCTAGTCTTGTCAACAGAAGGTACTATGACAAGTGGAGAGCCACATGCAAAAGAATGAAATGACACTACTACTCATACCATATGCAAAATTAATAATTAATCAAAATGAATTAAAGGGCTAAATGTAAACTCTTAGAATAAGCATAGGTTTAAACTTTTGTGATCTGTATTAGGCAATGATCCTTTAAGATAGAGTGACCCAATAGAGTAACAAGGGTCCTTAAACGTGGAAGAAGACAGAGAGGAGACCAGAGTGATGCCAGGTGAGCAAGACTCCACTTGCCTTTGCTGGTTTTGAAGGCGGAGGAGGGGACCACAGCCAATGTGTGTGGGGGTGTCTCTAGAAGCCAGAAAACAAAGGAAGGGCACTTAACGGAAACCTCCAGAAAGGACTGCAGCCCTGACAGGCTTTCCTTAACCTGGTGGAACCCATGTCAGACTTCTGGACCGTAGAACAGTAGGATAATGATGTTGTAGGTTTAAACTACCGAAGTTTGTGGTGATTTGTTATAGTAGTGGCTGCAAAATAATCTGTGAATGTAGTTAGAAAAACTGGATGTAATCATTCGCTAAGAAACTGGCGACTACAAATCCTGTAATTTTGACCTCTGAGTGAGGAGCTCTAAGCTTCAGACAAGTTTTTACAAATGCAAATAGTTATTTGGCAACAAGAAAAATAAACAGTTTCAGAAGCAACCAGCTGGAGATTAGAATCACCAACATCTCTTCTTCCAGACTGTCTCTTGGAACACACTTACCTTTTTTTTTGGTCTTAACTACATTACTAAAAAAATTTTTAAAGGTCCAGAGAGTAATTCAAAAGATATGTAGAACTCATCACTCATGATAATTTTCTCAAAAGTGGGAAATTCATTGGGTGATGAACACTGGAGAAGCAATGGCTTGCAGAGAGTCCCTGAGGAAAGGTGGTGTCTAAACCAGCAGGGATGCACGTCTCGTGGCACAGACAGATTTGAAACTTTTTTAAGAAAAATTTACATACAGTCCTGCACACACAATTTAGCATTTGTTTTTATTGGTTTTACAGCCACCCTGACATTTATAAATTCAGATTAGAAGCACCTGATCTGAATGGATATTTTCATGATGTTGTATTGGATTATCTTGAGGGATCAGTTCCCTAGAAAACATTCATGTGACTGAGCAAAAGTGAGCACAAGAAATAATGTTTTCTTTATTTTAGTTTACCAAGGAACTAGGTTTTCTTCAAAGGGCTTACACTTTTTGTTTAGTCATCAACAGACATAAATCCAATACTTAGCAGGGAAGGGATGTGGGCTCTTAACTCCTGTGATGTGAGCGTTGTGGGAATGTCTTCGCCAGTCACACAGCTCTCAAGTGTCACCTTCGACAGAGGCTTCATGGAGAAGTCCACTGTGAGAAATGTGGCAGGAGAAGCTCCAAAATCATAGTAAGGTACAAGGGGGTGAAAGTGAGTGAAAATTTTGGGATTTCCTCCACTTTTTCAAAAACATTCATGCTTTTAGTGTATTGGTTTGGTTTTTAATTCAATTCATGGAGATTTATTAACAGGAAACTACAAATGAAAACAGAACAGTGTCCGTAGAGCAGGTGGGGAGATGCAGTGGTTAAGGCTGCCCATGCCGGCAGCTGTCAAGGGCGCACCTCGGGGGCTGCTGGGACGGACACGCAGCAGGGTTCCTTGGATTCAGTATTAAATCCAGGGCAGCTGCTGTTATTGCAATTATTCCAAAGTGCTTGCATACTGATAGGATTCTCACAAGCCTAGATTTTTTTATTTTCAATGTGATCTGAGAGGTAGATTAATATATTTTCTCCTCCTGCTTTTTTTTTTTTTTAAACAAATGAGGGAACAAAGACCCAGTTAGGTTAAATGATTTGCTAAGTCTTGCAAAAAGAACTAGAATTCCATTCTTTGGTTTCATAAAACAAAACTTGGTACTTTTTAAAAAATATTTTTTTTCTCAGTACTGTGGTCCTCATGGTTGATTGCTTTATTAATCAACAGCAGTTTTCCATCTGTGTCAAAAGAACTGATGGACTTCGCTATGAGTGAGAATTATCTGTGCCCATGCATGGGAGCATTCAGCGAAAAGGCAAATAAAGACCAACAGATCTTTCAAATAGCTCTTATAATTCCTGTGTTAAGTACTTACTTTTTTCAGTCTGTTCACGACAGGTCAACCATGGAAACAAATAAGCTAAGCTGTGAAAACTTAGAAGAAAGGAATATAGAACATATAGCTACAGAAATATCAAACACCTAACCTGGTCAGGTAGTATAGTTGGTTGAAGCGTGGTCTATACACCAAATGTTGTGGGTTCAATCCCTGGTCAAGGGCATCGGGATTGGGGTAGGGGTGCAACCAATCAACCAATCAATGTTTCTTTCTCACATCAATATTTTTGTCTCTCTCTTTTCCCCCTTCCTCTCTCTCTCTAAAAAAGTCATTAAGCGTACCCTCAGATAAGGATTAAAAAAAAAGAAATCAAGTACCTGTGGGATGTGTTCTAGGCACTTTGGAACAGCCCCTCATTGGGAGAACCATGAAATAAATACAAGAACATCACTTCACAGCCTGTGAAAGAGGTAAGGGACAGACTGGTGTTTTCCCTTTGTGGATGCTCACGCAACATAGAAACCTTATTTTGGTTTTCTCTCAGTGAAAGCATGAGTTGTTTCAGGAACATGAAATGGAGGAGAAAGAAGATGGAACCAGGAAGTGGCTTGAGACAACACAGAGCACAATTCTAGGAGCTCCCAGTCAGCAGTGAGATGGAGAATCAGAAATCCAGCTGGGAGTCAGGTTATGGTTTGTCCATGTCAGAGCGACCACACAACTAAGATATTATACCTTCTGCTGTTATATTTATGACCTCTCCTCTAAACTAACTGGTGTTTGCCACTCAGTTTTTTTTTCCAGGAAACAATAATTGACTTTGGATACAAAATATGTTACAGAAAAGTGATCATTTTTTCAATGAGCTCTCCCTAAAGAGAATAGTATACAAATTGGCTATTATATTTCAAGCAAAAGACTGAAAGTGTCAACCCCCCCATCCTCACCAATCTTTAAATGTGGCATACCTGATAAAAGTTAAACAAGGGAAAGGGTATCCCCTGAGTATTGATACAAAATTTCTTATTACTGTTTAGTTCTGAGTATGTTCTGATTTCCCTTGACTTCTGTGATCTGTGACTTATTTAAATATGAGTTTTCTTTTTAATTTTTGTAAGTATGAGACTTTTTTGTTATTTCATTACTGATTTCTCATTTAATTGCATGGGGGTCAGAGAATGCAATCTATGTGACATCAGTTCTCTGTCATGTGTTGAATTTTACATATAGCTGAGTACATGTTCCATATGTACTTGAAAAGCAAAGTCCAAACAGTTGAAAATTCAGTTCCAGAGAGAATTAGTGAATTCTTCTTCAAGGCACTTGGGTGCTTTTCTAGCCTTAGGTCACTCTAAAATTAATTCTCAGTGATAGTATGGAATTGCTCTATAAACCCAAATGAGAGCCACTTCGTGATGCAGATTCTTGGGGACTTTTTTTCTTGATTCATCCAGTAGCACGTTATAAAATTTCTTTGCTGTTGAAGGGGATCAGGATATGCCAGCCCCAACTGCGCAATTTAGTATGCTGATTATTTGGAGCAGAAGGCAAGTAAGAGACAGTACCTGTGAGAACTCTCTTCTCCCTGCTTTTCTGCCTCAGAGCAAGCCACGAATCCACCTCCTCTACTGTACCCAGGTGAGGAGAGCGGCCCTCATCAATGAGAACACAGAGCCTGCACAAGAGTCTGATAAACAAAGTAACCTTTACTAAAGTAACCTTTACTTCCATTAGTTCCCCCTGCATGTTTCCTAGTCACTTTCTCACAAAGTATTGGCCCTAGGACCCTGAAACCCCCTTTTCTTTGTCTAGTCACTTCTTTACATTTTTTTTGTCCTTTGTTAAAATGGAACATAAGTCTCTAACTGCTTCTTTGAGTTTTCCTTTCTTTTCTGTAAAGGATCCTGTGCACATAAAATATATGTGTGTATATATATTATATGTATTTATATATTGTAATATATATTATGTAATATATAAACACTATATATCATATATTATATATTTATATAAAAATACCAATAAAATGTGAATGCTTTTTTCTCCTGTTAACTTATTTTCAGTTTGGTTCACATGCCTCATTCACTGAACCTACAATTCAGTTACTCCCTTCCTGGGAAGAGTGTGGTCCATCTTGTAGCTCTTCTGGCTTAAAAAAACACACACCTCTCATGTCCCCATTTAACAAAATGTACTATCCCCTCATTTCTAGATGTTGGCTCAGTTTTTTATTTTTTATTTTGGAAAGCATCGTGAATACCAAACCAAACATTCGACAGGCAGAACGTGGCCCATGATGTTGTGTGAGACCTACAGAATAAATGGTTTAACTCTCAATTTTTCACCTTGAGGTCATTTTATTGAAATTGTAAACATACATGGTTTTCATTTAGAAACTTAAAATGATTTAGTAAGTCGGAGCAAATTTTTTTTTTCTGACATAAGAATGTCTGAACATCTCAGTTTTCTAAGGAATCCAGCCATTTCTCGATAGAGAGCAAGGGTTACAATATCAGCTAAGCCTGGAGGGAGTGAAGTCACCTGATGCTCTGCTAGCAGAGAGAGTCTGTCTCCCTGTTAGCACAACAAGGAAATCCTGGTGATTAACAAGACATGATTTGCATAAAACATCATATTCTTGCCTTAGGAACACATACATCTATGTGCAGGGAATATCAAATACTGATCATTTCTCTATGAAGTCCAAATGTCCACAGGATTTTCACCTCATAATACGTTAGAGTGTAAAAGTCCCCAAGAGCAACACAGATTTGCAGAAGAAAAAAGCCTGCCCTGCCTTGGCTCCTCCCAGCGCTGCGTGTGTGGCTGGAATCAGCACCCTGCTCAGGCTGGTCAGGGGTTGCTTTCCGGTGCTGGCCTCCCCAGTGAGCCAGGTAATCTGAGCCCCAGCCCTCTGCCTGGCCGTGCAGCCATAAGGAAGCCATTCCTTTCTCCTGGAGGTAATGCACATCAACCCGGCAGGGCCACATGTTCAAAGGCCGGCTCAGCCTTCTGCATGGGGTGACTCAGCCTGCTAGGAGCCCTTTGAAATGCCAGGGCAGCCTGCAGCCTCGAGGAGCAGGCACTCAGCCGTGAGACAGCTGGAACCCATTAGGGTTGGCAATTTTTGCCCAAGGGACCAGAGTGCCTTTACATGTGCAGGGCCAAGGACTTGGCTCACACTTGACTGGTATTTGTAAATGCTTAAGGGAATTTCAGGCAAAGGAGGTGAGCCTGTCCCCAAGGTCCTGTTTCATGCCTGAGCAACCTGCCTGTGGAAGTAATTATAGGTGCCGTGCTGATGGGCTCCCTGTCAATTTAAAGACACTTGATTGTATCAGGAATTGTCCACATAGTACAGAGTCATTCTGTAAAAATCCCCATGAAGGCAAACTGTCTGAACACAGGGAAAGGATCTAAATCATAACAATGGTGTGATTTTCCTCCTATTATTATTTTTAACATAATAACCATCATTACATACTACCTGGTCAGTGTTTAGAATAAAAAATACAGGACATAGTTCTGAGGGCAGTTTATGCTGATAATTTTCCATTCACTTAAAAATGCATGCATAGTTGTAATGAAATCATCCTTAAGCTGTAAGTTTATCTAAATGCAAAAAATTATTTTTAAATGTAAATCAATAGCAAATATGATTTACGAGTATGATTAAATTCTATCCAAGATAGCTATAGGAAAAACTTGAATATGAAACAACATATTTTCTTCTGCAGAGACAAGGTGTGGGCACAGAGCCAGGAACCGGGAGCCAGCATGCTGGCCCAGTTCTGCGGGGCGCTTGCTGCGAACAAGGGCCAACGAGCAGTCAGGTGGCAGAACTGCCGTGCCCGTGTTCCATTCTGGAGACTGATGGCACACATTATCCCTGATTGGAAATCTCAGGTTAAGGAAGCTGAACGCTACATTTTCCCATATTCCTTTGCCATCATGACTTCTAAAGGGAAAGAGGTTTCAGCAATTTGTTGCATTTGTGCAAGATTGAGTCCAGAACTGAGTGAAGTCAGGAGAGAGGCAGTGGGGCATGAGGCCCCAATTTTAGCTAGTCCAGATGGAGCGAATACAGAATGACTTTGAAGCCGAGAGCTCTGGTGATGACTTGCAGTCCCTGGGTTTACAACAGGGCAGGGTGTTCCTGGGGTGCACGATTGCAGAGGCAGCTTCTGGATTCCTAGCTCTCAAGTGAGGCATTATGGTCCTGGGGCCGGCAGTCATCCTAACTGCTCTCGGATTGCAGCTGGGGCAACAGGTCAGTTCTGTAGTGTTATTTGGAAAGTCATTCCCGAAAGCCCTGCTTAGAGTCTGTTCTTCTAGCTATTCCCATGATTCCCTGAGTTATATCCCTTTCTGGTGAAGTAACTGGAATGGTTTTTCTTACCTCCAGCCTAAACCTTATTGGTACACTGTGGCTCTCCCTGCTGGAAATGTCACTCTAAGCAGCGATGTCCAAACTTTTGGCTTCCCTGGGCCACACTGGAAGAAGAAGAGTTGTCATGGGCTACACATGAAATACATAAACACTAATGAAAACTGATAAGAAAAAAACAGAAAAGGTTTTAAGTAAATTTACAATTTTGTGTTGGGCCACATTCATAGCCATCCTGGGTTGCATGCGGCCATGGGCCACGGGGCGGACACCACTGAAATTATGATCCGATAATGGGGGAGATATACTCATGCCCTTTGCCCATGACATACCCAGCTTTTGCTGGTAGGTGTTACTTGTTCCCCTACATTCTTTTTTTTTAATTTTATTTATTTATTTTTAGAGAGGGAAGGGTGGGAGAGAGAGAGAGAGAGAGAGAGAGAGAGAGAGAGAGAGAGAGAGAGAGAAACATCAATGTGCGGTTGCTGGGGGTCATGGCCTGCAACCCAGGCGTGTACCCTGTCTGGGAATCGAACCTGCGACACTTTGGTTCACAGCCCATGCTCAATCCACTGAGTTATGCCAGCCAGGGTCCCCTATATTCTTTAGTAGTAAATATTTTTCATAGTCCATGAGCTCTCCCCTCTGGCCAAGGTGCCATGTCTCTCTGAAGAGCAGCTCAGCCTCCTCCAAGGCAGGGCCAAGAATTAAAATGGCACATTCTTGTTCACTTCAGTGCTCTACACAGTGCCTGGCAGAACGAGCTGTTGGAAATTTGTAAGAGATTGATATATAATAAGTGGCAGACGGTTTGGAGCTTTGCAATGTTTTGCAGCTTCGTGTGACATTGGTTTGACTCCATGTGTCATGGCTACCTTTCACAGATTTCCGTTGCCTGTGGACATGATGATTCCCAAATCTCAAATGACAGTTTCTTCTACTGCTAAAGAGCCTCCTCTTGCAACCTAGCTGTCCTTGAATGTTAAAGAAGGCAAAGCTGTGCTGTTAATTACTTAAAGTTTTGACTTGTAAAATTATATTTAACAAGAGATTTGAAATAAATTCTCATTACTATCATTTTGGGATACTTCATTAAAATTACTTGTGACCTACTGAGAAATGCAGCCAACTATCATCCATCAGAAACATCAGTCACTGATGGTGCTAAGCCTCACAGGAACGGTTTGTGTGTGGGCACCTTGGCCAGAGCCCCCTGTCCAGGCGTTCCTTGTTTGAGTCTCGGGCGGGGTTGTGGGTCTAGTGGTGAATTTAATGGTGGTGAATTTAATTCCTGCCCTCCAGGATTCCTCACAATCTAGTTAGCGGCTTCCAAGCAGAAAGAGTCTGAGAATTTCTGGCTCTAACTCTTTATAAGGATTTTCGGGATTTTTCTTCAAATCATGCTTTCTTTTCCACATCCAGACCTAAATTCTCCGTAGGCTATGATAAATTACTTTCTCCTCCTGTTTATTTTATTTTATTTTATTTTTTGTGGGGGTGAGGGGGGATAAACTAGCACATATTTAAGCTATTCTACAATGTTAATTGACCCTAAAAATGCTACAACTTGAAATCTATGCTTCCCTCAAGGTTAGTTGAGGTTTTCCCCACATAATGTCCTTTTTTTCTCCACAAGCTGCTTCTTATATAAAGGAGACTGACACCCGCGGATGCTCTGAGGTTGACATCCTGTTGTTCAGTGACCTGCTTGCCAACGTGAACCACTGCTCGAAGCAACTGGGAGAAGCACTGCATGCTCTGAGAGAAAACTTGAAGCAAACTTCCCATGGGAACAGGCCTGGGGCAATGTGTTTCTGTGAATTCTTCTAGTCCACAGGTAGAAAAGACTGCTAACGGGAATCCTTAGCACAGAACAAAAAGAGCATTATTGAGTAATAATTACTTGTGTATGCTAACATTAAATTCTTGGGAGAAAACTGGAGGAAGTTGCCCCAGAGGCATTTTTTAAAAGGCTTCTAGCTACACTTCCAATGAAATTTCATGAATCTGAGATCTTATGATTTAAGGACTAATTATGTGTTCTCCAAAGCACCTTTATTTAATTTCCATCCCCTCAGCTGAAATCTGACCCAGAGGAATGCAAACAGGAAGGGGTGGGAAAGGTGCCTATAAGTACAAGAATCTCGGAGACACATTTGTCCGATAAACATTCCCTTCCGTGGTGTCCTGGGGCCTCTTGCTGATGTGACTTTGCTGACATTATACACAATGTCTCTTTGCCCCCAGATGTTGAACTAATCAGGATGTTTTTTTGGTGAGATCTGAAAAGAAAGAAAGAAAAGAAAAATCCTCGACATGTTGTTATTTATTTCCTTATTTCACTTTTACATCCCCTGATATTTTTTCCATCTAGTGAGTTGTGGGTGAATAAAAAATGCAAATAACTGTGTTGTAAAGTGAATACAACATTTTTCTTGAGAAAAACAGACCAAGCTGTGTGGCACTTTAATTCTAAAATAAGATCAGTGTTTTAAAACAATGTCCCAAACTGTTTATTAATTTAAATAAAAGATTCATTACTGAGCCCTTGCTTCAACTAAGTATAGAGGACCAGCTTGAACGTGTCTTTTAATGAAAAACACTACCTTCAGGACCAGCAAACACCTACTAAATTGTGGTAGTTAGTGAGAGACGTCAGATGAACGGCATGATGGTGACTGTAATGAAGCACATTGGGGTGGGAGAGGCAAAGGGGGAAATGATGGAGTTTCACATATGATTGCACTTTGGACAGGGAGAGACCACCTTTAAGAAAAAGGACAAAAAAAAAGAAATGGGAGAATGTGTTTTTCATTTTTACCCTTTTCTTCTTCCAAGTTTTCCCCATTAAATTTCTAAACTATAGGGTACGTTATACCTTTGTTATTATTATTTATCAAAACAGGATAGTTAATGTACTCTAAACGCACATTAAATATAAGGGTTAGGCATACCCTTTCCACAGTGGCCTTATTTGGAACCAAAATCTTTGTTCTTCATTGTTATGTCGTTTTTCTATACTTCCTGCCCACCCAGCTTCAAAGAGCCTTATAGATGTGCACTTCCTAACTCCTTTTCCCCTTCCTTGTATCTGTGGCACCCTTCTGGGAGAAAACTGGCTGGAAATTTTTGATTTTTTTAGATTTTAGAACGCATTTCGAAGTAGAACTCATGAAAAATAACAGTGCTGAAAACCTGGGTCCATTTACTTTAATTGTTCCTGACTGAAAAGAAGTAAACTCATACTCTAACCTGTGCTCCTTCTATTCTTTCAACTCATTAAATAATGTAATTGAGAAAACCTTTAAAGTTGAACGGAATTCCCAGATAACCAAAATCCTTTTCTCTGCACCTAATAAATGTTCGTTTTCCTTTTCTCTGCCTCTGAGTGATTTTTCAAGGGGCTAATGGCTTTAATTCAGCTCAGAATGTATGTTACCCCCTATACATTTTGGTGAATGGCTCCTGCGGCAAAAAAGAAAACAGAATGTATATGCAGAAGAATGAGGCTTCAAGGCAAACCGAGGGGGGAGGACTGAAGTCAGAAAAAGAGGCAGATTGTCCAGGGTTTTTTTTTTTGTACTGGTATCTTTACGCAGCAGCTGTCTTTTCTGGCTGTTCTCTCCACTACTTAGAGCAACCAGGATTACACCGTGATTCATTTGAAGGGAAGATTGAATTAAATATGGAAAAGAAGCAGATATGTGAGCCTGACAGTTGGTTTTGACTCCCACCCACTGAGAGAGTAAAGAAGTTTATTGTTTCAATTGATACCTGGTTTTTGGTGATATATTGTTTGTTGCTGTTATTTTTAAAGCTATTCAGTTTCTTTATTTTGAAGGATGGGTGTGAGAAAAGCCTTTCTTTTCCTTTGGAACTACTCCATGTCTTACCCTACCAGTAACAGCAACTGTTCTGTGTCATTTTCTGAGGGCTGCTTCTGAATGAAATCTCTAGACACTTGCTCAACAAGCCCAGGTACTGGGAGTCATTTCCATGCCAGCAGCCCTGTGCTCCCCTCTTTACACACAGTGTGTCTGCTACTGAAAACCGCAGTGGGAAAGCACATGCTGGGCTTCGAAGGAGACAGTGCTGTGAATATGTGCAATACTTGTAACAGTTATGATTATGATGGGGATTTCTGTCCATTATCTCTTATTGCTTTGAGTTAGAGGTTTTAAAAACAAGAGTCTCTCTGTTTCTTTATATTATCATGTCAGATAGTCTTAATGCTCACCTGTGATAAATAGTCCTAATCTTACAGCCACATTCAGTTGTCCTGATAAGACATGGATAAAACACATCCATAGACTAGAATGACGAGAAACAGGAAGAGGCGAATAAAGTCACCTGAGGACTCATGACCAAGCACTGCCCCACTTCCACTTGTAAAAATAACAAAAATATTTTGGGATACTCATTGGACAGCAAGGTTCATGTACGTTAGCCTAGCATAGTGCTGACATGCTCATTAACTTTGACCCATTCTATAAGCGGCCTGAACTCCCAAGCTGATTCAATAGCCATTCAAGCCCTTTGGTATCCACAAGAGTAAACCTCACCCTCCTAGGGCATGTCTCCCAAATACACAGTTGCTGTGTTGAACATAACAAAATCTGCCTCTCAATTGTGACAGGAATGGTGGCCTGCTGATGTACTTAACTCCTCCTCATGCTCCCTGACTGAGAGAAGGATATACTTGCAAGGAAAGTAAGCTGAGGTAATTTAATAATGATTTAATGTATTCCTTTTGGAGCCAATTAGAACTTCAGTCATTTTTTGAATGACATCTATTGACTTTTGTATTATAGTTCACTAATTCTCTCTTCTGCTATATCTAATCTTCCATTAAATTTCTCTATACATTCCTTAAATTCAATTATTATACTTTTTAGTTCTAGAATTTCCATTCAATTCTTTTTATATGTATAGAAAACCAACTCCAATTTAATTTTTCATCTTTTGGTCTATCTTGACCACCTATTTCTCTGTTCTATTGAACATTTTAAACAGTTAAAACACTTATCTTCTTATGTCAGTATTTGGATTACCTACGAGATCTGCTTCTATAGTTTGTTTTATCTCTTCCTTTTAAATCTTATAGGGTTGTCTCTTAGAATCCCTCACGATTTTTAAAGATTAAAACCAGGGCAGTGTGCATTAAAAAAAAAGATGCCTCAGCAGCTGTTTTCTTTTCCCAGACAGGCTCTACCCCTCCCCTCACCAAATGGACAGAATAAGAGCTTATTACCCAAGTCACACCCCATACCCATTAAATAAAAATGTCTATGTTATTTCAATATTCAGCAAAATTGGGAAGTGATTATTATGGACTGCTTTGTTCACTGAGGACTTTCTCCTAACCTTTGAGCCCTAATTTATATTACCTAAGCCTAGCAAAACTCAACAATTTCTTTTAACTCTCCAAGATATTGTGCTTTATTTCTTAACCATATTTGTCTCAAGCATCTTCAGTATTCAGCAAATGTTTTCAGGGAAAAGCAGGTCATATTTCAGGTTCAATCATCTATACTTCCCTTTTTTACCAGGATCATGGCCTCCAAATCTTTAACTGCTTCAGTCTTATGAGTGTGACAAAGTTCTGCTGGTTTCTTTAACACTAGAAGCTTCTCTTTGCCCTCCCCACAAAAGTTCATATTTTCAGCCTCTTGTCTATTCCTGAAATCAGCATATGTCCCCCAGGAAAATGCAGCAGAATAACAGTCCACTTTTTCAAGAACTGCTGCCCCCATCACTTACTAAATCTTGATCTTTCTAGCCTCAGCAACTCTGCACTCTAAAATACATACGTAGCTTTGTAAATCCCATTTTCTAGTTGTTCTGTGTGAGCGTTGATCTGCTATAGACTACTCCACTTCACCAGAAGTAGAAGTCTATTTATTGATTTATTTATTTTACTTTGTCTTTATTGTTGACAGTATTACAGTTGTCCCCATTTTTCCCCTTTGCCCACCTCCACTCAGGCCTCACCCCCCCTTCCCTCTGGCCATAACCACACTGTTGTCTGTGTCCGTGGGTTATCCATACACGTTCTTTCACTAATCCCTTCACCTTCTCTCATCCAGTCCCTCCCCCCACCCTGCTCCCACAGCTGTCAGTTGGTTCCATGTATCCATGCCTCTGTTTCTATTTGTTTTTGTTTTATTTTATTTTTATTGTTGTTCAATTATAATTGTCTCAATTTTCCCCCCATTGATCCACATTATTGCTCATTTCTATTTTGTTTGTTGGTTTATTTTGTTCATCAGATTTCACATATAAGTGAGATCATGTGGTATTTGTCTTTCACTGGCATACTTCACTTGTTTAAAATATTTTCCTTAATCATATTTGTGATTAATAGTACCTTGTGCCACAATTCATATTTAAATATAATTCATTTAAAAATTATTCATGAACTGCATACTATGTGACAGATACTAGGGGCAGAGCAATGAGCAAAGCAAACACAGCTGCTGCTCTTGAGCACTTAACACTGCAGTGTGAGAGAAATAAGCACACAGTGTAACACCAAGTGGCAATTAAATGCTGTGAAGAAAGGTAAAGCAGAGTAAAAGGACAGGGAATAGGGAGGGTGCTTTGGCTTTAAAGGGTGGCCAGGAAAGGCCAAAGGTGTAGCAGAGAACTGAATAAAGCCAGAAATAAATCCATGTGAATTATCAGAGGTATGTGTATTCCAGCCATAGAAACAGCAACTGCAGAGATTGTGAGAAGAGAATGCTCCTGGAATGTTTACGAAATAGCCAGGGGTAAAGTGGGGCAAGAATAAGGAGAGGGACAGTTGAACATCATCCAGTGCTCTCCTTTCTCCTCTTTCTATTAGCTATCGTACCATGTCATGTTGCTTTCTTAAGGATTCTAGTGGGGAAGAGAGCACTGTTGTCTTTATCATTCAACTTTTTAGGTACTGGAAGTCTCCATAGTCATTCTTTTGAGGTCATGGCCTACTAGGATGTCCTGGGGCCTACCCCTCCACAGGTAAGATTTGTTTTGTTTCACAGGAAGCCTTTAACATGGGGCCCATTTAATGTGTATTTATAGAGGACTGTCTACATCCAGACACTGTACTGAGCTGGGCATACTGAACCAGGCTGCTCGGAGTAGTGTTTAGGAGTCACTTTACTTTTCTGCAGCCCATAGACACCATGCATCCTTGTGCCATCAATTATATAATTTGAGAACTATGATCAAGCATAAACTATGTGTCCAGTATAATGGAGTGGACTTAAAGAGCACAAAAGAAGCATGGACTTGGCCAGCAAGGAGCTTCTTATAGTAGGAATCCCAACCTGACCCTAAGTTGAGTTTGCACCAGGATTCAGCCACAACTTGGAGGATAGTCAGGAGGGTAAATGAGTCTCCTCTAATAGAAAAGACAGGTTAGAAACAAAGCTTTAGTCCCAACTCAGTAGATCAGTGTTTAATATCCAGCACCAGTGAACTCATGCCTCTGTCTTTGGGAGAAAGATTTCAAAAATATTGAGTAAAAATGAGAAGACCTATTTTCTGGATTCTAAGGCAGCCAGAACTCAGATTTGCACAGTTTTGCTGTCCGAGTGGCAGAGAGCAATTCTGGTGTTGCTGTATGAGCAGGAAAAGGGCCTGGAGGGTCCGAGCAGCCAAAGGGACCGCCCTCACTCTAAACTGAGAAGACACATGAGCAGGCCTCTTTGATGCCTCTTGGATGATGGTCTTAATCCCCTGGCATTGGAAGGAGCAGTCGTGCCTTTGGTAGGCATGGCTATCACTGGTGGCATTACCATTTTTGGTAGGACCATCAATGCTTTTGGGTAGCAACAGCCACAGAAGACATCAAACACAGTACCATGGAGCAGGGGAAGAGGCTAAGGGCAGATACCATTTCATACAGAAAAAAAGAGTCTTCAAGCACACGTGAGATAGTCCCTGGGGGTATCTCAAGTAGGGGAGGAATTTGAGGGAGCTGGAATGCCTAAAAGAGTGGGAAGTGACAAGGATAGTCATAGAATGACATTGTTGGGGTCATTCTGATGTTACTGTTATCCCTAAGATGTGTGGTATCTGGAGCGAGACATAAAATATAAAATCTAATCATAATTATTAAAAGGGGAGTAAAGTATCTTCATTTTAGGTGAGAAAACAAATGTTTGTGTGCCCCCAAATTCATAATGTTAAGCCCTAGTACCCCAAATGTGATGGTACTAGAAGGTGTGGTCTTTGGAGGTAATTAGGTTTAGACTACAATAGGAGGGTGGGGCCCATGATGGGATCAATGCCCTTATAAAAAGAGGAAGAGACACCACTCTTCCGGTGTCTCTTCTTGGCTAAGTGAGGACACCACAAGAAGACAGCCATCTATAAGCTAGGAATAAGGCTCTCCCCAGGAACGGAATCTACCAGTGCCTTGACTTCAGACATTGTGGCCCCCAGAACTGTGAGAAAATAAATTTTTTATTTTTTAAGCCCCCTGGTTTATGGTACTGTGCTATAGTAGCCCATGCAGAGGCCACATGGCTAAGAGATTTATATAGAACTAAATGTATTCTCTGGAAACTTGGGTCCAAGTGTAGGCTTCTGTGGATTTAAAACCCTGGAAATCCCATAGAAACTTGTGAGCCAACCCATGACCAGCTTTCTTGCTCTAGCTTAACTCTAGGTATTAAGTATTTTCACGGACCTATTCATTAATTTATTCCATTCAATCACTATCTCTGGAATATCTACTATATATGCCATTAAATACTTATAATGGATTAAGTAGGAAATCAGGATTTTTTTGCTTTGGGGGGGCTCACATTTGGTAGAGGAGAGATTTGTGAGCCAATGACCTTGAAATATTTGTTATCTCCTAAAGGCCCATGCCCTCTCCTAGCTCTCCGTTGTTTTCATTGATACACTTTTCTTGTTCTGCCCCATTCTACATTCTGCCTTGCAAGTTCCTGCTTACCCTTCAAGACAGCTCAGCTTCAGCTGAACTTCCTTCCCTCATCCTTCCTAGACCTGCCTCTAATGCTTCCCATCACAACTTCCCTGTACAGTGATCCCTCACCTATGGAGGGAGTTACATTCCAGAGACCCCCCAAGATAGATGAAAATCCACGAAGTAGCAGCGTTATATTTACTTTATTATTTATATATATTTTAAGGCTTTATAAACCCTTCCCATACTCCTATAAACCTTTCCCACTCTCTTATTAACCTTTCCCACACTCTTATAAACACTTCATATGCTCTTAAAGATTTTCTACTAAAATAATTAAAATCATAAATATTATATAAATACCTATATACTGCAAAATCCCATGATATAGCAAAAACACCATGATACAGAATTAGATATATATAGTTTTTAAAAACCCGCAATACAGTGAAGCGCAATAAGTGAACCGAGATATAGCGAGGGATGACTGTATCTTCTTGTATTGTCTCCGTACACAGGTTAGGCTTCCTGCTATTTTGATCTCCTTGAGGATGAGGTTTGTTTTTGTGCCTATCACTATATTATTCAATAAACGATTCCCCTCAGTCAGACTCCAGAGGAACATGTGGACTGTCTGGAGCTAGTTCTGTCATCAGCACTGTTGGCCAACGTGCTGCTCATGTTAACATTCTCTTCTCTTGTGCTTTAACTCGTCAGCACACATATGTTGCATGCCCACCATGTTCTAGACACTGTCAGGACTGGAGGTACACATATAAATGAGACATGGTTGGGTTTATAGACTAGAGGGGAAAATAGATAGTCATTTTTATAAAAAATAATCTATTGTACATTAAAATAGAGGTATGGGGAAATCTGAGGTAAGATACGAGACTAGGAAGGAGAGTGCACACTCCTAGCCCAATGTGAGGTTTTAATAATCTTCTTGGCTCTGATAATCTAGATAAGCTTATGATTTTTTAAAATGCTTTAATTTACCCAGCATCTGTCATGTGCCATACACAATTCTCTATGTTCCAAAATGAATCTGGTTAAATTAATCCCATTTAATCTATACAACAAACCTGAAAGGAAGATATTATTCCCAATCTGAATATTAAAAAAACTGAATCATAAAAAAATGTAAGCAACTTGCCTGTGGGCATGTAGCCAGTAAGTGCAAGAGCTGGGATGCAAATCTAGGTCCATCTGACTGTGTAGGTCCTGGGTAGACTGATAAAATTTTAAGGTTATATAGTGGAGAGAACACCCTGGGCTTGCAGCCAAATCCCAGATGTATTTTATGTTATCTCTGTGACCTTGGGTAAATCATGAAAAACTCTCAAATCTCAGTTTTTTCTCCAATACAATGAAATCATGTAGCAAAATACTTTAGCTCAGTGAATGTACTAAGGAAAAATATTTTCATTTTCTTACATCTAAAAGCCATAGGCCCATGACACTCTTGAGGTTTTGCAAGATGCTTCCTGTCTCTTGTGTGCAGACCTCAAAAGCACAATTATTAGCCTGCAGCAGCTCTTGGGTCATTGTCTCAAGAATTTGAGGTTATATCAGTAGCTTTTGAGCTAAAATGTCTTCTAGGAGACAGAAGTATATTTTCACACTGGCTTCTGAGTCTCCTAAGTTCTTGAGCACAGCTATGTGAAATGAATTGGAAAGGAGTGAAATTATGATGTAACCTGCTCTCCCCACTGTTGATGGGAATGGGTTTGACAGAAGACCAGCAACTCACACAGTCTTAGGACTCCAAGGAATTTTAATGGGCAACTAAATGCTTTTAATAAGTTGCCAACAATTGTCAGAATAAGACTCAGATGATCAATCACATCAGGTCTTCACAGGCATCTTAGAGTTATTTCCTGCACATCTTATGTTTATGCTAGACAACTAATAGCATGGCCCTTGTACCGCTGCACAGCCAGAACGATGAGATGTGACAAGGATAGTGTTGATAATGTCAGCATCACATGGGAACTCGTAATAAATACAGAATCTTGGGCTCCATCCCAGACCTACTAAACCAGAAACTGCACTTCCAATGATGCCCAGCTGATTCTTGTGCTCATTAAATCTGAGAGTACTGACTGGCCATGGGGCAGGAAGCATGGGGGCTCCCACCTAAGCTACAATGGAGGGAAGGAGGGTGGCAAGAGATGATTTCAACGCCCTACCCCTGTGACTTTGGGCAACCTAGTTAACCTCTATTTCCTCATTTGTAAACTGGAGGTAGTAATAGTTCCTATATCACAAACTAGTTAAACAGTATGTTAATAAATATAAAGCACTCAGAATAGAATAATACTTGATTCACAAATGATGATGATGATAATAAAGCTTAATAAATTCACCTTAGTCACACAGAGTGTAAACTGGACATTATAAACCTCAAAATACAGTAATTTCACTTATGAGACCACCAACTTGGGTTCCTATCAATGAAGAACCTCAAAGGAGGAAAAACGTTGATACACTAGTGGTTTTGGGTAGATCATCTCTGGGTCAGCCATGACATCTTATCAGATAGATAGAAATAGATCATCATGTATCTGACATACCTATTGCCTACCAAAATTGTTTCTTCTACCTTTTAGTATTGTAAACTCGAGTCTTTGTTTGCTAAGAAGGCCAGAGAACCTCCTGGTGAAGCTGAAAGGTCTGTTTTCATAGTTGTAATGATGGTTGCCTTATAACATTAGGACTAGAATAGTTTTTTAAATAACAGCATTTATAAAAATATTTGCCTTAGACAACTGTATTTGTTCACCTATGTTGTAGGAATTTAACTCTCTAACAGGTTGATACTCAACCTACTATTATATCTTTGATTTGGACTTAAAAAACTAGACTAGTTAAAAAGGAGTCTGCAGACACTCTTAAAATACATATACACCAAATAAAGGTGTATATGTATTTTTCTTTTTGTAAAATGTATTCTACAAGTAAAATACAGTGATTTGCAAATTAACTTTGAAATGTGCATTGTAGAATCTAAATTTGCCATGATGAACAAGTGTCATTATGTGACAATTTAGTTAGTCAAGAGAACAGGTACATAAAAAGGATGTACAAAATAGATTCATATTAGAACCTCTAACTGTTTCAAATTGGGAAAATTTAAGTAGGTTACATAAAAAGCACTAAACATGCATATATTATACATTTAAAAAGAGCATGACTGAAATCAATGATGTTTTATGAGACTGTAGTACTAAGCTATAGATGATTATTTGATCATTTTTGATATTTTTTCTGGTTTTCCTCCCTCACTAATCTATCATTAAGTGAGGAAGATTATTTGTTTTCAATTTGACCCTTATAAATCTTTTAAAATCACCTCTATCTTTATAAATATAATTAATTCCTTCAAGTGTTCAGGTGCTAGAATATCTTCTGCAAGTATACAGACACATAATTTAGATATTAAACAGGGGGCATTATATATAGGTTATTGTGCAGATAGATAATGACATTTAGTTTATATGCTAGAAAATATTTGCATAAAGTAATAAATTTGCTGAGAAATAAACATCCTCTGCTAATATAAAATCTCTCAGATTTTCTTATACCAGGGAGCTCATTTGGAAATGCTCAAACATCAAAATGTTGAAACTTTCTCTTTTAATTATTGTGTAAACTGAAATCACTTTCCTAAATATAGAAAACAGCTTTGTTTTAAATGCTCAAGGTCTAATTAATCAGAGTAGCGTAGCTCATTTGTACCAGGGGAAATCAAGAGAGGAGAGTGGGGAAGAAATTCTCACAGTTGTCTTTGTTCCTTGGTGTTAACAGATTTAAAACTTCACCTTTTCCGCAAACTGTACCTCTGTACTGACAGTGAGGAAGCACAGCTGTGTGCCTTGGCCCTCCTGCCACACCACGTGGCTTTTGTCACGGCATCTGTGGTTAGGGTGAAGGAGCTCATTTGTTTAACGATACTTTGGTTCAAGACATCATTTGCCAGCCTCACTGAGGAAAATAAGTATGTAACCAGCACATGGGCACCATGTGAGTCTTTCTCTTTTCAAGTCCCTCTCTTTATTCTTTCAGGCCCCACCTCCTCTTTTCTTTAATAGGGGTAGGCAAAGGGGTATATATATATTCTTTCTCATATATACATATATAATATATATACATATATAATATGGATATATGAGAAAGAACACACAAGGGCTGCTGTAGAATATAAGACATCTGTATTACATAATTCTAAAACATAACATAACAACGTGGTAGGAACCAAAGAATATAAACAAAAATATCCAGTGGAATAACCAAATAAATTGGTACAGTGAAGAGAAAAACAGAAAAAGGACAAGGGGGACCACTGGTGTGACTCGAATGGAGCGTTCACGCACTCCGTGTGCTCTAGCCAGCTCTAACAGTGGCAGAGCTGTCCTCCAGAGGACGGGATCTTCCAAAGTCGATATGTGCATCTTTTAGTATCTTTCCTCCCTTTGGTAGCAACAAACTCTGGTTCTAGTATGGTGAAGGGATGCAAGGGAGACTCAGTGACAGGTTTGAATATTTTAAGATAAACTCTTTATAAACAGAGAACTAGAACATGTTTCTATGAATTCTCCATTTGGCAGAAAGAGCAGAGATGAGGGGATTTATTATAACATATTTCTATAGCCACTTTCTACAAGGGCTATGTCTTCTTCATCTTTGTGTCAAGTTGCTAACAATCTTGATTTGTTCATCTGAATCACACACTTTCTCTTCACTCTTGTATATTTTTGTGTTTAACATGGAAGATAACAGCCACAGTGTAAAACATACATTACTTCTACATAATTGCCTCCTATCTCTAAGCATCTCTAATCATTCTGTATGTTTTTCTTATTTGATTGAGTAAAATGTATTAGTGAAAATAGAAAAATAGAAGAAAAAAGAAATAAACTCTTTTACCTGAGTAGATTCTTGGTCAAATGACAGGTCTGGTTTTGAAATCTAACTTTTTTTTTTGTAGTGGAAAGCATTTCTAGGTCCATAAAAAGAAACATTTATTAATGTAGCAGAAGAATAATTCTAAAACTTAAAAACATGTAGGTGGTATTATGGGAAAATTAGACCACATACATTACAATATAGTATTTGGTTTTGTATTTTTGGAGAGTAATCTGATAATGTGTATTAAATATTTTTATGTATTAAGGATTTTAAAATATTCTGACCATTTGTCAAGTTAATTCTCCTTAAATAAAAAAATTTTACTCATTTGGTTTCAGAAAAGAGGTGAGGCCATTTATATGAAATATATATCATAAAATATACTCAAAATACTGAGAGAAGCTATCCTTAAAGAAAATAAATCACATTCTAAAAATTAATTTATATAAGCATTTTCAGAATGGTGCTACTAAAGATAATAAAAATTCCCATGAAGAGTAAATAAACTTGAGATGTAAATACACTGAAGTACTATTCAAGGTAAGTTTGGGAAATACGGTAATACATGGGAAGATTTACATGAAGCAATGTTAAATGACTAAAATAGAACACAAAATAATATGAACATGTATTAGAGTTATGGAAATATATGTAGCATATAAAATATGAGGTAAAACAGTTTAATGTTTATTAAGTTTTATCCCTCCTCCAAATTTACTTTCATAAAATGTGGAGAGAATCTCCTGCATGAGAAGTTTTCAACATGGCTTCTGTTTGTTACTTGCAGCATCAATGGTTGAGGTGCAGGTGAATTTTAAGTCTTGTGTCCCTTGTCAAACCCTGACAGAAACTGCAAGAAATGTGTTATTGATAAACTGAAATCTGGCTTGCTATTTATTACCAGGATAAGAAATTTTATCTACTTTTAGTTTTTTCTATTTTTTTACCAGGGTAAAAACAAATGTCTAATAGTAGTTGTAATATATATATATATATATATATATATAGATATGTATATATATATGCATTGATATATATATCATTCTGTTAAGGAAAAAAATTGCAGGCTTTTGCAATATATCATTAAAAGAGATTTTCATGGCTAATGAATGACAAGTCAACAAACATGAAATGCTGAATCTATCATGTTGTTTTTATCTCCCTTTACTTTATTCTTAAACTTTAGCTTTATTTTTTATTTTCCCTCTGATGTACATAAACTGCAATTTAAAAGACAATGTAAAAGAATTTTCTTCTTTCATCCCCAACCCCCACTTCCCCAATAATATTTAGGGCATGTCCCTCCAAATGTGTTTTTTTACATATACTTAATTTAAAAAAACAAAGACAAATAAGCTTGCAATTTATGTATTGCTTTGAAAACTTTTTCAATTTATCTATATTGTATCTTTTTACATCTGTACATAGAGATCTATCTTCTTATAATGATTGGTACATAGTACCAGTCAATGCTGGCTAAGAGAGATATAAAGTGAGGTTCAAATATGAGCCACATATTCAATATGTCCTAGTAGTCACATTAAAAAGGTAAAAAGTAACAGGTAAAATTAATTGTAATAATATGCTTAGCCCACATGTAGTCAATATAAAAATTATCAGTTAGATATTTTACTTTTTAAAATAAAAGTGTTCAAAATCCAGTGTGTGCTCAAGTCAGACTAGCCATATGTCAAGAGCCCAAGAGCATAAGGGGCTAGTCGCTGGCATGTCGGATAGGGCAGTAAGGGATGCACTAACAACTAATCCAAACCTCCCAAAATTTACTATTAGGAACGATAAAATAAAGAACATACCTTTGCATATCTTCCAACATTTGTAAAAATGTTTCTACAGAATGAAACTGTAGAAGTGAAAAGTTCTGGGTCAAAGGGACAGACAGATCAAATTTTAATAGAGTTGGCTCCAGAAAAGACTGTATTGATTTACATTCTCATCAAAACAGTGTAAGAGTATCCATTTCCTCACAAACTCATCAAAGCTGGATATACAATTTTTTAAAAAAAAATTTCCAGTTTGATTGGTGGAGAAATTTTGTTTGGTAAGTGGTGAAATTGAAAGTGGAGTTTCTTCTCTAAACTGCCTGTTGAGTTTGACTTTTTCTCATAACTGATAAAACCTGACTATTTTCTGCGTCAATGGAAGATCAGCCCTTCATTCTGTGTGTCTAGATTCTGGAGACTTCCCTCTCTTACAGTTTGCCTCTGGGAAGTGGCAGAGACACTCCTGTTCCTCATCCCGCCCAGGGCAGGGAATGAAGGCAGTCTTCAAACTTCTAGTACAGTGTGCACAAACCGGCACTGGTTGGCACAGATACTATCCTCCTAAGTTCCCCATTTTTGTAAAGGTTAACCAGAAACACACTTGGTAACTATCTTTTTGTGCCTTAGGATACAAGAAGCATGTTCGTTATAGAGAAAATCTGGAGTAAGAAGTAGCTTTACGGGGATCCGATGCAAAAGAGAAGACCATAATCACCACAAAGTCAATCGCCTTCGACTACTTCTCACAGAACTTTAGTTCTCAAGTGTGAATTGAGAGTAATTTGAGTGAAATGAGTCAAACGTGAATATGAGCCACAACCGAGGGAAAAACTGAAGACTGAACCCAGGGAAGAGTGCCGCCTTGGGTGAAAAGGAGAAAGGAGGGAGTCAGAGGGGCGGGGAAGCAACCAGCCGGTGTTAGCGTTTGCGGGGAGGTGTGACCAGCCCTCCGCGGACGTGCTCTACCGTTCCCAAAGAGTCTTTTCTTCACCGCGTTCCTCCTCTGACTCTGATATTCCCCTCTTCTAACTGAACAGCACATGGGAACTGTGTTTAACATGGATTTTTAAAACTTATTTTTTAGGCTGTTAATTTTAGACCCTGTAAATCCTACCGCCCATGTGTGCGGCACCTGCAGCGCCCAGGAGGAGATGAAGCTGTGCAGGTGGCGAGAGGCAGCTGCGGAAGCCTCTTTTCAGAGCAGCGAGAGCTGAGGCCCTGGCTTTTCACAAGCAACTGTAGGTGGGACAAGGAGGTACTGTCCTTGGATTCCCATGAAGAAAATAAAAAGGATGCAAAGCACATGCCCAAGAAGACTGCTCCGGATGGGAGGCAGCGTGAAGGAAACTCGTCTTAAGACGAGTTCACTACTCTAAAGGGCCCGATCTTTAACAAACATATTTATGGGAGTCATCATTCAAGGTAAAATGTTTCAGACTTTAAGAGAATTGAAATCCCTTCCCCCACTTTTCGGATTTATTTGCTTTGTTGGCCATGTGACCAAAGAACTGAAAGATCTAAGTAGCCACAATGACTACATACACAAAACAAAATTCCCAGGTCCTTTGAAAACAGAATAACTGAAAGGGTAAAATAGCTGCTACTTTTTAAATATATTACGATGTTGGGTTGGCTTTTCAATTCCTCTGTTATGTTATTGGATCACCTATGTTTTCAATATTTCCCTATGAATTTTGCATCAAGTGCTGCCTATTTACATTCGGATAGCATCTAACAAATCAGCACTTGGAAACATGAAAATACCTGAAAGATACATGATAGATTGACTCAGCAAAAGTTCTTTCAAGAATCTTTTTGTGATGGCCTGTGTCATGATTCGTGGGTTCAAGTGGAGCCATGGTTAAGGTTTGTGAGTCACTCAGTCACAAGTAAGGATGAATAAACTATCCAGGCTATTGAAAAAGTCCAGTTTTGCCACAACTGTTTTCAATTGTTGGGATCAAGTGTTTTCTTTTCTATTAAGGGGCATTAGCAGCCACTGACAATGAAAGCCAGAGCCCACCTGAAGTAGACCAGAGGAAATTTCTGGACTCACTTGCATAGCAACAATTCTTCAGCACTGAAGATATATGAAGTGTGACTGTAGAGTAATGTGGGTGATTAGGCTTCTCCACATGGCAGAACTCTCACATATAAATGTGCTGTCCCCTTCATGCGAGTCCTCAGAGAACCTGTGTACTTACTCCAGTGATGTGATTTGTCTGGAAACACTTTTGGACCTCCCCTCAGGGCAGAATTTTTTTGAACATTCTTAATAGTGACAAAATCTGTCCTCTGGGGGTGGATTTGATTTTTGGAAGTGGCACAGTGTTTTCATAGGGGACATCTGCTGTCTTTTTGTGTATCCAAAAATCTTTTCCTCAACTAATAGTTGGAGAGGCTGCATTTCTTCTATTGTTTATTCTGCTTCTGCAGGCTCTAAAGGAGAAATAGTTTCAAAAATGTCTTGGTAAATGATAATGTTGTCCCTGTTTTGGTCACGGAACCACATTCACCTTGGCTGACTACTCCCCACCAGTAGGCCTAAGTTGTGTGGGTGGGCTTATTTGACCACTCAATTCTAGAATTTGAGTGTTGAGATCTAGAGTTTTTAGATCAACTCCTGGTTTGTGCTTCTAGATCCAGATACACTCGGAGGCAAAAACTATCCCAGATTTGGAACTGCTGGCTACTGTCTCGCTGCTCCAAGGGGAGAGTGTGTATAAAAATAGTAGTCAATGCAAAAGAAAGCAGATTTGAGAAATGAATGATGATACACACACACACACACACACACACACACATATACACATATGTATACATCTGTAGAACGAGAGAGATGAAGTCCTGGTATGTGCTTCTGGATCCAGATGTACTTGAAGCAAAAACTATCCTGGGACTCTTTTGTGTCACAAGTCAATAAACTCCCTTTTGCCTAGTAAGTTTGATGTGCATTTCTGCCTTACAACCAAGTGAGACATGATGAATCCAGGAGAATTGAGCCAGGTCTGGTGAATAAATTAACTCACCAAGCAAAGGAGTAAGAAGGCCTCAAGACATTGATGACAAATTTCTACTCAAGAAACATTCATTGAGCATGGGCTAAATATTAGGCCTAATGGTGGAGGTGCTGAAATAAAATAGTCAGCTCAGGTTGGCAAGATGCTTTCAGCCCACAAGAGACTGCTTTTCTTTCTTTGTACATGTAGAATCAGAGATTCATTCCCAAGGAGGAGTTCGTGACAAGAATGTTTTTGGCAAAGACAGCACTCTTCGGCATTGTCAGAGCATGTCATTAATTTCCCAAGGTGACTGCTTTTTTAAGACAAAAATTATTTGAGATTATGAATTCTGTGTATTTAAAAATAGAATTCTATTTTCGCTCTGTGGTCATACTTCCTACTGAACATGAGCACGCAGAAATTTCTAC
Source organism: Phyllostomus discolor (assembly GCF_004126475.2). Lineage (NCBI taxonomy): Eukaryota > Metazoa > Chordata > Mammalia > Chiroptera > Phyllostomidae > Phyllostomus > Phyllostomus discolor. Next base: position 63,324,751 of record NC_040905.2, read on the forward strand.
TTAGGGGAGTGAGGACAAGATGGTGAGCACATAAATCATAAATTCATTTCAGATTTGGAAGGGACTCCAGACTGGTATGAGACTTTGCATTGGAGTGGGAGGGTTAATGAGAAGGGGGAAGTTAGCTCTGTCACCAGTTCTGAGCATTATTTCTATAGCTTGAGTTTTTACCTTATGTAAGTATTTTTGGTTGCTTCTTAGGATGCAAAGTCCAGAAAACTCTAATGCAGTTTTTCTCCGAAATGAGTAAAGTGCAGTTTCTTTGGTTGCAAGGCGTGTGATACACTCAGATAAAGAACAAGCTACTTTATTGCAGGGTGCTTGGGCTCAGGGTGCTTGGGCCAGGAGCTCTCGTCCCTTTATGGGCCTCCTGACCTCACCTGCTCCTCGTGTCTCTGCCTGTCTCCCCATCTGCTATCTGTACCAATTAGCTTCTCTTTCTACCACCCTGTGGACTAATGCTTTCCACTTCCTCATCACTTCAGCCTGCACAGATGCAGCACCCGTGAACATGACTCCTCCGAATTCAGCTTCCAACTTGAACTGGAAAATTCCTCCCATGCTCCTTAGTTTACATTCCTGAGGGGGACAGACTGATTAGTCCAATTTGTCACTTTGGGCTGGATTGCCCAGAATTGGCTAACCATGATCAAGGGCAGCTGTGATCAAGATGGGGGTTATGTTCTGTGGCATGAAGTAAGACCACCAAAGAGCAGGAACACCGGGGTCCAGGTCAGTGGGACAGGTTATGTGGCCGGCCTGCCCAGCCCAGCCTGCATCACCCGCCTGTGTCTTCCCCCACAGGCCCTGGTGAAAACGGACTCTGCAGAGAGGCTTAGTGGCTGTCATTTTTAGATCCCATGAATGTTCTTATTTCCAGGGACACCAACTCTTACAAAGTTGTAAAGATTTGTGGTAAAGGCATTAAAAAAGTTACCTCTTCAGTAAGTCAGAAAGTAAAAGAAACCATGATTCTAAGAAGTGACAAATGATGGTGATGGGTGGGACAATGGTGTGCTGGTCTACTGGGGACAAAGAGAAATAAAGGGATGGATGGCCTGGAGAACCAGTTTGGGACTGAGAAATATGCGCCCAGGGAGGCCTTCAAATGCTGTGCTCTAGACCCACAGCTGCCCCTTGTTCTACCCTCCTCTGTTCACTCACAGCCTGGACCTGTAGTAGGTCCCATAGATCAATACTGTAGGTACCCCATTGCTTATATAGGCTAGTCTTGGAAATTTGCCACCATTTATGACCTGGCTACATAGAAAAATGCATCCTCAGGGTTGAAAAACTGGCTGACTTATAAATGGACTTGTGGAACATAATTGCTACTGACATTGGGAACTGCCTATAAATAGATATCTAGGACTTACACTTGGGAACCAGTAGTCCCTGGAGCATCCACAGCTCTCAGAAGGAAGCTTCTGTTCCCCTTTCCCACAAACTACTTCGTTCCCAGGAAGAGAGTGCTAACAGGGTTTAGTCAGGTTTAAAGAAGCAGCTTAGCCATGAGCTGAAAGAGATTTTCATGGTTTCCTGTATAGGGATTAATAGTAATTCCAAATATTGGGGCTAAAGAGATAAAAGAGTGGGAGCTGCTCTTTGGGGGATTAAAAGCAGCCATCTCTTTGCCCCTTCTGCTTTTTTTTCTAGTGTCAGGAGGGGTAAGGCTTTGCTGACTAGTAAAGAATGTGTTAGGTAGCTTTAGCAAAAAGAGCTCAAATTTAAAGGTGATCAGAAACACCTGGTGAAGTGGTACATAATCCAGACCCTCTCCTGGAATTTGGTCAGCAGGTCCAGGGTATGTGCCCAGGAACCTGTATTTTTAAATGAGCACCCCAGATGATTCTGGTGCAGTTCGTTCCTGTACTATATTTGAGAAAGAAAGCCTGGACCCTGGGGAAGAATCTGGTTCTCCTGCAAAAATGTGTGTGTGTGCACACATGTGCCCTCCTTTAGTTCTAGGTTCCAGGAGAGTCTCTTGCCCAAGCAAAAGGATTTGCTCCTACCTGGCTCAGAAGAGCTCAACGTTTCACTCCGGGGCCAAGGCCAAGTGAGTAATAGTTTCCACTAGTTAGGACATTGACCTCTGAGCCAGAACTTCCTGGGTAAGAGCAATGGTTCTCAATGTTACTGCACATTAGAACTACCTGAGGAACTTTAAAAATACGGATGCCTGGGCCACCCTTCCAGGGATTCTGATTTCATTGTTTTGCATACGGTCTGAACATTTAGGGTATTTTAAAGCTCTTTGAATATTTCTAATGTGCAGCTGAAGTTGAGAACCATTGTGGTAGGGAAAATTACTTATTTTCCTGGAGCCCTGGCTAACTGCAATCTTACTATTATTACTTCTTTAACAAAATGGGCATCGTAGAATAAATCTTGATATTTGCATTTCTGCAAGGCTAAACAAAAAATATCAACAATATATAAAAGATAATAGTTACCTGTGAGCATAGTCAAAGATAATGGAAATATTCTTAGTCTGGCTCCTTTTGTCCTTTGGTAAGAAAGAAAGCTATGGCATGGCATAACTCAGAATTCTCTGAAGTATTTCAGAGATAAAGCAATTATAGTATTCTAGAGCAATTATGCCTCTAAATGCTTTTCCTAAAGAAACAGGAAAGTGTTGAACCTTTATGATTTCTTTGTCTTTTTCTTGAGACCTAGCTGATCAGACTCATAGTTGATGTAGGTATAATATTTCAAGGATATCTGTTGCTAAAAACAGGTGAATGAATTTAACAGCAGAAGTATCCATGAACTATAGCTTTTGAACAAATGGACAACTGAATTCGGATCACTGGAGGAACAATGACTTTATTGAATCTGTGGGATTGATACATTCATGTGAATTTAGTGACCAGTTTACTTCAGGCTGTTTTTTTTTTTCCCTCCATAACAGCCAAATGTATTTGGATAGTTTGAAAATTAAACTTATCTCTTGTCTAAAAACAGGGCAATTTTATATTTAAGAAAAATGACGTTTCTCTTAGAAATAGCTTGCAGGGGCTATGTCCAAGTGAGGTTAGGTCCCTGCTGAGAAGTTTATGAGACCATAAGCATGTGTTCAAATTAAGATTTCCAAACTGGGGGTTCTTGGGCAGAGAAATCCAAGGAATTTGGGGAGGTTCACATATTCTCTGAAACTGTCTGTGTAATTTTAATTGTATATGCTTACTTCTATTTTCTTAGGAGAAGGTCCATAGGGTTTATAACCACAAAGGCTTTACAACCACTAAAGGTTAGGACCCAGAGCTCCATACACTTACATCGAGACTCCTCCACTCTGGTCCCCTTCAATACAGTGTGTGATTGGGAACAGGGTATAGAAAAGGAAAAATGATAATATTCTACTTTGCTCTTCAACCCTGCTCTGCTCTGGGCCAGGATTATAGAGGTTTTCGTGATGTATTGACAGCCATGATGTCTTAACTCAAATTGATGTGATATGAATGACCATCAGAGGGACCAGCACTGGTGAAGAATCTGGCCTTTGTGTCCTTTGCTGTAGCTTCCATGCCATTCTGGGAGGAGGAAACAGTTTGCACCAGCCAGGAAAAACAGATAGTGGCTGAGGGAGAGCTCCTATTCTCCATGAACACAATGGGTTCCATTTGCTAATTGTAGAGCAGAAAGCAAATGTGATATTTTCCCAGCTGATTCCCGTTCCTGCATCTATTCAGATGGCGTCAGCTTGAGCAGCCATTGTCAAAGGCTGCAATTGCAGTAAAGGTGGACCTGCCTTTAACTACACTCAGTGCAGGAAACTGTGGCTTTTTGCGAATGATAAAGAGTAATGACTTTATTTTAAAAACTACTGTAGATAGGTGGTTTCCTCAAAATTTATTCAACTTATAAACATTAATTCTGATTCTTTTAGGGGGAATATAAGGGAACAAAATTTTCTTCTAGGTGACATTAAGCCTCATTACGGGGAGAAATGTGATTTTTGTTAAAACAATATTTTTAAATAAAATGTATATAATGTTACATAGTATTACCTTTTCAAAACTTTAGTGTGGGGCAGATATGCAGGTAAATTTCCCCCAGTGAGGGAAATGTAATATGTGAAGTTAAGTTTTAATTATTATGACTAATTCCAAAATATATATGATCAATACATAATAGTATTCATAGGGATTTAAGGAGTGCCAAATACTTTGCTACATATTTAGATAGAAGGCTAAAGTATCATATTTTTATAAATTTAAAGTAGCTATAATAGTTTTATCTTTCAGGAAAATTAGTTTCCATTTGCCTAAACAAGAAGGAAAAGAAAACTTATTTAAAATTGAGAAAACTGTTTTTTTTTAATTTGAATTTTTGGACTAAATACAAGGGACTCCTTTCCGTGTTATATATACGGAAATACCTACAAGAGTTAAAGTTGTCACCGCTGCCACTATAAATTTGAATGACCACCAACCATCTAAAATTTAGTTTGTATTTGCTTTTGGCTTTCTAATCAGCCGTTGGGCCCAAGCTCTTTTCAAAGAGAGATGGCAATGTCTTACTTTCTTTAAAGAAGATTCCAGCAATTTAAACTTAAAAATGGCAATAGATTTGAGCTACTGGTGGCTTATGCTCTCAAACAATAGTGAAGGCAGCTGAAGATTCCTTCTCTCTAGTACATGAGAAATTAATTAAATGCAACATTATTAAATGCTTATAATTTTTCAAAATGTTTCAACCTTTAAAATGCCAGTAACCTTCCCCATGATAGATATATGACTGTGGTGGCACAAATAAAAACAAATCAATTCAAGTTATTTATTGCAAATTAGAAATGAACATGACTGATTGCAAAACTCATAAAAATTGGATATTCATTCTACTTGAAGATTCTTTTTAAGGGATCTACTGTAGGTGATATGGAAGGGTGTGGATTTAAAAAAATTATTATCACAACAGCATTTTAAATCACATTGATTTTTTTCAGTATTTTCATGCTATCACTTCAAGATCTCTGATAGTGGGATGTCCACATAAAGTTCTCACTGTAGATTTGGTTTGTAGCTAGTAGAGTGTAAGCTCTCTTAGTTTACAAAGCTTAGGAAAAAACTCTGATCTTTGAATCTTTAACAAACAATCCATGTTTTTATTTAATCCCAACCCATGTTTTCTATTTAATAAAAATTGCTATCATGCTATTTTCCCCAATCCTGCCTGATATTCTTTTGGGGGATGCTGCCCTGGCCCATTCTTTGAAACAACATATATAATCTAGCAGGTCACATGTCAACTGGGCCTTAGGCTGGAGCCGAACTTGGAAAATATTTTTCAAGCCATCCTGTCTCTATCCTTTCATTTTGAGGTAGAACTATTGGGAGTGTGATGGGAAAAAAATAAAAAATAGCATTGAGTGGGAGGTTGGGTCCCATATATGAAGGTCTTACTGCTGCCAGATTCTGTGAATGAAATGGGCGGGGAGAATTAGTACCACCTTCAGGTACTAGCTGTAGGTGCTAAAGCCTCCCGTAATCTCTCCTTTAGTGAGCTCCCTAATGTTAGTGTGGGCTCTGCCAGCCTCTAGAGGAGTTGGAACCCGGCCTGGCTAGTGATAGCCACAAAGGGCAGTGAGGCTCAGTTGGTCATCACTGGGTGAGGAAGTGTCAGGATCGCTGTAGATCTGAGTCAGGGCTAAACTCAGGATTTCTTTCTTTTCTTTGTAAAACCGTAGTTCTTGTCCTGCTTTCCTGGCTTCCTCCAACTCCCTCAGGGCCATTCGTAGCTCTTGAGAGAGAATTCCTGGGGTCTCCTGCTCCTTCATGATCCAGTCCAGGGCCATGTGGCTGCGCATCTTTTCATCCAGGGAGTACTGGGAATAGTAGGAGATGACTTCCTGGGAGCCAAGAAATAAAGTCCAGAGTGTCAGTCAAAAGCAACAAAGGCACCTGTGTTCTTGGCCTTTGGATGCTTCTTTTCCTCTGTCCCTGCCACCCCCCACATCCATGAGGGTTTTACCAGTGATGAAGCCTTTCTGATGTTCACAAACTGAAGCCAAATCCCATGACATACTTCTTAAAGAAAATGAAGGACTAGCTGATATGGCAAAGCAAAATCACTCCAGGTTGAGTTAAAACACTACACCAGGAAGAGTAAATAAAGTTCATGGAATAGAGGCCTGACCTCACTAGAAAATGTATTGTTAGCATAAGGAAGATGACAGTCCAAATCGCTCACAGAAACTACAGAAATAACTTTAAAAAGTATTATGGCATGTGGGCATTATCATTATTGATATCATATTGGTACCTTCATGTACATGGTCTCTTACTTCTGTAAACAATTAAAAATCAGTCACTACCTGTCCATTCTCATGTGAAAAATTTGCCAATACATTGTAACGTCCTGTATAGGTTTGACGGAGACAATTTAAGAAGAGTGGATGCATTGCTTATTTTTATTTTCAAGAACATATGGTATTTATTTATGACCTTAACAAATTAAAAACAATCATGGAAAAGTGTTTATAACCAACCCTGCATATTTCAAAGGCCTTTTATAAAATCAAAGGAAAAGAAAAAATAACCAAAGCCATTGTCAGCTACTCATTTCTTTTCCATCTTTGACATTTTGAAAGCCAGACTTTCTATGCAAAGAACAACTAAAAACTCCTGGGGCTGGAGTATATGGAAACTCTTACATCCACCTCATCTTGCTGACTAGGGGCTTTGTTCCTCATACAAATTCCTGTTGGCGAATTCTTGAAAATAAACTACCATCCTTCAAAGTCTAATGGTGGATAAAGGAGGGTAAATCTTTGAGGATAGTGGGGGAAAACCATTAAATACACAGGAGAGGGTTTCCCTTTGCCATTAAAAAAGGGGGAAGGGCCCTTCTCAGGTAGCAAAGAAATAGTGAGACCCCCCTCTCTGAAAAATAAAAAAGAAACTTCCAAAGCCAAAAACACTGAGGTGATTAAATGCCAGTTTGCCCACTTTTATAATCATTTCTGTTGCATGCTGGGGACTTTTGGCTGTGGAGAGAAAACCCCTCCTGTTGCAACAGTTTAATCTCTCCTCACTGAGGAGATTCCCGAGCATGTGCCCTCGAGTTACCTTCTGCATTGGAGAGTGAAGGACATGCATTCTACGTGGGCAGAACAGGTAAATAGAGCATATTCTGCATTTGCCTTAGAAATGAAGTCTGTCTTAGTGATCCCTTCATTCTGGCATTCAGTACATGTATCTAAATTGGTCCTATGCCCAATGAAAGTTCTTAGTATGCATATTTGGACAGTTCCTGATTCAAATGTTTGGACATTTTATTTATATATATATATTTCTTTTTGTTTTGTTCTCTGTTCTTAATAGATAAAGTACCAAATTTCAACAGAAAAATCCAAATGAAGGAAATCCCCCAGGAAGATGACTAGCCATCTGCTATGTCCACATGACACAAACCCACTCCGGACTGTGAAATCTCACCTGTCGGGAACACTTTGTTTCACGCAGGGCCTTCAGGCTTCCATTCCAGTGTAACAGTTGGAAAATGGTCATCAGCTCCTACAAAATGCAAACATCTGTCATCAGTCTTAAAGCAGAAATGTGGGGGGGAAAAGTGCCTCAGTGACAGCTGAGCAGGACATAACTGTGGTCCCCAGCTCTATCAGGGAAGTAGAACACACAGTATTGTCAGAACACTTCAAGATTACCAAACACCCGAGTCCTGACTTCCATAGCATTCTTCCTTCCTTCCCCTGCTACATCCATATTTGCACAATAAAATGACTAAATAATTAATATCTTTCCATTTTACCAGTGTAAAAAGAGTTACATTGGTGTGTTCTGAAGTTATCTAAATAAACCAGTGCATCTGAGAATAATGTGTAGGAAAGGTTATTCACCGCATCATTTTTGAAGTTGCTTGAGACTGAAAGCATTTTAAATGTTCATTTTTAAAGGAATGGTTAAATAAAGTATGATATTGAAGGGTGGCAGAATATGCTGCCCCAAAATATGCCACTTTGGTGTATTGATTACTTTGAGCTGAACGCACTTGAAGACCAGCAAATACAAGGAGAGGCTTTCTCTGAACTGCTCTTATCTGTCTAAAGACAGATCCTCCTAAAGGCACTGATTCACAATCATTCCAGGGGAGTTTCACCAACCATGGGAAACTTCCTCTTATCACAGGAGAGGGAACAGGAAGTCAGCTGTGACAAACCATCACACCTCCCACAATTCTTCTAAGGGCCTGTTCAGGGTCTTCCTGAAAAACCATTTCCTCTCCCCTAAAAGGCCTGCATCCTGTCTCTCCTTGCCTTATTAAGATGGTATTTAATCCTGAATTCTAAGCTACCCCAGGAGGTAGTACTTGTTTTTCCCTAGGTATCTCTCATGTATACATGAGGTATTTATGTCAATAAACTTAATGTTTTTCTCTTGTTAATCTGTCTTTTATTACAGGGGTTTTAGCTAAGAACTCAGAAGTGTGAAGGGAAAGTTATTTTTTGTCTCCTACAATACATTCATACTACTAAATACATTGCAGTCATAAAGCAAGGGTAAGATGGCGATAGTGGTAGAAGAAGAAGGGACTAGCCAAAGACATGTATGAATGACCTACGGATGTGGATGACAGTGTGGGGATTGACTGTGGAGGTGGGGAGATGGGCTGGGCAGAGGAGGGCAGAGGGGGAAAATTGGGACAACTATAATAGAATAACAATAAAAATGATTTAATAAAAATGTATGGCTGTTACACAATGCAGTTTTCATAGTGATAAAAAAAGAAGGATCTCTAAATTTTAATGTAAAGAATCTCTGTGATGTGTTGTTAAAATAAAATAAAAGCAAAGTGTACAACCTGTATAATGTGTGCTAGTAGTTGATAAAAACAGAATAGGTCTCTATAAACATTTGTTTTTAAATACCCAGAAGAGTTCTGACAAGATACAAAAAAACTGGTTAAGAAGTTAGTCACCCCACCTCGGGAGAGAAAAGGACTGTCTGGGGGCAGGTCAGGTGGGGCGGGGGGAGGAGGGGAGACCTTCCTCTGACCGTCTTTTGTACCTTTTGAATTTTGAATCATGTGACAAAATTACATATTAAAGAAAAATTAAATTTAAAAAAGTAAGCCAAAAAGAAATATAGAACATATAATGGACAAACTCTAAAAACTATAAAATACTCCTAAATTTATAAATTCAGTCAAGAAAATTCCTTAAAATATGGATAGTGAGGTTGAACTGACATTAAATACACCTGTAGTTTCTCATGGCTGGTACCTATCATAGCAGACAGTCTTTCTATCAGCATCATGCTCTCCCTGCATGATGCCAAGGGTGAGCTAAAGAGTCTAGACATATCTAAGCTTTTATTTATCTAATGTGATTAGAACTAGCAATCTTTCATTGACGTTATTTGCATTTCTTTTTTTTTCTTCTCTATTTGGTCAGAGAGACATTTATTGTGGATTAGTACCACAAACCGCAGCCATATAATTATCAGAAAATAACAATACAATTAAGGAACTCCCTGGTAATGAAGCTAGTTATGAAAACCTTACATTTAGACAGATGTCCTATGCCTATTCGAAAAAGCCGACTTTTACGTCCTTTAACTAATCGTGAAAAAGTTTTCATTATGAAAATCAAGAGACACAAAGTCATTCTGAGATTTCAGACATCTTAGAATTACTAGGTAAATTTTAAAGCTATAAGATAATCAGAAGAGCAATTAGCCCTATTCTCATGTTGAAAATTGCTATTAGAGTATAATGTTGTTTTTTTTTCCCCAGTTTGGGATCCAGTTTGGGTTTTTTGTCTATGTTCTACTACACAGTAAGCACCTCCAGGAGCCTACAAAGACCTCAGTAAAAACAAAACCATCTGTTTCCATTAATTAAAATAGGACATGGAAACCAGCTAAATTACTCCTGCCCCAAACAGAGACTCCACTGTCTGCCCAGGGTCCTGGGTCCAGTGCCCAGGGAAGCCACCCGCCTCATGCCGGCTCCCCGCCACTTCTCCCTGCCCCACCCAGATGCTCACTCTCTCACATCACCAGGCTGATCTGGAAAAATGACAGTGGTTTGCTCCATAACCAAATCTTGCCTAATCTCGTTCTCATCACTGCTCTTTTTATCAAAGAAACCCAAGTGACTGAGGAAGGTACATTTGTGCTGCCCTCCTCACCTGATCTTCAAAGGCTCACTGAATGCCTCATAGCCAGAAAAACAAACAGAAACACTCTCCACGTCTTGGTGTGAAGCAGTCTCAGTGTTGTTACAAGAGGGCCAGTAACAACTGGCTTATGTCTTATGAAGAAGACATTTCTTTCATCTCATGTCTTAACTCTCCACTTGGATTTTGTATTCTATTGGAGACATATATATATATATATTTTTTTTTTAAACAGAATAAACACCACCTCCACTCCTCCACATGTGCCCTCCTCCCCAAGTCTTCATGCAAAGATTAACAACACAGAAAGATGTACTGAGCTTGCTCTGTGGCTTCCAATAGCCCTGTTGGCATTGTCCGCACACCGTTGTGACGTAGTTTGAGAAACAGCCTGTTGCTAATGAAGATCTTATTTCTTGCTCTGACAACTGTTACCTTAGTAACATATTCTTCCTCCAAAGATGTCTAGGCTCTCATTCTTATCTATACACCTGCCCCCCTTTCCAGATAAACTGTCATTCCATATAACAATGCCCCCCGCAAGACTTTAGAACCCACAATTCTGCCAAGAACAGAATCAGAAACCTTTCTCATGTCCCTTGGCAACATACATCTCTCAAAAACTTCCCTCCAGAGATGTGAAGTGTTTTTGCTTGCAGGAAGATGGTCAGCCCCCTCACCCACTCTGATTTGTCTAAACTTCTATGTCATCACCAAACATTTTTTCCTCTGTGAGTAACACAAATGTCTCTTCCTCAGTGTTGCTTTTATTTCTAAAATCCTCCAGGGAGGATGACTTTCTGGCTTCTTATGTTCCCATCTAATTCTTACCTTCCTCTGTAGAGATATTAATCTCGCTATCATTATGTAGAATATATTGCTATCATTATGTAAAGTATATTGAAACAGTTCTACATTCTTCCTGTTCCACTTCTTTATTTCCCCTCATAAGACCAAATTCACTAGCTTCAGATCTTCTGGAAGCTAAAGGAGCCCTAGGCTCAGCTCCAGGAAATTTCTGTGTGCTTTCCATTGATTCACATCATCGGAAATCCTTGCATCGCCGCAGATTGGCGAGGACAGGGCTGCTGTGGGCTTCTGCAAGGACTCACTTCCTAGTTTCACCATCACTCCTGCTGCCTGGTCTCCCAGTCTTGTTTTCTATCTATTGAAGTCCTGTCTCTTTATTTTTTAAAAGACTTTACTTATTTTTAGAGAGAGGGGAAGGGAGAGAGAGAAGGAGAGAAACATCAATGCGTGAGAGGTACATTGATCAGTTGCCTCTCACATGCCCCCAACTGGGGTCCTGGCCCACAACCCAGGCCTGTGCCCTGACTGGAAATTTAACTGGTGACCTTTTGGTTCACAGGCTGGTGCTCAGTCCACTGATCCACACCAGCCAGAGCTGAAGTTGTGTGTCTTTAAAGGAAGTCTGTCCAATGAGCTGTCTGTCCTGCTCATTGCAGAAGTTTTTGTGCTGTGTTGCTTGTTATGTGGGCCGATTTAGAAACCTGGGGAGTCTGGGTACCCTGAGAGATAAATAAGAAATGGTCTATGGGTTGGGTCGGGGCTAGGGTGTGGTGAGTGAAGCAAGATTTCAGGTGAGTCATCCAGTTTCAGGGTCTTTTATTTAAAATTCTGTCATTCTTTAAAATTTTGATATTCTGTTAGTCATGAATTTTTATGTTAATTTTGACTCTTTATAATATTGCATTACAATATTACTTGTATTGATTACTGAGACTTTTGATGCTTCTTTACATTTTGTGCTTTTCTCTTCTTACCCTAGTCCGGGCCCTTCTCCGGGGTCTGTCTCAAGGACAAGGCCAGCTTCACGAACTTGTGACCTGGGCATATACACAGGACCTTGAGCTTGGTTCAATGCTGTACTGTCTTGAAATTCTTGGTAATTTTTGAACAAAAGGCCCTGCATTTTTATTTTGCAGTGGGCCCCACAAATTGCAGAGCTACTCCTTATCAGCAAAGTAAATTTAACATCAAATGGAGAATCAAGCCCTGTGTTTTCTTTCTCCTCAGGGAAAATTGCAATTGTAGCTTTCATTCTACAGATTTCCTGCTTCATGTTGTCAATCATTCAATTTAAACCAACTACAACTGGGCTCTGTCCTCACAGTGCTTCCTGGTAAGTCCTCCTAGAAGAAATATACTTTGGCATCTCAGCTGCTTTGTGGAGAGAAAATGCACACTGCCTCTTTCTGGAACCATGTCTGGGAGACTGGCTTGGTTCTGCAATTCATCAGAAATAAGAAAAACAAACACTATGAATGGAGAGCTTGAAAAACAGGTGGGCACCATCTCCCCACCCAAGAGAGTGGATTTAAAAGGAAATTTGTTTATGGGATGGGGTTTTAAAAGGCAACCTGGAGAATTTAGCAGAGATGTAAATAAACAACTCATCCTTGAATTGCATTAGGCTACAGAATAAATATATTAACCAGCTTCAGTCAAAGTCTGCCTTGAATCTGACCTTGACAAGACCCAGTGGCTAGTGCTGTCACCATCCCTCCCCCCAAACATCAGGCAGTTTTAAGGCAAGGCTACCTCACAACAGGCATCCTGGCTTCCCTCCCACGAAGTGAAGGTAAGCAGAAGCCTATCACATTTCCTCTGATCGCTGCCTCCTTGACAGCCCCCCTGGAAAGCCTGCGGGCAGTCAGCAGACACCAGCCTTGTTTTTATATGGTATAGTCATCTATAGATACAAACACACATCTATTACCCACCAGGGGTACTGAACTGCTGTGTCGGCTGCAAAGAGCCCAGGTCTGTGGTCAATTCCCATTATGTGCAGAAACAAGCTGACATACTGAACCTGGGTCACCAAGGAATGTGCAGGACCCGCGGTCAACCTAGAACTGGCAGAAAGAAGAGGGATGTGCTCCAAGGCCTTTTTCCTGGGTTGCCAGCATCCCCGTTCAAGGAAGGGATTTTGGATTTTTCCTGTCCTCAAATCTTCCTCTTCCTATGTCTGTACCACATCCCGCCCCCAACCTCCTCTGGGAGAACTTATGAAGCATTTCTGCAGCATGGCTGAAATTATTATTTCATATATTTAAATACCTTACTAAGTAGACCACAAAAGAACACAGCCTCTACCAAGGCAATTCAAGTATTACTAAAAAGTGGTTCAGTACAGCCTATAACAGTGCTTAGATGAAATTTTAAGAATTAAAAAAAATAAATCTTGCCTTCCCCATCTTTGGCAGACTAACCCAACTGTATTTTTTTTTTAAATCATTCTTGGCACTGAGGCCTATCACCTGCCTCCTTGTGTACTCCAGCCTTCTGCACTGCCCCCAGCTCCCGGCCCACACCATGATCTGGAAGGCCTTCATCCTCACCACCTGGTGCTTCCTGCCTGTGACTTCCTCTCAATACTCCCACACACCGATGCTGACTCAGACACAGGCATTTCCAATAACCCAGAGTTACAGGCTGAACCAAAGCCAACCACTGACCCAGAGTTGCCCACTGCCCTAGACCTTATGGGTGATAAAGAATTGACCATTGATATTTATCTGCAGAATATGCAGGCTTTGGAATTGTCTACTGATGTGGAATCAAACACCCCCAGCTTTGTGGAAAAAGCCACTGAGGAGGCCCCAGTAAGTGTCACTGGTGATTATTCGAACGAGCCCACAACCAGAGCACCAGACAAGCCAAGCCCCTCCAGGGAAAGCAACAAGTTCATCTCAGTGCTTGTTAAAATGAAGCAGATTCTCCATTGACCGTGATCTTTATTCTACCAACCACAACTTCCTAAGATTAGGAGCTTCTGCACAAACCTACCATAGGAGTTTGAATAACTCAGAAGACTGGTGAGCCATAGGATGTACCCAGTTGGGGAAAAACACAGTGGAGAGAATTGCCCACAGGGAGATGAGGTAGGTTTCCTAACCTTGTACCATTTAATGGTATCAGTAACTATTCATTTGAAATGAAAAAAATAATTCTTAATTTTCTGAAAAGCAATCATATACAAAGTACTATGTACTGGGGCAAGCACCATTCATTCTATAATAAAATAAATACAATATTTTTTGTCAGGTGCGGAGGGGAGGATGAATTTTTTAAAATGAGGTTCTTCTTTGAGGAAATCACTACACTAGATGCTTTACAAATGTCATGTTATGTAAGTCCCACAAAAATCCTATATAAGGGACATTATTGTTCTTATTTTATATGTGGAAAAACTGAATCTTGGAATAGTTAAGTTCCTAGGTGGCAAGTGGTAGAGTACGCCTCACACACAGGTCTGTATGATTTCTAAAAATCTGTGTTCTTTCCCTTGTGTTATTATCCTCTATATTTTTTATCTGTTTGACTTTAGACTGTTATGGGAGGGAATGGGGAAGGACCCTTCACAGTTCTACCTTTTAATTCTCCAGCAAGGACCCTGAAATGTGTAGTGTAGGGGAGCTACCCTGCTTCAGCTGAAACCTGTAGGTCATGCAAAATTGTCAAGGGAGTCCACCTGCAGCCACAGACACTTCAAGTGAAGCAGTCCTTCTTTAGAAACACATCTAACCATGGTTGTTAACCTTCACTGCGCATTTATGACATGGATATGCCAGGAACTATTCTGGACTCTTTCTGTATTATCTCGTTTAATCCTCACAGTGGTACTGTGAGATAATTCCACTACTATTATTCTCCCTGATTTATATGCACATGAGGAAACAGATTTAGAGGTGAGCAGCAGAGCCAGGCTGAAAGGGACCAGCCCCCTCCAAAGCCTGGGCTCGGACCACCGTGAGGATGTGTGCCCTGGTCTGCTCCAGAGGGTAGGCTGTAAGGGCACCTGCTCTCCTCCAAACCAAGAAAAGCAACATCAAAGGTCCATGAGACCATGGCCACTTAAAAAACAACAAAACAAGACAAAACCAACAAACAAAAAAACTAACTGGGTAACCGAGGTCTCCATAGGACAAGGGGAAGAAAGACTATTGCTTTGTTCAAACAAGGCACTGATGAGGAAATACACTGTTGTGAGAAATGGGCGTGAAGGACACACTCACCTGAGAAGTGACTATGCCACTGTAGGCGGGAAAACAGTTTGAAAGGAATCAAAGAAAATATTTGAAAGTTTGTGGCCTTGGGGCTCAGCTGTAACACCATTGTAAATTATTTCATGATAAACATTTTTTTTTGTCCATAAAACACTGTATCTCTGATTCCTTCTTAGAACCTAACCTAAAAAAAAATAGAAATACTGGGGGTATGTTCAATTGCATTCAAGTTTAGTTTTTTAGAGGACAAACATTTCATGCTTCCTTACAACTGAATTTTCATCTGCCCAGCCCAGTATGGAATAACAGCTGAGGGTGTGAGCTCAGAAATCAGATTGCCTGGGTGTGAACTCTGGCTCTGTCATTCACTAAGCTATAGGGCCCACTTCTTTCAGGAAAGACATGGGGATAATACTTATATGTTTATTTTGAAGGTTAAATTATGACAGTATTTGTTAAATGTTTAGCATAGTGCCAAAGTAAGCATGCAATAAGTATCAGCAATTGTTGTTCCTATTCTTGTTGTTATTGATACAATTAATTGATTTGGAAATAATAGGTAATGTAGTTCATCAGCTCTATTATCCCTTGTCCGAATGGACAAAACAGGGTTATAGCTTGCTAAATCTTTTTGTTTCGTTAATGATAGGAAGTGGCAGATTGTATTTAATAAAAATGCCAGAACTAAGGGGAGCACTGTCTAATATACATTGCGGGAACCTTCACCTATGACTTCTGAAAATTAAGAACCAAATGGTCACAACCAACACTCAAACTTCCTGACTTGGGTCAAGGGGGAACTTTGTACTGAAAAGCAGGTGAAATGTTACAGACTCCTAAGTCAGGGGTGATCCCTGCTTACTTCTTAGACTTGGGTCTTTTACTTCCCTTTAAGAAAGCAAAAACGGTGCCTTGTTTGCATGTTTGTTTTAGCCCATGAGGCCTGGCAAAGATGGAGCTGCCTGCTGGACTTTAGGAGGATTACAGTAAAACGTCCAAAGCAAACAGAAAAAGTCGATCTGGGGAACAGGAGATGTCAGTGAAGAGAGTGGCATTCTCCCCGGTTTTTAGATGGTGCAGCAAAATAAACAAGCGGCAGGAAGTCAGGCACCTGAAATTCCAGCATGGTCTTCCCCATGTTCGACTCCAACATGTAGTGGTAGGCTCCGACGCTGGTGCTGGGGTCATCCGCGTCATCCAGGGTGCCCTTGGAGGGAGCAGAAAAGGGAAATGTTACGGATTCCCTCTTCTTCTTTGGGTGATCACAAATGACAGCTGTGGCCCCACAGGGACCCTCCTGTCGTTGTCCCGACCCTCCAAATGTGCACTCTTGCCAAGTCTCCAGCTGATTTGGGATAAAATCCTTAATCTCACCATGACTCAGGGGAAAGAGGGTTTTATAATAAAGTTGAATCTGGTATTTGGTCAGAATGTTAACTGATTATGTCTATTCACTAAAAGAATAATTGTCCCAAAGCAGAAATTCCTGTATCTTTGCACAGGGTTGTTGTTTTAAGGTTTTATTTATTTATTTTTAGAGAAAAGAGAAGGGAGGGAGAAAGAGGGAGGGAAACATAAATGTGTGGTTGCCTCTCACATGGCCCTTACCAGGGACCTGGACCTCAACCCAGGCATGTGCCCTGCCCGGGAATTGAACTGGTGACCCTTTGGTTCACAGCCCGCACTCACACCACTGAGCTACAGCAGCCAGGCTTGCACAGGGTTTTTGTTGATGGTGGTGTTAATGTGTGAGTGGCTGTCCTCTGAGTATTGCCTTCATGAGTTATTAAACTCCTGAAATGATGACCTTGCTCTGATTCCGATGATAACCAGGCAAGATTATATAACTGACAGGGAAAGAGTTCTCCAGTTGTGTGGACCGTTCATATTTTACTGCCATAATTCTTAATGGGAACTTTTAAAATATGCTGGTTTGTGGCCTATAGACATGGGTCTTGGTTTACACTTTCACTTCTAGATCACTTAATCTTTAGCGAACAAGGTGGGTGGGTGATGAGTAGAAATGAAATTCTCCTTCAATTTAGTTAGAGGGAGTGGCAATAAAAAAGCTAATATCAGTTCTGGGCCACCCTTCAATATCCCATGGTCTTGGATCCCTGGAAGGTGGGCAATGGCTTTGTGAGACTGAACATATGACTGCCAGCATCAGATAGCAGCAAATTTATAGCTTTTGAATGCAATAACATTAACAAACTGCTGCTGAAATATTTATGTTGGCTCTTTAAATATCCCAGAGGAAATTCATCCAGAAGTCTGCAAACCTTATATATTCTCTTTCCTTAGAAATTTCCATGAAAAAAATGATAAATTACCTTTACACTGATGGCCCCTCCCTGCTTCTGAGTAAATTCCACACACAGAAATCGGCGTCATTTTCCTAACTTCTCTTCCTCAAAGGCAGTTGAAATTTACAAGGTAGCAAAACAAAGGCTTCCTTTCATCCTCAGAGAAGATATAGAACAGAGCTCTGGAGTTCTCCAAGCCTGGTCAACTACCCTGCCCCTTTCCTTATCTCTCCTCTGTGTGATAAGAGCATTTATGAGGGGGTAACTGTGAGTGTGATAATGTCTCTCTCATTATCAATAGTTTCTCCAGAATAACCAAGCCTTTACAATCACACTAAGGGAATCAGACAATGAAAATCTTAGATTTGGTTCATCTATGCTGAAGACAAACCAGGAGTCCGCTGATCCCTCTGGTAATGCCCTGTTTCCGCCCTGGGAGGTTGTACAGGAAGAGATACCCGCCACAGCGGGGATCCAAGGCTTCCTGGAGGCTTACGGTGTGGAGGTAACAAGAATCGGGACTCCAAATAATTCATGGGCAAATCATACATTCCTGAATTGTTGAGAAAACATGCTGTTTAAATTTCTAAGACAAAGTTTTTTGCTCTTAAAGTATTTTGCATTCAGTTATATCCATTACAAAAATTTTCAAAGCCCTCTGAAAGAATTGATTAGACATGATAATTCTAATAGTTAACAAATCTGGGGTACCTAGCTTTCCCATATCTAAGCAGTCAGCAATTCCATAAAAATACAGGTTGCAACCGTCCATGGTGGCTGCACTTTTAATAAGCACTTCAGACAATTTGTAAGATTAGTTAAATTTAGGGGGAAATGAGCTAGTTTGCCTTTAGATTAAAGCAGTGTTCCATTGCACGTGGTCTCAGTCCCTAAAACAAATCAATGCTCCTCAAGCAGCAAACATTCAAATAAACAAATCAAGGTGGATCAAATTATCTACATCGATTGAAAGCTTGATTCATTGTGATCCAGGGGAGTTAAAGAATATTACTGAGATGAAGAATAGGGAGCCAGCTCCAATTTTGTGCTTTCCAATCAAGTGTTCTTTATGCTGAAAATTAATGATTTAATGGGTAAAAAATTAAATGGGGGTGAGTACCCCCTGGTGGGTACTCACGCTAGTGGAGGCGACTGCTTCCTGCACGCTCTCCATAATGAATTCCTTGGTGATCCTTCGAGAGGGAAGCTCATTGAAGAGGGAGTTGATTAGGGCCACTTTAGCTGCATCCCGTCTGGCTTCAGCTCTACTTAAGCAGCACTTGAGAAGGGAAGGAGAATAGGGTTCATTGAAAGACTTACCATTCACCATGTTGTCCCTACCTCAATGGGTCTCTAGACATTTCTATTCATACATTTACTGTCTCATCCTATTCTTTCATACATATTGCTAATGCCCTGAAGATCATACAGATTTTCTTTCAGTCCTAGATTCCATGCAAATGTGTTGGTTGGGCTTCAAATGCTCTTTGTCTTATTTCATAGCCATTGAATAGTTACTATGCATCAGAGGTTACATATTCTGCTGATAAATAATCACAAAAGTAATAATGGCTAACAGTGTGTGCCAGGTGATTACATTCACTATCAGGGCCTTCCTCAAATTTTTCTTTTTCTTTTTTTTCAGAGAAAAAAATGTAAAGAAAGAAGGAAAGTGGAAAATACTTTTACAGGTTCTGGAGTCAGAAGCTGCTTAGCTTCAGATTCCAGCTCTGGCACTTACTAGCTGAAAGATCTTGGGCAAGTTAGTCTTTCTGTGACTCAATTTCCTCCTCTGTAAATGGGAGTAATAGTAGCCCCTCCATAACAGGTTTGAGGATAGCCTCAAATAGTTAATATAGATAAAGCAGTGCAAATATGCTCTATCTAAACACTCTGTGAGAACACTCCAGTCATATATACATGTATATATATATATATATATATATATATATTTTTTTTTTTTTACTTCCAGGTTAGGTAAGGAAACTGCTGTCAAAATCTACTATTTTTGCTTTTCCAGCACTTATCTTCTACCTCCTTCTAATAACAGTGCCCTGATTTTCTTGGGGACCACTTTTCTACCTTGGTTTCAGTCCATGTAGTTTGGATGGGATGGGCTCCATTTGACCTTCCCAAAGTTAGCAGCCAGAGGCAGTATATGATTAGTAACTTGTAAAAAAATTAATTTTTCCCAAATGTAATATTGTTCTCCTTCTTCCCAGCCTGGCTTCCCTGTGACTCACATGAGTCTGCTCAATGTATGCTGATTCTTTAAAAAAAATTAAAAATTTATTGATTTTAAAGAGAGAGGCAGGGAGGGGAGAGAGAGAAACATTGATTTGTTGTTCACTTAGTTATGTATTCATTGGTTTATTCTTGCCTGTGCCCTGACTGGGGCAGGAACCCTCAATCTTGGTGTATTGGGATGACACTCTAATGAACTGAGGCTGGCAAGGGCTGTATCCTGATTCTTTTCTGTTCTCTCTTTCTCTGTACTTACTAGCTACAACTCCTATTCTAGTTCTGGCCTGGTGTGGACCCTGGAAGTCCAGACAGAGGGATGAAGCCCTATGAGAATAGCACTGTCCCTGGAGCTCACTCCTGTTGGAGGGCCCCCCAAGTATGGTGGCCTCTCTCCCATAGCTTCTGTGAACTGTCCAGGGTCCTAGACCCTACTCCAAGACCCCTAGAGGGAAACGCCAGGAAGAGAAGCCCAGGCCCAGGTCCTGGTCCACAGGGTGGCCAGGCACCCCTGGCTCTGCTACTTAGTTACTATGACATGCGGGATGCCTGAATTTGGGGTGTATTTCCTCACTGGATAAATGGGGAGACTAGCCTCTCTGATGTTGAAGCCTCCTGATATCTAAAATGCATGATTCTCAGAATCAGTAGTGCTTGGTGACTGATGTGAAGAAATAGGGAAAGTACCAAAGATCCCACTTAATTTTGCAGTTTCGCAGCCTCAGTGCCTTGGCAGCACCAGTGGGAGAAAAGCCAAACCCCCACAGGTTGCTTTCAGCACACACTGCCTCTACCTCATTTGCCCGTTGACCATCTCGCACTGACCAGGGACACTCCAACCTCACAGCATTGTGTCATCCAGAGGCCAGCCTCTCCTGTCCATCTCCACAAACCCAGTATGAGTGTCCCGAAGCAAGGCCCTGGCCCTCTGGTTTCCCCACAAGACCTTCCTAGAACAGTTGTGACTACTATTGTAAAGATGTTGCACTTGACTACAGATTACTTTCTCCTGCCCCTGTCCCAACCTCCAGGCCTGGGATGTAGGGCCCTACGTTGTCCTTGAGTATCTTCCAGAGTGCTGCCTCCGGGGGTCAGTGCCAGCAAGTGCACACGCACTGTTAGTACTTGCAGTTAGTACTGCGGACAAAGTAATGACAAGACTTATGAAATGGTAGGAACATGAAACCAAGGAAAAGAAATGTGTCAGTACCCTAATAAAACAGAACAATCAATCAAAAAAGAAAAAGAAAGAAAGAACTCATGGACACAGATAATAATGTAGTGATTGCAGTGGACGGGGGTGGGTGGAGGTAGAAGATGGTATGGGAGATAAGTGGTAATGGAAAAAATACAATAAATAGTCACTTTCCTGCCAAAAAAAAAAATCCAGCTACTTTAACTTACAACACAAAGAAATTTCTAATATCTCTCTGATATAAATAATTGAGCTACAGATCTAAAATGTAGGTGAAAAGTAGTTTGGGGCTTTTTTTCCTTAGTGTGGAGTGACAAGCAAGAAGGCTTTGTGGTAGCTTTTGGCAGCAAGCAAAGCTATTCAAGGTTCAGACCTCTCCAAAAGTGTAGGTGCCTGCATTAAACTGTGAAGTGTGCGGGGTGGTGCCTGGGCAGAGGGGTTGGCTCTACATTATGGACTTGACTGGGAGATGATGGCACATTGAGTCCTGAGTTGGCAGTATTTCACTGATGCTTGGGTGCCACCTCTTTAGAAAGCCTTCCCTGATCACTCCCAAGGCCAGCTGGCATTCACCACACTGTCACATAACTGTCTGCTAGTGCTTTGTCCCCCAACTACAGGCTGTGAGCAACCTGGTGTCAGGGTCTGTGACTATCATCTTTGTGTCTCTGCACCTGCAGTATGGTTCATTGAATGAATAACTAAATGCAGCCTAGGAGATTCAAACACAGGTCACTAATGCACTTGCTAAAATGCTCAAGTAATCCTTAAAAAAAAGAATTAAAGATATACATTTATTGTTTTTGAAAAGCCCCTTTTAAATATGTCCTGTATAGTATGCATAACCCAGTGATATAAAAAATACATTAATACATGAATTTCAGTATATAATTGGACATTAAGTTCAGACACTCTGAGACTGTCATTTTTGCCTGAGTATAGGATACATTTATTAGTCTTTAGCAAATCACTTCCTCCTTAAAAAGCCAACAAAGTTTTTGCAACTATTATTTGACATCTATAGGAGCAGCTCATTTTAATAGGAATTTGCTTTACCAAATCTATAATAAACCTATTGGGGTTTTAAAATTTAGAGAATTAGATTCAGATCTGGGCACTCTTGAGACACTTTATATAACTTTCTATCTAAATAATAGCATTTTGCACCATCTTTCATAGAGAGAGACCTAGTAAACGCTACGTAGATAAAAGAAGCTATCTATTTTAAATGAGACCAGCTAAGTACTAGATCAAAGGCACCACATACACTTATAACCAAATGGCACTGCTTCTGAGATCAAAGTGCTGCCGGGCTGCAGGAACAGAAAGCTTGAAAATGGACTATGGAGACCTGACTGATATCAAGATGTTAAAGCAGACACATGTCTTTACTTACTTTATTGTTGCAATGCACAGAATCTCTGGTTAAAATGGGGGAGAAAGTGTACCAATTAATAAGTACATAAAATAAATTCTGGGCCATCAAAGGGCTTTTCTTACTATTGTTCTTTGCATTTCTGAAAGACAAGTACTTCAAAATGTTCATAATGTTAACCAGCTGCTTTCTCCTAAAATTTGGAGCTACAAATCTAAGCCAGTGAAGGCTGCATATTTTTCTTTAGGGATCTT
The DNA here is from genome assembly GCF_004126475.2 of Phyllostomus discolor. Classification (NCBI taxonomy): domain Eukaryota; kingdom Metazoa; phylum Chordata; class Mammalia; order Chiroptera; family Phyllostomidae; genus Phyllostomus; species Phyllostomus discolor. The sequence goes on from NC_040905.2 coordinate 63,347,290, forward strand.
TAATGGGACCTCTCAAACTGTAAGGACCTGTGTTTGGGAAAGAAATTTAGCCAAAAGCAATCTGCTTGGCAAATCTAAATCAGAGTGTGGCTTCTGCTGTGAGAACAGAAACTGTTCGAGTTACCATCAAACAGTGGGTAAGTGACAGAACGTTTTATTGATGTGTCCAAACTGGTCATCAAAGACATCATTTGGAGAGTGAGTGAAGTATGGGGTTATTTCAAAGCAACTTCCTGCGAGAATTAGACTTCCCAGCCTGTATGGTTGATTCTTGCTGTTTTTCAGCCAAACCTCAATCATGAATACAGATTTGTAAACCATGCCATATCTGCTAACCATTCTTACTTAATATAAAGAGACAGCTTCTGTCCTTTGCACTTTGTGAAAGTGCAGAGCTGGAATATTTACTAGTCAAGAGTCTAGGAAAGTCAGCGGTGGATTTCTTAGGCATGTGGAACCACATGCTTCTCATGAGGCTGTCAGGCTCCACTCAGACATTTATCTTGATGCTCAGATGCCTTTCATTGCTGCTAGATTATAAACCAACATAATTACTCGAAAGCCTCCTGACTCTAATCTAAAATTAAAGCAAAAAGTAATAATAAAAAAGAGCGTCTATAGCATTGTTAAGGAAAATGACATGAAGGCAATAGCAGCCAGCCTCTGAGCAAGCCCCAGTGAACTCCGCCTCCCGGCATCCACACCCCCGGGCCGTCCCCTCTCACACTGTGCCAGGGCTGATCTGTGTCACCAGCAGAACACGGCAGAAGTTATGGTGTGCCACTTTTGATATTCAAATATAAAAGACACAGTGGCTTCTGTCTTGATCACACTTGTCTTCTCTTTTGGCTCACATGTTCGGGGAAAAGTTAGCTTCTGTGAGTGAGCAGTCCTACAGCAGGGCACATGCGGTAAAGCACTAATGCCTTCCACCAAGAGGCCCCGGAGGGAGACTGGAAACCGACCCTCCAGCCTGGATCAAGACCTCAGATTACTGCAACTCCAGGACACCCTGAGCCGGAATTACCGAGCTAAGCTGCTTCCAGATTCTTGAGCCTTGGAAATCAGATGATAATTTAGCTCTGAGGCAATTTGTTATCCAGCCATAGGTAACAAATACGAAGGCTTTGCACAAATCAGGTAAGTAGGACTTCTCTCAGCTCATCCTTGATGGAGAGCCTGACAATAGTAATCCTTGCTGCTGAGTTAAGCACTTTATGTTTATTGTCCCATTAAGTTATTACGACAGTATAGTGAGGCTGGCTTTATTTTGCAGTTGAGGAAACAGAGATTACATTTCCCAAGGTCATACAACTTAAAAAGTGACCAAAACAAGATTCAGCTCCAGATCTATCTGACTTGAGAGTCTACAGATGATTAAACATTACACTATTTTCTGTTTGTCACAGAAATGGTCAGTCACCTTGGAATAGAGAGGATATACAATATGGCTAAAGCCTCACAGAATTCTGAAATCAGTATAGTACTTTAGCTAAAACTCCAATTTTGATATTCTGTGGGTCACTTGAACATAAGACTCCAAGAACATCTCTTCCCACCTGGCATGGAACTCAGCTTCCTTTAGAAGAAACTGTGCTCAGTGAGGAGGGAAATGTGCTCACAATAATTGTCATATCCTTTTTCCTCCTGATGCCCATTTGATGCTTTTCTCTACCTAGACTTAGAAGAGAAACAGAGAGAGAAAGGCCAACTATGTGTAGACCAGAAGACCAAATGTCATCTTCTGTAGGAAGTTTTTTGTGCTGTCTGGAAGTGACCCTTGATTAAATGTGAGTCATGAGAATTTGGGACTTTATCGAATAAGATTGCTAAAAAAAAAAAAAGATAACTTGTCAAAATTAAACGCTATTTGAATTAAACTTCCCAAGATCCACTTGATAAGAAATTCTCTCAAGACCAGCTCATGCTCATTCTGGTCTGTATTTTATTTTGAGTGTTAGATCACCAACAAGCTACTGGGAGCCCATAGGGCACACTCTGAAGATCATTGTTAAGCATAGGCCAGGATTCTGATACAATAGCTCAAAAACTTTAGTGTGCATAGTATGATCACCTGTGGAGGTTGTTAAACACGCACAATCCCAGGCCCCGATCTAACCTACTGAATCAGGGTCTCTTCAGATGGATGGCGGGAGGTGGGAGGTCCTGCATTTTAACAAGCTTAAAATGTACTTTTGAGGCCAGGTGGACCCAGGACTATTTTAGAAGAATGTTGCTCTAGCTTCACTGAGTGTCCCACATCTACTTTGGCAGGGATAGAATCAGGTTTTGTGGGATCTGAAGTTTACAAAATTTAGGGAACTTTGTTTAAAAAAATGATATGAAATTACAGATAAAAAAATTGACACTGTTATTCGGAAGGAGCCTATGCAGGGGCTTCATTGGCTTCATGGTGGAGAAGGAAAGCTCTCTTCTCTATTGTGCTACAACACTCTGCATTCTAATACTATGGTCACCAAATGTTGGGGAAAACCCACTTCTTTGACGGGATATCCAATAAATGAACTCAATTTGGACACGATCGCCTATAGGTAGCATCAACTACCTCTGATTAATAGCTTTGTCCTGCAATACTGCCCCCACTTCAGACACCAATGTCACATCCAGGTTGTTACTTGTGTTTCTGAGCAACCAGCTATAAATGAGAGGCTCTCCTGACTCCTTCCTCCAGCCATTGTTGGAATGGCTCATAGTACTCAGAACAATGTACTTACTAGATCACTGATTTACTAAAACAGGTACCTCCAGAGGAAGAGATTCACAAGGTGGGAAGGGGCTCAGAGATCCCCTGCCCTCTCTAGGCCCACCACCCTCCCAGTGCTACAGATATACACCAGCCTAGAAGCTCTGCCAGTCCCACCATTCTGGATATTTATGGAGGCATGATGTAGGCATGAATGATTAAATCCTTGGCCATTGGTGATTATGGCAAGCATCAGCCCCTTTCCTCTCCTAGGAGGTCAGAAGGTGGGGCCAAAAGTTCAAACCATTTAGTCACATGGTTGATTGTCCTACCCACTAGTCCTCACCTTTAGAGGCTTTCCAAAAGTCACCTTACTGACATAAATTTAAGTGTGGTAGAAAAGGGTTTTGTTATGGATAACGAAAGATATCTTTATCACTCTTATCATTTGGGAAATTCCAAGGATTTAGGAACTCTGTGCTGGAAATCAGGATAAAGAACAAGTATAAAAATTTCTTACTATAAATCACCATATTACAATGGTAAATCCACTCCTGCTAACATCAAAAATGCTAATTTCTCACAAGGAAATTCCTCAAGAAAAGCAGTGTTCAAGCTGAAAAAAAATTCCTTCATGACAGTTCTAAAATTGGGCCCTCGGGAAGTATATAGACACTGCTGATTTAACTAAGGGAGGTTTCAATTTTCTTCTTTTGCTCAGCAGTTTTTATTTCTTCAGTGATAATTTTCCAAAGGGTCACACTAGGCAACAAAAAATTAATCAACCGAGATTAATTTTGGCCAGTAGCCTGTCTCAAAATAGAATAGTGGCTAGTCAATTTTTTAGTATGTATAGAAGTTCTTAAGTTAATTGAAATAAAATTCAGTAGTCATGTACATGTCATAAAAATAGAAATGCCTAATAAGAAAGTAGTTTTATTGTTAATTATTTTACTTTAATAAGTAAACACTAAAGTATTTACTTAAATACTTTATTGATAAGTGTGTTACTGTTTATAGGAAAACCTTATAGCCAGGCTGACACAATTTCTACTCTGAACAATTATACTCCTGGTGGCCCTTATTTGATTAACATTTTTTTCCTGTGCATTGTGTTAGAAAGTAGGTAGGATACACGTGTGTAGTAGCTGTTTCTGGACCCCAAGATTTTACTGTAGATACATCCCAACTCTAGGGCTTTCTTTAGGAAAGCACATGGAAAGACATCGATATAATAACATCTCTCCATTTTAAACAGACTTCTCCATACAACAGACTTCTTAGAACTATTCTTACTTGTATTTTAAAGACATCAAGAAAAAATAGGTCTACAGGTTCAAGACATATAAAACCAGGTTAGGAACACTTTACTCAGTGCCTACCAAGGGCACCAAGGAGTTGAAAAATGGTCTATACGGAGTGAGGTTTTTGAGCAAGAATAGAAAAGTAATAGTAAATGTGACAGATTGTATCTGCATGGGAACTCAAAGCTGAGATGTCCTTCCTGGATTCAAGGACATGTCATTGTTATTGAGGCAGCATGCATGCAGCTCAATAGGACATGGTACCCAATGGGATTTCCTGAGCTGGGACTTTTCAAGTGGCAAAACCAAATAAACTGACTCTGTGAGAATTCTTGCCCAAATCCTTTAGGCTGTCAAGTCTTCATTCAGGTGGTTGAGAACATTTTGCCTTTGTGACTTGGAGTCTAAATCTCAGCAAGTGACTTGACTTGCAGAATTTGTGTGTATGGCCTGCCAGCTCTGGTCAGTGTCACCAACACCTTGGTTTCATCGTGACAGCAAGCCATCAGCACAAAGAACGCCATGAAACCAGGCCCTGCTGCTAATTGTCCCCCTTTCAGTTCTTTAAGACCTTGACTGCCCTGGTTTAAGCATGAACATTTACATGTGTTCCAATTTATCTAATTGTGGATACATTAACATTTTTTCCCCTTCCAGATGGTGATGTGAAAAAGGGCAACGGTTGAAACCCAGTCACCCAAGTTAATACCGTGTCTCTCTCTCCATAGGTCAGGCTGGCTGCAAATAAGTTGGGAACAATTTGGAGCTCTGTGCGTGCTGGGAATGGGGGTCTTGGCTAGGAATGGGGGAAGGGAATGGTCTGGGAGTCCAATTTTCAGAGAAAACTCACCAGTTCCTGTCAAGTGAAAGAAACGTTTCATGCACATGGTGGGTCAGAATGTTATTTTTATAATATAAACCACCTGGCCTCCTCCTCATTTACCTCTGCCACAAATGCTATTCTACACACATACCTAGACCAAGGTCCCTGGTAACTATTACAAAACCATGTTGTGTTTTGCTCCTCGAGGTTTTTTCTTTTCCCTTTTTTCTCTTCTTTTCTTTTTTCAAGGTAAGGTGAAGACAAGATGAATTGATCGGGGCTCAAAGTTTTGGTTTATTTTTATAGTTGCTTTGATGTAAAGGGACTTGGCTCTGATTGCACTTGAGAGGGATGAAGGGGGGCTGGGGAAGGATGGATTCAGCCTTTCCTCCTCACTCAGCAACTCCTGAGATGGTGAGCATCTTCCTAAAGCTCATCAGCTAGGGGCTGGGGGACTCCTGTGGCGTAAGACCCAAGCCTTTATTTACCATGAAGGCCTTTCCCAAGTGTTTCTTTCCCTACACTCTGCTCTTCTATTTGGAGGCCAAGCACCTTTATTTATTTTGTTTGGTAAGAAAAGATACAGATTGAAGCTCCGGGGAAATAGTGTATGGTCTCACTAAAACAGCATGCACTCCCAGTTTTATGGGCAAGGCATTGCAGTTTTATCATCGGCTGATGTATGACTTTCAATGGAAAGAGGTTATAACTAATCTTCCTATCTTGGGGTCTTATTAGTTACAAAATGGGATGCTTTCCTGTGGAGATTTCTACCAAGAAATACCTCTTTTAGAAGTTAAGGTACATTGCATATAGTGTGCCGTGCATCCAAGTCACGTATACAACTCCAGAGACAGAGGCAAAAGAGGTCATGGCTGATTCCAAACAGAAACACTGGACATTAAAACAGCATCAGTAAAAAATTAATAAATAAATAAATAAATAAATAAATAAATAATAGCATTAGTGAGGGTCTACAGTCTCAATTCTATGGCAGAAACTAACTCCCTGTTTGAGGCATGGAATGTGAAGATTAGGCTTTATTTAATAATCGGTAAAAAGGGAGCATTATAATTCCATTAAGTCAAGTCACCTGGGAAACAATTTTATCAATTTAGCTTGTTGTGATTTAAATATACTTTTATTCCCTGGACTTTGAGAGGAATCATTCAGTACAAGAAAGTATGAAATATGTGTTTTATACCTGATAATATAGGTGAAGTGAGCTTATAGTGTTACATAACTAAACAAAATTAAACACCCCATCAGCCAGTATTTGTCTTAAAAAAATAGTTTTTCTAGGTACCTTTCTAGGCAAAGGCTTTGGTTTGTAAACTAAGTGGCACAAAAATTAAACGCCCTTTAGAAACAGAGCCTTGGAAGACCCTCCTCTGCTGCGAGTGTTCCACGCTGCGTCCCCCGGCTGTGTGGTCCCCTTATGCAACGCCAGCACAAAGCCAACCAGCAGCTTGCCTGTGGAAATACTACATATCTCGGTTTTGTGTGGCGCCTGGAATTATACAAACAGCTTAAGTACCTGGACCTAGTGTTTAACACCTGTATTTATTATTGTGAAGCAATTTTAACAACAGCAAAATGCTTGTGAAAAAGATATGATACCCCAATGAATATGTCCTACGCTTCAAATAAATTGAGCTAGCACATCAATGTTTTAGCCAAGGGATACATTCTTTGTTCACCCATAACTCAGGCACATAAATAATTGCCTGGTCTAGTACTATACCCAAAGGAATTTCTGCTTTTTATTCCCAATAAGAATAAAATTCATTAATCCAAATCATTCTAGCAGACTATATGGAAGACCATGTCACTGGCTTGAAAATAAAGCTTGAATCACAAACCTTTTAATCAAAATTTAAAATAAGATAAAACACTCAATTAAGTACCCATTTTGGATTTGGAAACAAAAACAGCCGCTGAAATGATGAGCAGCTTTCCTTCTGAGTTTATCAAGACGGAAGCCAGAGGTGGGTCTGATGGCCCTTGTGTAGTTCTTATTGTAACAAATGGAAATTACTGCCAGTATTCACTGTCATGACATATGGCTAGGGAAGGATTAACTGCCTAGATGAAAATGGCATAAAAAATAATCCAAAATGCACGAATTCCTACTTAATGCCTCTAATATTAGAGGATGGTTTCTTTTTATAAAAGACACTGTATCAATGAATTTCAATATAACTTTCTAAAAACATAATTTTGTATTAACAGATCATTTTGTTCATTATTTAGAAATTAAAAAGAAATCATACTTTCACTTCTCTTTTCCTCTACTATGGTAGTTTATGAAGGAGTGGGTTAAAGACAGGATTATGGCTGTTTTCTTTCCCTCCGGCTCTCTGTATTTTGGGGGGTTGTGGTGTCAAGCCTAACTGAGAATTCTTTAATTAGCCTTCTTGAACACAGCTTCCTCTTTACTTCAGTAGGAGGTTTCTTCTCCTCAAACCAGAGGTTCGTGTCCATCTGAGCCTATGACTGCTTTCCTTTGATGAATCAGAAAACTAAAGTGCAGTCTGAATGTCACTTTTTTAAAGAATGAATGAGCATAATCTCTTACAGTTTTCATGAAACTAGAGGGATTAATCCTGCAATCCAGTTCCGCACTACACTTCAAATATTTTCAATTACTTGGCACCATTGGAAGTGACGTCCATGCCTCAGTAAGAAGGCTACTGCTGGCATAATGGTTTCTCCATGTCTCAGCACATGGTCTTGGCATTAATAATCCATCATGAAATGATTTGCAGTGCACAAGGGTGACATTTGATTACGTGAAAGGCATTGCAGGAATGAACATGTAGGCTCTCACAGGCCAACTGCTGGCAAAAAACATGATGAAATGTTATATGGTGAAAATAGCATTTAAGGTGGTTTCTGAACTGACAAAAAAAGTACAAGGACATTGCTTTAGGGGAAATTTTCTTTCTTTCTTTATTTTCCTTCCTGGTTATCTTTTCTCAAATCATATTTTGGAGGGCCAAACGGGTTAAGGGGCCAGATTTGGCAGCCAATCACCCAAACACATTTTCAAAACATATTTGATTCAGGAAATTCTGGATCTTTTAAAGCAAGGATGTTAACAATACTCCTGAGAACCTTAAAATATGATGATTTAAACATAAGGAAAAGGAGACCCTGAGATGATCAGAGAGATCATCAAGACTCCTCCATGATGAAAAGTTGTTTTTTCATTTTGTTTTCTATTTTTTAAAGACCACAAAGAGGATGTTTAATGTACTCCCTAAGGGAGTCCTCTCATTTGGGGTAGAAATTTATGAGACAATTGGGAAATTCACAGTTCTCAAGGTAGCAAAAACAAAAACATTATAATTTCTTAGGCTCATATCCTGTAGAACCATTCACTGATCTGTCAAATGCATTATATTCTAGATAGATTATAATGTGTGCTTTTTACATATGAACAAATTTAATGCATACTTGGGTAGAAGTATGGCCAAATCCTGGTTATTCATGGTCATGGGTATAAGGTGGAGGGAAAGTTACTAATGTATACATTAAATAGAGAGAGAATTAGAAGGTTTTTAACATCAGCACTTCCAAATTAATCTACTTCCAAAACTTTAGTTACAGATATGAACCTAATAAGATGAGCTGACTTTAGTGTTACTGACTTTCTTCTCAGCCCAGTCTTGCAGAGTTAGGTGAAATATCTTAGTTCATATGTTATACTGCATATAATAGTGTATGCTATTTTATGTATCAATCAATAATGATTATACACAAAAGTGGACAAATATAAACCTCATTGATTCTTAGGATTTGTCATTCATTCACTTAGTGAGTCGTTCAACAAAATTTATTAGGCACTTTCTACATGCAAAGCACAGTGCTTAAAGTCATAGCAATATAAGAGTGCAGACCCTGTCCCTGAAGCACTTACATTTAATTACAGAGACAGAACATGCACGTAAGTAGCTGTAGCATAAGGTAAAAGGAAACCAAAACCAAAAAAATTAGAAGGCAAACTGAGATAACTGCCTGGGGAAATCAGAAGTTGAGAAATCTAGCAGGGAATTCAGGGGAATTCGTGGAGAGTGTGACATTTGAGTGGAGTCCTGGGAGACAGGCAAGGTTTAGACGTGGAGAGAAGTCGGCAGCAGCGCTTCATGAGGAGGTTATGGTGTGTGTGTGAGCAGCTGAAAGGGGTCATGGCAGGAATGAGGAGCAGTTAGGATGAGTCGCTGAGTGTCAGAAGAGAAATTTGGGGAGATAAAGCTGGAAGGACAGGTTAGGGCCAATTGTAGAGTCTTTATTGACAGAATAAGAAATTTAGACTATAATAAAAAGGTAACAGGGAGCCCTTTAAGCCTTTAAAAAAATTTTATTTTGAAATACCCATATTTGCCATGGATAATGTGTGCTTTTTTGCCCAAATTTTGAAGGAAAAATAAGGATGTGCATTATACATGGTAGTACTAATTCTGTATCTATACGAATGTTTTCATTCTCATGCTTATGCATTAAAAGTGTAAGCAATAACAATATCTGTATGTAAAATAATACCCTGGAATATGATCATTAGTTTTGTTTCTAAATATAAACTAAAAAATTGAATTAAAAAATTAAAACAAGATTTTTTTCCCTTAAAGTTGGGTCAAAAATGTGGGTGCATCATATATAGGGCAAAATATGGTACATTTTTGACTTACAGAAAAGTTTCAAAGATAATACAGAGAATTCCCAGGAAATAATCAATATCACCTAAGTTTTCATGTTTTAAAGAGATGAGTATAATAGTGCAGTATTCCAATATCACATTCCTATAATTGCATCCTTTCTCATGCTTACTGTAGTATATTTGTCAGTTTTATTCTTACTCAGAAACACCAAAAGATTTGTCTCCCTTATTTATCTTTTCAAATAAGTGGTTTTCATGTCTGTTGACTCAGTCCTCACTTTTTGCCTGATTTCATCAATTCCCCAAAACTACCCTACATATAGGTAAACATCAAATCTATGTTAAAGAACAAACACTGAGATCAACGTACAAACACTAGATGAAAAAGAGCCCCTCGACTCATCTTTTAAGCAGAGTGCTGTCCCTGAGTCCTACACAGCCATGGAGCTGAGTGATTCTTCTGTCATGATCCTGCTTGAATTTGGCGGGCCATTTCAATATAAAAATTTGTGATTTTCTTCAACTCAAGGAAAATTACTTCCATTATTTATTTCCTTTGTCTCTTTCTAGAACTGTTATTAAAATATTTATCTTCAATATTTACCCCCATGTCTTCTGTGCTATTGTTTTCCATCTCTTTGTCTTGTGTTTTCTAAGTGATAGAACACTTACGTTAGTATTTTTTTTTTACTTGGTTATCCTTTACAATTTTTTAAAGGATTTATTTATTTATTTATTTATTTTTAGAGAGCAAGGAAGTCAGGGAGAAAGAGAAGGGGAGAAACACCAATGTGAAAAAGAAACACTGATGTCTGCATCTTGCATGCCTCCAGACCAGGAATCGAACCTACAACCCAGGCATGTGCCCTGACCCGGAATCGAACTGGCAACCTTTTGCTTTGAGGGACAATAGATGCTCAAACAACTGAGTCACACCAGTTAGAGCTCCTCTACTAATTTGGCTGTGATCTATGTCCACCTGTCGATTTACTGCTTATTTATTTATTTATTTTTCTAATTCAGAAATCATATTTTAAATTTCCTGTTACTTGCTTACTCCTGATATCATAGATATTTGAGTGATAAGTATCTTCCCACAATTTTTTGAGGATTCTCATTGTAATACTCTTATGTCTTTTGCTACTTGAACCATTTCTATTCTTTTGTTTGCTCGCCTTGAATTTTTCTCTTTTGCTTTTGGGTTTCCTGAAATGTTTGGCCATCTTTAGTCCATTGACATTCGTAGACAGAGAAATACATTCATTTAGGTGGCTGTCAAGACTCTGGCTGAGCCTGTCTGTTTCCCCAGGAGGTCTCCCCTGAAAGAGGAAGTCTGATGGGAGCTCTGTGTGAGTGGGCAGGTTCATGTGCATTAGGGATTCCCTTCCTCAGTGCTGCCTTTCTTCCCCCTCCCCTGCCTATCATTCTTATCTAAGTGTCTGGGGTTATATCAAGCTCTGTTCTGAGGCTTCTAGACCTACTTTCAAATCATCCTTCTAAGGCAATTAATTCACTTTCATTACTCAGAGGTCAAGATCCACTGGTGACCACTACTCAGTGCAGAAGGTGGCAGGACTGTGTTGACTGCTGCATCAGAAGTTTTGAAAACAGTTTTTAAATTATCCTTAAAAGTATCCCACACTACTGCCAGAGTAATCTTTCTGAAACATATTTGAATATATCACTCTCCTTCTCAGAATCCTCCAGGGGTGCTGATTTTATACAGAATAAAACTTGCTGTCCTTTCCAAAGCATGAAGATCCCTGTGGTTTGATGTGGGTACTTGGCCATCATTTTCCACTACTTCCCTGCCACACACATGTAGGCTCCCAAAATTCTGCAAGTGCTTGCGGTTTTCTCTTCTCCATGCCTTTGTTCACACTGTCTTCTATGCTGAGAATGTCATCCTCCTCTACAGACTGGCAAAGACACCCTCAACTGCACACGTCACCTTGTGAATCCTTCTTTGACTTCCCCTAGGCAGACACAGGTCTGTGGGTCCATTTATTAAACTATATTCTCCTCTCATTCACAAAATATTTAAATAACATAAAACAGATAACAATGGTAATAGGATAACATAAAGGAGTGAGACATACTAACTTAAAAAGGGGACTAAAGATAGAAATATAAATACTGGGTTGGCCAAAAAATGCATTTGGTCTTTTCAGTAACATGGCTCTAGTAGCCTTTAGCTGCCTTTATCTTCATTTGAAACAATTTTGTTAGATTGTAGTATGACAGCTGTCATATCAATGTGCATTTAAAAAACTTACTGAAATTGGTGAGTTTTTGTGTAGCCATTTCAATATGGAAGATGGAAGAATATACACATTATGCTTTTTTTATTTCAAGAAGGCTCAAAATGCAACTGAAACACACTAAAAAGATTTGTGCAGTGTATGGAGAAGGTGCTGTAACTGATTGAATGTGTCAAAAGGGGTTTATGAAGTTTCGCGCTGTAGATTTCTTGCTGGATGATTCTCCATGGTCAGGTAGACCAATTGAAATTGATAGCGATCAAATCAAGACATTAATTGAGAACAATGTTATACTACATGGGAGATAGCCAACATACTCAAAATATCCAAATCAATAAAGTTATTGTGTCTTTTATTTTATAGGAAAAAACCATATGGACTTTTTGACCAACCCAGTATTACATGACATCAAGTTCTGTAGACGTACACTACAAAGAGACACACTGAAAATTTGACCTTGAGCTTCCTAGCTGTCAAAGCTAAGAGGGAAACTTGAATGCTTATGAGTTTCAATTGTCTATAAACTGTAAATAAGGCATTTTTGCCAGTCATTGAAAATTGAGAGATGGTTCACTGTACTGAAAAGACACTTATAGAGGTCACTGGTAAACTAAGAAATTCCTTTCTTTATGCTTTCAGTGACCCTTAAATATAATTATATATAATTACTATAATATTTTTGTACATTCACTTCCTAAAGGTGTGAATTACATACTCATCACTTGGCCCAGTGCATGATACTTTCTCTTCATTCAATGAGTATTTGTTTGACTGGATAACCAGAAGTTGATGGTTAATGGAGGCCACTGTTTTTGTGTGAGTAGATGTACAACAGAAATGAATCATCACCCATCATAAATATAATAAAGACTTAACTAACTGGAAGTCTTCGTAATAATTATCAAACAATAGTTGGAATACCTATGTACCAAATAAACACACTGCATGTATATCTCATGACTTCTTTTTTAAAAAGATTTTATTTATTTATTTATTTTTAGAGAGAAGGGAAGGGAGGAAGAAAGAGAGGGAGAGAAACATCAATGTGTGGTTGCCTCTAGTGCACCCCCTACTGGGGACCTGGCCTGCAACCCAGGTATGTGCCCTGACGGGGATTCGATTTGGTGACCCTTTGGTTCATAGGCTGGTGCTCAATCCACTGAGCCACACCAGCCAGGGCTCTCATGACTCCTCACCAACCCTGTGAGTGTTATTCCTCCTCTCACAGCCAAAGAGATAAAGAAGTTAAATCGATTTCCCGAGGGTAAACAGTTACTCAGAGGTAGAACTTGGGCTTAGCACAAAGCCTGAACCCTGTCCTGTAAATCGTAACCTTTGCTGTTGGCAATGCTTTGGTATGAGACTGACCAGTCCTTGATCACTGATTCCCAGTCCTGAATCAGTCCAGAATTCGTGGCAATGGAAACTTTCTCCTGCTGGAAGGGCCATGATGGAAGGACTTTGCTAAAGTTCCTTTGTTATTTCAGGTATATTCCAAAATATTTTGAGAGAAAAGGCAGCAACTGTCAGGCCAGTAAAATACTATAAAATTCACTTTCCATGAAGAATTATCATAGGATACCCCAATTTAAAATACAATACTTTTATTTTTTAAAATGGAAACATCAGACCAATTTTCCTGTATATATAATAGAATATGACACAACTTTTTTCACTGCAAACAAAAAAACCTATAATATTATCATTTTAGAAAAAGGCTTACTCTATTTTAACCCAATTAACTTTCATTAACCAATTTATGATTGCTTCTTACCTGAAAGTTGCCAAAACAGCTTCCCCCTGGAAGGGTCACATAACTCACAAAGGGTGGCCCAGGAGATGGAAGGGACTCGTACACCACCAGGCCTTCACTGGGGAATGCAGCCCTCTGTTGCTGCTTGCCTTCCCAAAACTCCTGCAACATTGACACCACATTCACTGGAAAAGATAAGAAACATAAATCGTTATTAAGAATGGAGAGACCCTGGCAAAACAAATTTTGATTTGAGGGATGTTTTCAATTGTGAAAGAAGCAAATACTACTTAACACAAATGTGTTTATTCATTCATGAGTACGGCTCAGGTGGTTTGGTACCCTAATTCTAACAATATTGTAGTATATTAAATTTACTTTGTAAAACATCTCACTCATTCTTCTTTGAAAATTTGCCTTAATAAATTTTGTCCAGATCCATGGCTCCTGCTCCCATTTCTCATAGATTCTTAAACCTGCAAAGCGAAAGCCAAATTCAAAGACAAAGATGTAACCAATGTAATTTTCATTGGGATTCACCTATGATAAGTTTTAAGAGGAAAAGGGCACGAAGAAGAAAACTCTTTCATGCTTCTTTCTATCCCAGTCTTAAGAATGAAAGGCAATTGTGTAATAAGCAGGAGACTGGAAAAAGCCATAAGTGAAACTAATAACATGGAGACCTTGTTAAGGACCACGTCTGTGAGATGACTTCAGAAAACACAGTAATGGCTATAGCCATATGTTTTAGATTAAATGACCTGTGATAGCCTGCAGAATTTCCAGATCAAATTAGGTTGGTTTGTTTATCCTCTACCGCAAATTGAATTGTGGAAATTAACAAGGATAATAGAATTGTAGAACTTATAGGTCATGCAGGCAAAGCTCTGCCTAATGCAGGAATTCCCTGATCAGCAGTACTGACAGATGCCCATCTGGCCTGTGTCTGCACTCATGGGAGGACTGGCACTCAGCACATCTGGAGGCAGCCTATCCCAACTGCTAATGGTTCTGACTATGTAAAGGTCCTTTTTGGGAGTGAGGTGAAATCTGCTTTCCTGTAATTTTTGTGCAAGCGGTCTCCTTCCAGTTTCTGGGACCTCGTAGAAGCTTATCCTCTTATCTACATGACAGCCTACCACATAACTTGAAGGCAGTGTAGGACATGTTGTTTTTGCCTGCCTGTCATTTGTTTGCTTCCTTCCCCTCCTTGTGGAAATAGCACAGAGGTTTTCCTAAAAGAACTACCTTTCTTTCAACCTTGTCTTCCCCAAGGCTGAGGGTGGGATTTTGACCAAAGCCAAGCCATTTAGAGCCAGTTCAGTCCAGGAATTTTGTTGGAAATATTGGAAGCCTAGATTCTTCTTTTTCACTAGGGATGCTGGATGGGGTGGGGGGTGGTGAGGTAGGAGCTAAGTGTGGTGCTACCCAAGCAAAGGGAAACGTGCTGATGAGAAAACCAACACGGAGAAGGGTAGAACTAAGAGATGGAGAAAGACTAAGTTCTGATGGCAGAGTTTGAGCTCTCAAGCCAACCCATCTGATTATTCCTTTAACCAGTTTGAACTGGTATCTCTCACTTGCATATGAAAACATACTAATACAGACAACTTTCATATTTTTTCTCAAAATATGTAGATTAAATAATTTGTGTACTTTCAAGTGTTCTTTGCGTACCATAGTATCTATACTCTTTGACATTCTCTGGGATACATTCCTGGATGTGCTTTGAAATGCTGGACATTGGTATTCTTCAGGGAGTCAGGAGAGTCACAGAGTTTGACCTTGAGGCAAAAACATTGTACCACCAGGAGCTTTTTGCCTCCAGGTCAAAATGTTTACTAAAGCACCTGCTCCTTTGTCTTATTCCCTAGGTCACCAATCAACTTCACAGTGTGTATGTAGTTCAGGCAAATTATCAAGATGCCTAAGGAGTTAAAATTCTGTGCATACTTAAAGACTGTAGTGTTTAATATTTTTTATTCTTTTCCTTTTTCTTTCCAGCTTTATTGATATAAAATGCAGTGTTCAGTTTTTAAAAAGTAGTTTGTAAAGAAACCAGGAAAATGTAAGACCATCAGAGGGGATAAATGAACTAACTGATGAAATACATGCTGAAGTGGTCAAAGTGTCAGTGGCCATTACAGAGCTTTCTCATTCATTCATAAATATTCAAAATAATATTTTCTACTAGTTCATGTAACTCAAAATAGAATTAGAACTTTTATTTTCTAAACTGAATTTCTGCTTCTTATCCTCCCTTCCCTCCTATTCCCAAGGAAACATGAATTTTGAGTTGGTTGATTTTTGTTTTTACTTGCATTTGACCTTCAGAATTCAGCAGAGGTGTCTTGAAAATTGAAGCCTAACCCTCAAGCCAGTGGCTTGTTGCTCTGATAGTCAACAAAGCATATTAGCTGCTATTTTAAATAAATTCATTGCTGAATGATGTTCAGCCGAGAGCTACAGTAGGAAGTTGAAGACTCATGATTATTTGGGTAAAATGAATATAAGAAGTTTGGCACATTAAGGCCTGTGGATTCAAGAGTTTGAAGGTATGTAGTAAGTAAAACTTCTGCATGAATAAAAGTAGCAGATTTTTTATTTTTTTATTCTGCAACCTCAGAAGACTTCTTTGATGGTCCTGTATATGTCATCACCTTTAAAGAGTACAACATATGTCCATGCACACACACAATCCATCTTCCTATTTCCATCTCCTCTTGACGACTAGAAAACCAGATGAATGGAGTGCAGAGGGAAGAAGTCCAGCTTGCTATTTGGAATTCCAAAGATCAGTATATCAGAGGATACTGTATTTATGAAAAACATGTTCCTCGATTTTTTTTTTGAAGTAGCAACAACAAGGTTCACAGACAATATCAAAGAAAATGCAAGCAGTGGGTCAA
This sequence comes from Phyllostomus discolor, assembly GCF_004126475.2. Classification (NCBI taxonomy): domain Eukaryota; kingdom Metazoa; phylum Chordata; class Mammalia; order Chiroptera; family Phyllostomidae; genus Phyllostomus; species Phyllostomus discolor. The sequence continues at coordinate 63,363,704 of NC_040905.2, forward strand.
GTACTGCTAAAGAAAACCATCCAAGTTTGAGGACAGGCCTCCCCACACAGTTGAGTCTCTAGCTGCAGTTGCACCTTCACTGCTCAGCAATGATCCTGCCTCCATGTTACAGGACAAACTTGGGCTACCAAACATGTGACATCCAACCCTACATCTGGAGTGACTCATCTGCACAAGTGCGCAGTTCCACCTTAATTCCTCCAGTCTCGAGTGAATTTGTGTTGTTTCTCCTGAGGATTGTTATATGAATCATTCTCTTGACCTCCTATTTTTTTAGATATTTCCTCTTTACACATTACTTGGCTGCCATAAATATGCTCAAGATAATAAATGGGTGAATGAATGAATGAATGAATCAGTTAATCAACCAATTAAATGAAATATAATATTGAAACTATTTCTGGCTGCTAGTTATTAAAATTTTCCCACTCTAGCCAAGTTGCTAGAAAGATATCACAACCTCTGTTTCCTTATCTTCCATTCATTTTTAACCTAATACAATCTGGCTTTTCTCTATCAGGTGTGTCCAACTTTTTGGTGTCTCTGGGACACACTGGAAGAAGAGTTGTCTTAGGCTGCACATTAAATACACAAACAGTAATGAAAATTGATGAGCAAAAAAAAATGTTTTTAGTAAATTTACGGTTTTGTGTTGGGTTGCATTCATACCCATCCTGAGCTGTATTCATGGCCATCCTGGGCTGCATGCAGCCCATGGGCCATGGGTTAGACACCCCTGCTACATTATTCCACTGAAACTACTCTGGCAAATATTGCCAGTTCCTAATTTTCAGTCCTTATTTAACTGACTTCTAACTGCATTTGATACAACTGATTAATTTCTTCTAGAAACCCTCGTATCCCTAGGCTTTTCTTACAGTAGCCTCCCTGATCTGCTTCTCTATATCTAATCATTTCTTCTCTGTCTATGGGTATCCCTCCCTTTGCCCACCCCTCATTTTGATTTGCATGAGAATCTTGTTATAATTTTTTTTTTTTTGCTTCTCTCTAATGTTCTCCTTCTATGACAGAACCTATCTCCATGACTTTGCCTACCATAAAATACACTGACAGTTCCCAAACATGCTCTTGTAACTCCACGTGTGTTAGTAAATACTTTCATTTGGATATCACACAAATTAACATATTCCCAAACTCAGCTCCATTTCTTGCCCAGAAAGTCTTCTCTTTCTCCCAAATTACTTAGAAAGTGATGTGATTATCCTCCCAGTCCCCTAAACCACTAAATCAGAAGCCTGGCAGAAACCTTAATTTCCTCTTTCTATATTTAATAAATGCCCAAGATGTGCCAGTTCCTTACCCTGATGTCCTCTGTAGGCACTACCTCTTCCCAGTTTACCCGCCTTTGCTGCATTGGCTCCTGTCTCACCCAGCACACACCACAGTGCCCTCCGGACTCCAGGCATCCTCCCATCCCACCCTCCAGTTGTTTCCTGGGTAATCTTTCTGAATCTTGTAGTCCATGGTCACTCACAGCTTCTTAAATCTTTCTGTGAGCCCTTCATTACCTACAGAATAAATGACTCATTGGCAAGGCATATAAACACTATGTCTTGATGCTCTTTCTCATTCCAAATTTCTGTCTCCAAGTCACCTTCCAGGCCCCTCACACCCTCCTAGGCTTCTTATGTTACTGTATTTCCCTTCTCTTCTTGGAATGCCTTTCCTCCCACTGTTTGCTGTCTTTTTTGGTGGCACCTACTCATTTTTAAAGATGCACCTCCAGCATCAGCTCCTTAGGAATAAAACCAAAACCAAAAAAAATATATCTAAATCCTTACTACAGAAACTGCAGTTCTCTGAGAAACAGCACAGTTATCACTGGGGGATGTATTAGAAATGCGGGACCTCTGGGTGCACCCAGGCCTACGGAACCAGAATCTGCTTTTTAATGAGATTCTCAGGCAGTCCAACGCGCAACCAAGTTTGAGAAGCCGTGCTGTAGGGAGGAGTTGCTATTCTCACCTCCCTTATCGTGCACCTATTATATGCCAGGCACTATGCATTTTCTTATTTAATCATTACAGTGCCCCTAGAAATAGATTTTGTCATCTATTAGACAAGAAAGATAACTTATAGATAAGAAATAAAAGATGCTCAGGGTACAATTACGTAGCTACTAAATTTTAGACCTGGGACTTTAAACCTGGTTCCACCTGAGTGTATAGTCCATGTTCTTTGTTTATTCTGAGACACTCCCTAATTGTGATGGAATTTAAGTTGTTTTCATGTATGTCTATCTCTACCAGAGACAGTGCTCTTCAAAGGAAGAATTGTATCACTTTTCCCACTATGTTTGGAACATGGTGGGAGCATAATAAATGTTAGTTGAGTATTTAAGTGTCACAAAAGGTATGGAGCGTGTGCTGCATTTGTTGGTAGGGAGGCACAGGGGGCTCTTTGTAAGATTTACTTTACTTAGCTTTTCCCAGGGCCATTTTTCTTTCCTTTTTAAAAATATGTATGTATGGATGCATGTATTTACTTGAAAAAGGGGAAGGGAGAAAGAAAGAGAGGGAGAGAAACATCAACATGAGAGAGAAACATCCATTGGTAGACAAACATCGACCGACTGCCCTCGCACGTGCCTGCAACCCAGGCCTGTGCTCTGACCAAGAATTGGACCAGCAAACTTTACCTTTGCGGGATGATGTCCAACCAATTGAGCCACACTGGCCAGGGCTCCCAGGGTCCATTTTCTGACACTTGTTCATTACAAAGTCAAAGGAAGCAAAGTTTAATATTTTTATGCAAGTAATAAGACATGTTTGCAGCTCCAACTCTCACGCTGGATGAGCAGTCTGTGTGTGTGGGGACAGGTATGCTGATGGCCAGTCTCCAGCAACAATGTGCCCTGGTTTACAGCAATGGTATCAATATCCACTGACTGTGTGCCTCACAGAGGGCTGTAGCTAGGCATCCCTTCACATAGCCCCTTCTTTCATGGAAAGATGTCTACTGGAGAGACCACAAGAGAAACAAGAGGAAATGACAAAAGACTGAGACGGGCTTGACACAGGCTTTCTGGGCAGAGGGGCATGAGCAAAACTCAAGGTCACGTCTGCCTGATGGTTCCCTCAACCTTAGGGCCAGGGCGCAATGGACTGGAACACACCTTTTTCAGCCATGCATTATTTATCCCAAAACTTAGTAAAGTTTTTTAAAAGTCTCTCCTTTGTCTCAATGGACACTAAAGGAAAATGTTTTTATCCTAGGAATAATAGCATAAAATCCAGTTTCCTTTTGTGACTCCAATTAGTGCCCTTCTAAGAACAAAATACATCAGAGCTTCCTTTTTCAGCCGTGTGAGCATACAGCAAGAACGCAGCTATCTGTAGCCAAGAAGAAGGCTCTCACTAAGAACCAAAACTTTTGGAATCTTGAAGTTCCTCACTTCAAGAACTGAGAGAAATAAATTTCTGTGTTTAAGCCACCCAGCCTATGGTACTTTGTTACAGCAGCCCTGGATGACTAGGATAAATCTCCTCAGCAGTTTTGAATATTTTGTGTGTCGACACCAATACAATTTGCTACATAGTCTATGGACATTAGTGTGGCTACTTTCTTTTTCACTGTGTTTTGAAATTTGAACATGACAGTTTTCAGAGCAGTAATCAGATCCCCAAGCAGGTCTCTCATAAATGATGTTTTCATTTTCTCTTTCTGCATGCTTTCTTCTTGATGATAAATTTCAGCACTGAGGTATTCACAGGACACAGCTGGCCAACGAAGACATCCAACAATGTGTAACACCTGACCACCCAACCTGTGCCTCATTCTAGCAGAAACCCTCAGTCAGCTTCAGTGAAGGCTAAATTGATCAAGTCAGGCTTGGCTGGACTTCCTTCTGGCCAGAAGAAAATCAGCTTGTGACAATTCATCTTACAGAGTACGGTGTCTGTTATTTCACTCACAGCAGACTGTGAGATTCTAGAGGGCAGGGACTCTGGTTCATTGTTCTCTGTAGCCCCCTGGCATCCAGCACAAGGCTATTCATCTAGGAGCAGTTGTGAATTCACTTGGAATCTAAGAAAACTCTACATAGCCGAACAGTTTTGAGGGCAACTGAATTAACATATAGAAGGTAAGTGAGGTCACTATGATTCATGGACGGGCCGATACTTGCTCTCGAATGGCAGGTTTCATGTACAAACCACCATGGTGCCTGCACAACATGGACATGGTCGTGGCACCCATTCCTCAGCTGCAGATGGTGGAGTATGTGTGGAAAGATGAAGCCTGGTCAGAGTAGACAAGTGAATGCTAGTCACTTGGTACCTGGGGCTGTACCTTCGGAGTAAGTAGGGAAATCCTGGATGGGGGATGGTGAGTACTTTCTGTCCTAGGGTGCCATCTCTAATCCCTTTGTGTTGACTTCCTGGAGCACTCTTTTGAAAAGGATTTGAAAGTAGCTTATGGGAGCGGTGGAACAGAACACCATAATTAACCAGCGGTGTGGCTCTGGCAGGTTTTGTGGAGACACTGACGTTGGTAGTATGGAGTAAAAACGAAGTTCAGAACAGACCTCTGCTGCCCTGGCTGCTGTAGCTCAGTGGATTGAGCTCAGGCTGTGAACCAGGCATTGGAGGTTCGATTCCCAGCCAGGGCACATGCCTAGGTTGCAGGCCATGGCCCCCAGCAACCGCACACACATTGATGTTTCTCTCTCTCTCTCTCTACTTCCCTTCCCTCTCTAAAAATAAATATCTTAAAAAAAAAACAGCCTCTGCCCATGAAGATTTACAATTTGATTGCAAAAATAATATATTCATAATAGAATTAGTGAATGAAATATTAGAGTGCTACAAGGTAGAAGAGATGATTTTAAAGTGATATTTAAAACCTAAAAAAAGTGTGGCATAATAATTAAGTCAATAGAACGAGACAAGCAAATGAATGTGGGCTGAAAAGGTCTGGAAAAATCTGTATAAAAGGAGGGCCTAAACTGAGCCACCTCAGAAAAATGAGATGTAGCCCAGGATGGGAGAAGGGAGGGAAATTGTGCTCCCACAGCTGTGAGGGTGGCATTTGATGAAAGAGTAAGAACAATAATAAAAATAGTAGTGCCTCGGCTGAGAAGTTATATAAGGGAGTGATAGGAGCGGGTGCTATTAGGAAGGGGGTATGGTATGACAAGAGACAGAGAAGGGAACTTAGCTTCTTTTAATAACTGAAAATCAACCCCATTGTCCTGGTGTCTCAGGTTTACCCATGAAGGGCACCTTGCTGCAGGGCCGTGCTGGTCGTGGTGGTGGCTCCCTCCATGAAGAGGAAGGGCCCAGACACTTGGACAGAATGTGTGGTTGGTCTTTGGCATCTGGGTTACCCCAAGAAGAATGTTTCTCCGGGAGGAGCTTGGGCAAAAAATCTCCAGGGCTAAAAATTAATGTGATGGGGGTGAAGCAAACAAGAGAGGGCTCCCTCAGCAGCTTGGGAAGAGTACAAAGTCCCTTCAGGAAGAAAATCGATAACTGGACACTCACAGGGGTTTTATCGTAAAAATATAGAGCTGGTCATTTTCACAGGTTGGACACAGTGGAGATGCCAGTAGGGACATGTGCCCTCTGTTTCCATATGGGAATTCTGAGAGGTAGAGGCTATAAATGCCCCATGGATTACAGAGTATATCATAGAAGGGCACTCAAATAAAGGCTCTGGTTCAAACATAATAAAATTCAAATTGCATCTTGTCTCGCCACCTTTTATCTATAGGCAGATAGATTACTTAGTAGTTAAAATTATGGACTCTGGAGCCAGAATGCCTGGGTTTGTTTCCTGTTTCTGCCACTGTTTCTACCTCCCTAACTGCCCCAGGCCTATCTGTAAAATGTAGTTCTTACATCGCCAGGTTGCTCTAAGGCTCAGACTGGGAAATGCTCAGAACAGAGAGCTTCAGCACAGGGAGCCCTACAGTGTTAACTATCACTAGTGTTAGAGAAGGTGAAGGGAGAAGTGAAAAGGCATGTTTCTATGCTTGTGTATTGCATCTTTGAAGCTGACTATTCCTGGATTGGAAATCATATCATTAAACATTCTAAAAATAGCCTGTGAGTCTGAAAATTCTCTAATTGTATACATCATGCTATTCAATTCATTTCCAAAATATGTGAAGAGTTCAAGATAGGAAAGAGAAAGCTCTTTTGATATTATTCACCAGTAAAGTCAAAACTTCTTAAGAGCCAGAAACTAAATGGAAGAAATGGTACATGCCTCAAAATATGGAAACATGAATGTTTATTCCAATTTTTCGCTTTCTGATGGATGTTAAAGGTAACAGACTTGCTCTTAGCCAAAACTTTAGAAAGTAACTTTTATTTTTAAGTTAATGTTTAATGGCTGTTTATGCTTCAGGAAAGTAGAAATATTATAGTATATTGCCTAGTTCAATCACATGATGTAAGTCCTACATAGAAGACAATCATTTGTCTGCAAAAAGGAATCATAAAAGTATGTTATAAACCTATCAGGAAAAAAGAACGAATTTCTTTATGCCTTACATAAGAAAAAAATCTAATTGGGTGAAATGTACCTTGCCAAAAACAATTAAAGATAAATTGAAAAGGCTACCATTTAAGATTAATCATTAAGAGGATTTCTAGATGACTAACGTATTTTCAAATTAATTTTTTCACCCCCAAACAGGTGGATTTACGATCTGTAATATTTTAATATAACCTTCAATTAAATTAGTTTTTGCAGAAGATATTTTAAAGAAGTTAATTAGTATTTTCTATGCTTGCAGTTTAACCATGTAAAAGTTGTTTTTGCTAATGTGATTTTTTTTAGTTTTGTTGAGAAAAAGACAGGGACCCCCACATAATTTGGGGGTAAGCTCAAGTGTGATGCAATTTGCCACTCATGCAAAGTGGGTTGCAAAATGTGGTACCTTTGTGTTGTGTGCATGGCTTGGTGAACTCCAGGACACTGACCAAGACAGCCAGCTATTGTTACAGATGTCCAGTCATTTATGACCATCCCCAGGTTTTGCCAAGTTTTGACCACATACACTAATGGAATCCTGCTGACAGTGCTTGTATGTCAGGCACAATGTGTTGGGAACTTGGGCCCCTTTTTCTTTTGTGTAGACACTCTTTCAAAGGTAGCCACAGCCTCACAGCAGGACTGAGACAGCTTGGAGTCTCCTTTTGTTCCCAACAGAGAAAGGTTCTGTCAGTACCGCTGCTGCAGAGTCGGTACCTCACTTTGACAGCAGCTGGAAGGTTGCCTGTGTCTCTTCTCTTGTTTGCTTTTTCTTTTCTTTTCTTTTCTTCTGTTCTGGTCCCTGTCCTCAACCCTGAACACTTTCTTCAGGGGAATTATGACCCTCTTGGTGTTTTACAGAGTTAGCCTCTCAGGAGGTTCTCCAAAATATGCAAGAAGTACATCCTTCTTTTTGGTCTGTTTTTTATCTTTAGGGTTTAAACTTGCTGGACTTTTGGGGGGAGAAATTAAAATAATACTTATTTTTATATGTTTGGAAGTACAAGGTGATGTATTTTTAAAGGCAGAGGGGAGAGACTGTGAAGGAGCAAGAAGCAATTATTGTATAAAGACAAATTAAAATAAAAAGTCATTAAGTATGCCAGAATTAAACAGCAGCAGCATGCGTGAGTCCCTGTGTGTGGTCGATATGTGCACCGTAGGTAAGGTGATGTCATACAGTCCCAAAAGCTATGTAAAATAAAAGCCTGATGCAATCTGTTTAACCAATCAGGAGGAATGTGTCTTCTCACATTCCGCTGGGCACTGACAATGCCCTATATTTGGACTATTGAGTTTAGGTGACCAACATAAGATCAAAACAATCAAACAAAACAAACAAACAAAAAGCCACATTGTTTTCTTGACCAGTTCTATTTAGTTAAAATAGTCAAATCTTTTCAAATGTGGCTTTAGGCGTATGTATAACATATCTTTCCTGGAAACATCATCATAAGAATGCTCTTCAAAACCCTGCCACAGCTATCTTACGAGGGTTTATGTGCAAGGCACAGAGTTTGGCCCAAAAGAGTACAGTGCAAGGACTTTGGTGACTCACAGTTGAGTAGATCTGGGGGGTAAATGTAAGGACTGATCATCTAAGTCACTGTACCAGCGTGGTATATGGGATGATGTGGGCTCTTCCACCAAGGCCAACCTGAGGCTGTCCTCCAGGGGAGTGGCCTGAGGAGCTGTGTTCATTTCAGAGCCCCTTCTTACTCCAAGCTCCCTTCTGTCTCATCTGACTGTCAAATTAACCCTGCATGTAATTAGGCTGTGATTAAGGTGTCAGTGGATGATGACTTAGAAGATCTCAGTATAGTTTATTTTATCATAAAGAAGAATACCTGACAAAGGAAAAAACATTCCCCTTTTTGAAAGAGAGAATCCCAGCCAATCAGCAACGAAACAGGTCAATCCTACCTGCTAGGTGCTTAGCCACATGGGAGGCAACTTGGGGGCTACAAAGAAGTGCAAGCTATGGCTTTGCCCCCCTGGGATTTCCAACTCAGGTGTGGACAAAAACATGCCGGGGAAGCTGGAACTCACAGCCCAGAGCCACATGAGAGAAACATAAACTACCTAGCGCAGGCCATAAGTGCCAAAGGAGTGGTGACTAAATGATGGGTTCCCACAGCTGCCTGACAGGATGAGATCAAAATAGGGATCAACTGATTATCATCACAGCCGGAAAGAAAAAGCCAAGCCGTAATTCAAGCAGCATTCCATGGACACCAGAGAGAATAGAGGGAACTACAGAGAGTATGATAATTGCCTATTTCGTCAATATTAAACTTTCAATAGGACTCTTTTTATTTCTTTTTCCTTTAAAATAAGATGGTTTTAACTACCTTGACAGACTAAATTTACATGAGCATTTGAACATGGAGGAAAGGAATGAGCCTGTGGGGTTAAAACTTCAATATGAAGTATATAAATAAAGAAGATTCTTTTATGAAAGGCTTCTAAAGTTGTCTTACATTTCTTAAATCAATCTGTGGCACATAATCAGTAAAACTGTATCATTTAAACAGAAATTCATAACTTAGGAACTCACCCTTGTGCAGCTGTATCCTATTATAGGCTGTAACTTAACACACGAGTTTCAGAAGTTGTTAAAGTTGAGTTCAGGCTAACAAATCTTAACTGTTAAAAAAAAAGTCTACAGTGAGAACAGACAGCAGGCCAGGAAGAGGCACCTGATTTGATTGCAGGATGAGTGTCGATCACATTTTATTTTGATTTGTTAAATCTTATTTATATATTAAGAAATAAATGTATTAGGACAGATGTGGCCATTAAGTGTTCAAGAAGCCACTCTTTTCCAGTTTGAAAAATTTTCCTCTGGGGCTGAGCCTTTCACTATTTAAACTCTGCCAAATGTGTATTTACTCAAAAGAAAAAAAAAGAGAATAGTGCTTATCTCAGTAATATCTGAACTGAAATGTGCATTTTTCTCTTCATAGAATTCAAATAAAAACGGTTGGTATTATCTCTTAGCATACATTTTTTTGAAGTAAAATTAGCCTTTGAGTACACTTCAATAGACCAGACGTCCACACTTCAAATTGTTGTAATTAAGATGCAATTATTGGAGCTAGTGCGCAGTGCAGGGTTTTTTAACCACATTCTCTCAGGCATACTTTACGAGGTGGGGGCAGAGCAGTGCATGTAGAGATTTCAGGGCACACACACTTCCATCCCTTCCATCCCACTCCGTTCTTTTCTGTGAAATGCAAAAACCATAAATGTACCATTAAATTTATAGATTTCAGATAACTACACCTAAAAAGCATGAAATGGAGGAAAATGCTTGACTCTTGAGGACTTTTGCTCTTTCACACAGCATACAGCCGGATCCAGGGTTTTCATAGCTCTGTAGTCTGGTCTAATATTTCCAAAGGGTAAAAAATGTACTTTTTGAAGTATTCACCTACCTGATATAAATAAAACCTTTCCTGCAGAAAAGTGTTTCCCCAAGTGGAAGAGTTAATTGCACCTCAAATTGTGAGAAGTTTTCTTCTAATCGTGCAATGTTTAGTAAAGGTTCCATCTTATCTTTTTCATCATACAATTTGGGGAGACATAGTGGTGAAGTCTAACATATCACTTTGTAAGTCAACTATGCCAGAAGCCAACACATTCCCATGGCTTTAATGACAACTCACATAGCTTTTTAACAGATCCTTTTGGGGAAGTTTGTCTTGGTTTTTGGCCTTCGAGTAGTGAATGTGGTTTCTCCCTGTAAACATGTTTATATGTACAAATCTTGCATCATGTCTGAATGGCAAAAGGATTCTTGCTGCACTTGTCTCCCAACTCAGTACCAGGAAGTGCACCCAGACAGCTGTCAGTGTGATCTTTTCTCCAAGGCAGCACACGGCCACGAACTTCCAGAGCTAATCTAGGCCCACTGTAAACTCCAATGGCTCCCTGGTGCCTGTACTTCAGGGTGACCCCACCTGCCTTCTCAGCCTTGTCCCCCCACCCCACCCCAGTGCATTGTTCTTGTATTGCCTGACCTGCCTTTGGACAAGCTGTTCTCTCTCCTCAAAAATGCCCCTCTCCTCTCATTCTCATTCCTGTTCAGATATGCCTATTAATTGGGTTCCCTCCACACTTCCAGAAGAGTTCATTTTAATCCCCTCTCTGTTTCCCTAACAGATATGGCTATGACATGGCCATTGAACACCATGGCAGTGTCCAATAGTGGCTAAAGGTGAGGAGTTGGAAGATAGATTCGAACTCTGGATCTATCACTTACTAGCTGTGTGACCTTAGGCAAGTCACCTTAACCTCCATGAGCCTCCGTTCCCTTACTGATAAACAGCAATAGTACCCATATTACTGTCTTGCTATGAAGAATAAATGTTCCTAGCATAGTGCCTGTCATCATGTGACAAGTTGCTGACATCCTAGCATTACTGTGAATGAAGGAAGAGCCCAAAGATGGCAGGTAGGCATATTGTGCTGTTGTAATTTGAGGGGTTAAGACTCGAAGTAGGATCTGACCGTACGGCCACCTAGAAATCACATGGTGGTTTCCTTGGAGGAAGCGTGTGAGAAACTGTCCAACAGTGGCAAACCAATAATAAGCTCACAAACACACTCTTGAAAGACCTGACAAGGGCAGCTTTTAGGATTGCTCATCTTTGGTTGTGACACATGACACATACAAAGAAATTTGATGTTGCGCAAAGCCAAGAGTGGAAGGCGTCAGGGAAATATGCCTTCATTTCTTTGTGAAGAGATCCGTCGGGTGGAGTGGAGACTCCAGTGCTATTGATACTTGTTACAAAATGGGGCCATCTGGGGAGTGGAGAACAGTCCAGTGAGAGCTTAAATGAACAAACTTCAAGTTGAGAGTCCACCTTATTTAAAATGTTTTTCCGTTATCTTTCATTTGAGATGTAAAATAAGGAAAAGGGAAAAAATTGTTAATGAAATCCATTTCTTCCCAGAAAGAAAATTTAAAAAAATATCACAACAATGCCATGTGAGCACCTTGTGAAAAACAAATGAGAGATTTCATGAATTGTAAAATGCCACTTGGAAGGCCTCCTTGGCTGAGAAATGCATTCAAATTTTATTTCTTTAAGTGAATATAACTATCCCCATGCACACTGATCTCAGACCAAAAAACTCTGGGTGCTAATCATCACTCACTTGAAGAGGAAGTTCAATTTAATATTGCTTGTCTTTTAAAATATCAAAATCCAACGGAGGACAACAAATTAATAAAATGATCACATATCACCTGTATTACCTATTTCTGAAAAATTTTTAAAAGAACTGCCTTTGCATTTACAGAAGAGAAATTTAGAAAAACACTATTACAGTGTTCAATAGTGCTGGGTTTTAAAAATTCCTGGGTTGGCTTTTCATCTTGCAGGAAAGTAAGGGTAACAATCTTTCTTAAGCAATTGGCAGCGATGTGCTTAAGTGCTTCGTCCTTTTCAGCTGGAAGGAAGAGACGGGGCCAGGGTAGGGTAGGAATAGGAGCCAGGAGTGACTAGGAAGAGAGGAGGCTGTTCAGAACCTGCCATTCAAAGCAGATGGCAGCTTTTTATAGTCTGTGTAAAACAGGAGTGTGGTGGCGGCAACTTATAGGTATGCCAAAGGAAAATGAGCCCATGTGCTAAATTCTGGCACATGCAGGGGAGGCTGCCCAGGCATGGCATAGCCCCAGGCCTACTTTTGATGTCCTGCCCCAGAAAGTAAACCTGTTCCCATTTACTCCATGAGCATGGTGAGTGGTTGGATGTTTTGATGTTATAAAAACTCCTGGTACAGAAATTTGCCATTTGGCTTACTTTCATTCAGTCATTTTTCAGATTAGAAACACCTGAAGGGAGAGGACTGGCAGCTTAATATTCATACCTATTGAGCCAGGCAAACAGTTGCAGAGTGGCAGCCCATTCTCTGGTAAGCAGGAAATGCTATCTGATCAAATTTAGGTTCCATGTTAATGAATGAAATACATAAAATAGGACACCTGTTTATTTTTCCATATGAAAGAGATCCTTCAAAGGTCTGGATGAAAATACATAATATACTGTATGATTTCTTTTAACCCTTCTATTTTATTCTCTATGCTAAACTGTAAATAATTTCTGGGATTAAATTATCTTAAAAAGTGGGCCATGATTTCAGGTTAAACTTCTTAAATTCACAATGAACTCAGTAAAAAATTTCCTCTTTATTAATTTTTTTTTTTTTACTGTTTCTACTATCCAAACCCTCAGTATAAAACCCCTGAGCTTATACAACTTATCAAAGCTCTAAGCAGGTCAAGAGCCCTTTACCCTTCACTAGTGAATTCAGTGCTATTGTAAGAGACAGACATTCTTTCCTTCCCTTTTCACTTAAAGAAACATACCAAACCTGAATAGACTCAAGGCTAGACTGGGGTAGGGAGTGATTTTATTAGTTCCAACATAGCTATTGACACACACTTGAAGACAATGAGAGAGAGAGAGAGAGAAGGGATGAAAGAAAAGAGAAGGCTTTCATTTTATGTCTTGGAGGGCAGATTGGTTATAATTTAATTTCTAAGAAGAAATTTATAGAATAAAACAGCCTGACATTTCTTTTTCTTCATCACACATATGAGAAATATAAACTAAAAGGACATCTGGAAACTAACATTATTCAGCAATCAGAAAGAAAAATCCAAACCATTGAAGTTTTGATGGAGACAAGCATAACGAGATTTACAAAGAGGAAAGCTGTAACCTATTGAAGTAAAGAAAAAAATATCCACATGCATTTACCTTTTGGGCAGTTCCATAGCAAAGTTCTATTTCAGAAGCTCTTTGTAATGTGAAACCCACTGTAGATAAGATACAACGGGAAGATAGTCTATTTTGCAGCAGCAGGATATCAAATTGGTTCCAGAAATGAAGTTACAAGACAAATGGTTTAACAGTATTGCCAGATTTGGGAAGCTTGATTGGATCATTTTTCATAATTATTAAAAAAGATTTTGAAATAACTTTATCATAGAAGTTTAGATTTTTTAGAGGGGAAGGGTATTGCAGGGGTGGGAAGATATCTAATTTTATAGGTCTTTTAACTAATGTGTTATAATTTGTCCATCAAAATTTAAGAGCTCTGATGATTTATTAACTTTTGATGGAAAATTTAAAATTTCGGACAAACATAACACTGATTTAACATAACTAATATATGTTATAAAGATTAAACAGGTTAGTAAATATATATTTTATTATCATATGTAAGTTATTTTTAATTTTGATCTTAGTAGCAGTCAGCCTTGTTTCATTTTTAAAAAGCATTTGGAAAAGTCCATTAAGTCTAAGGCCAGTCTTAGATCTTAGGAAAGACTTCTAAACACTTAGCAAGATGTATCATTGACAAAATAACCCAGTAACTAATACCCGTAGGTAAAATGAAATGAAATCATTCTCCTGACTGAAGTCAGGAACAAGTTAATATCACTTAGAACGCAGCACACGACTACAGAGATTTAGAAGAAATCATACTTAAATAGGATGTGACGAGATGTTTAGGACTATTTTCTAAAAAAGTAAAAAAAAAATCCCACCTTTTTCCCCTTCAGTACTTACAATCTTTGAAGACTAGAGCGGGTCTCTTGTGAGGCAACACTTGGGCAATGATGTGTCTCAAGGATTCCAAGGTTCTGTCCATCTCGGGTCTGCCTGTGTGAGCCTGCTGCACAGGGTCCTCATGCCTGAATTCCTGCAGTCCTGGACTGAATTTGTGCAGCTCATTGATGCACAGGATTACCAAGAATCCCTTTAACATCTGCCAATCAGACATTTCCCAGAATCTAAAGACCCCTCAGGGGGCCCTCCTCCCAGGCTCACTTATCTTTGTTGTGTGCTGAGCTAATTAGCTCTAAAGGCTGGCTGACAGGCAGGTCTCCATTGCTTCCTTCTGTTAAACACACCCACCTACAGGCTAGCTGGGGGAAGCTCCCTAATCGTGGGAACAGCTTTCTTCTCCAACCAGATTTTGCCTGAATGGCATGCAGCTTTCCGACTTGGATAGTTCTTTTGGTCCCTTCTTTTCAAATGTGCTTTTCCCAGGTATGTGGAATCCAGAAGGTTATTTCTCGAGGAAATTTTCTTAGTAACAAAGGAGTTTCCAGCTCAAGACTTCCAGTTTGGAATCAGTATAATCTAAATTCTTCTTTGGTAAAGAAATGCTGTAGAGATTGTACAAGTAGCCAAGCACCAGATTATGCCTCTGTTTGAATTCAGAAGCATCTCTTTGGAAGCCAAGTTTTCAATTTCACCCTCCTGCCCAATATGTTCACTTCTGATGAGCAGTGGCAAGTAAAACCTCGTGGACTGACTTTTGGCTTGCCTGGGAACATTTGTTTCCGATTTATCCTTCAAGGCAAATCATTCCCAAGGTGGACTTTAATGAATTCTGATATCATTCACTTCCTTCATTTCATGATAATTACTTTTTTAAAAACTTCAGGAGAAGCAAAGAATATTTTCAAAAGAATATAGGTAGTTATTTTAAAAGCTTAAGAAAACAGATTTTTTCCCATATATACTACCCACAACATTAATCTTTCTACAGGAGACAGAAATATAAGTCATGGGTGCCACTCTGCAGTAATAAGAGTTTGTACCAGGTATAAAGGACTAATTTAATGGCTGTAACATAATTAGTTTGTTGAAGACTTACTTTTATTTAGAAAACTTTACCACAGTAGGCACAAGAGGTTGCTTTCCAATGTTCTTTTCCAATTTTCAGGATTCCGTAATTATGTTGTATTATATGATTAACTGAAGCAAGTCCTTTGAAGACTATATCAAAATAAATGTTTTCCATGTGATCGGCTTCTTTCAGCTGGTTGGTAGAGGACGGTTAGGGGCTTAATAAAGGAAACAGAAGGAATGGGGCTTGTAATAATAATTCCTGTTATAATGACTATCATTTAGCAAATGCCCATAGCCAGTACATGCCACACGTAAGAGACACGAGGCTGCTGGAGAGTGCAAATACGTTATATAAAAAAGAACTGGAAAGAAGTAGCACTTCACATTAAGAAATTTATTTAGAGTCCCAAGGGTACTTTACATGGGCTGCACTAAATAGTAAAATGTCGATATCCTTGCCATCCAGTTGATCATTTAAAAGAGATATTGGGCAGTTTGTAGACAAAATAAACTGTTATACATTGATTGGACACAAGCATAAATGGATGTAAGTACTTTAAGTGTGGTATTGAATCAGAAACCAAGATATTTATGTCCCCTTCAGGGGAACACAAAAAACATGGAATTCTCAAAGGGACTAGACTGATAATATAAACATCAAAATTGGAAATGATTGATGCTGGAATTTCAATCAATAAATGATTTTTTATGGGATTAAATTAATTCTTGTAGTCCATATAAATATTTTGGTCATGTAGTATGGTGGATGGAACACTAAACTTGGGATTATTAGTAAGATCTAGGATTTTATTTTTGTTGTCTATATAACTTGAAAAAATCACTCATCTTCTCTGGGCTCAGAGTTCATATCTAGCAAAGTAGGGGTAGAGCTGGATATTCTCTCTCTCAGATCTAACATCTACGATTCCATGCCTATATTGCAAATGAACACAATATTATCATACATTTTCTAGCTTTCTGGAAAGCCATATATTTATTTCCTAAAAGCTGCGCTCGTCTTCAAAACACCTCTACTTGCAGAGTCAGCCTCTATCCATGCATCAATATAAGAGACACAGAGTAACAGTGTGAATTCAAAGATACTGCTAATGTAGCCAAAACAAAAGGCAAGAATTTGTTAAGTAAACTAATTTTCAACCTCCGCAAGATTTTTCTAAAGAAAGTCAGTTAGAGAACCCAAATCAACTTTGCAAAACATAATTTCATAAAATAGCATGTTCTTTAATGTTATATTTTAAAAAATGAAAATTTTAGAAAGGAAGATTATACAACATTATAATTAGTATAAATTTTTTTCTCATTAGGCCCTTTCATTCAGCAGAAGTTTTATGAAACCATTTTTGTTACTTGTCTGCCCACAAAGATGTCTCACCTTAAAATGCTATTGTGAAAACAGTCTAGAAACTCAGTGGGTTCTTCTCCTTCTCTTTGATGCAGAGAAGCACCTGATACAGATGGAAGAACCTGAGAAATTCCTGTGCAATGTGTCTATTTTAGTACACATTCTACATACAGTTCACATTAGATTTTACGTCAACCTCAACTGTCTGTAGGAATGCCAAAAGCGAAATCTAAGTACTGACACAGGGTGCATGACTACAGTGAAACCAAAGTGATGTTTTCTCAAATCCGTTAGAGTACTACTACTCAGAAGTGTGAGAAATGACCATCCGAATGGCGGTATTCAGGATCACGTATCATCCAATGGTAAAAGAGGAAGACTCAGTGCAACAACACACTTACTGAGCATACAGGGAATACAGACTCTCTGAGAAGATGAGAAATCAAAGTGGTATAACAGACCTGTCCAGGAGGCATCCAACCATGTACCATGAAAACTAGAGGCATTCACTGAAGAAAGATACAAGATACGAGAAATATTGTACATAGGACATGATGCCTCAGTCCCCTTTAAATAGGCACCTTGGACCTCACACAGTTCTCCCAATCTCCATTGGCTGCCCAATTGTATTTTCCTGAATCTCACTGACTGTCTGAAATCTGTTCTCTTTCAAAGGAGACTTTAGTTTTGGAGAAGTCAGAAGTTGCAGGGCATCAAATTTGGGCTGTAGGGGGGCTGAGTCTTCTGGGTGAATTTGATGTTTTGCCAACAAAAAAATCTGTACAAGATGTGATACATGAGTGGGTAAACCATGGTTATGAAGCTTCCAATCACCTGTTGCCCATAGCTGCAGCCTTCTGAGTCATCTGAATAGTTTCCACAAAGGAATGTTCAAGCATAACCAAAATCTGACACAGATTCACTGCTCTGCCATTTTGAATGCGATGACTATACAAGTACACAAACTCACCCAACAGTGTCTACCACTCCACTGACTAGTGCAGTGAAATCTTCAATGTTCACACATGCATGTTCCAGTCCACTCTTCTTGGCTGGCCATTTATTTACATTGATGTCATAAAAAAACATTCTTGTTATGTTAATGATAATGACTTTTCCTGAACAGACCTTGTATTTTGTACCATTTCATGCACAAAGTGACAAAAAGTCTATGGAAACAATAAATTTTCTGGTAAGGAAAATGTATTCTTATCATTCCAATAATATTTGTATTGTTAAATAGTTTATTCCAGGTACAAAAGTGATAAGGAGTCAGGGACCACTAATTGAAATAACATTCAGAATGTTAGAAAACATAGTAAGTGCACCAAAGAGTCATCTTTAGTGAAAAACAGGAAGGAAACCTACCTTCTTCCTTGCTTCCCCACTTCATACTCTGCTCTGCCCTAGAAGGACAGACTGGGGTAAGTGAAGCAGGAGGGTGGGCCTGTAGGTGAGGCTGCAGTGAGGTTTGTGCCTCCAAGTCCTGAACAACTTCAGCACAAGGATGCAGACTCCAAAGAATACGCCTGCAGTAACATGAGTCCGAGCCAATTGTAACTACTGTCTCTAAGGAATAGGTGACTGAAGGAAAAAGCAGTGGCTGATGGAAATTCAGGACGAATTATTTCTCTGAAGTAATTTCTTCACTATCGCTAATGCCTTGATTCTTAAAACTTACAATTTAAATAAATAAAATGAAAAAAGAATGGATTCATGCAGTTAAGTAAATTAATAAATAGGGAGAGCAAGTAGCTTACAAAAGCAATGGAAAGGACAGAGAGCAACTGCTTCCAGATTCCAGTGGAGACAGGTGGAGGGAACTGGAAGGGGCCTAAAGGCTGAACTGGTGAAGAGGGTCAGTGCTGGAGTGTGGGAGTGAAGGAGGGCCATGAAGAAACTTGACTTTGCAGAGGTTGATGACTAATGACTGTTCAGTGTCGGCTAGGAAAAGACAGTAGGAGGAATGAATGGCTGGTTAGCATCAACTTTGTTTACTCTAGGCTGGGAAGAGATTCATGAGATGTTTGAATCAAAGTATTTTCTCATAGAGCGTTATTTAGAAAGGCAATTGCAGATTAGTAGACAAAACAAAAACACAGGCAACAGAAAGAATTTAATCTCAGGTATTTGTTTATTGGTATTTTACTACATTTAGAAAATCATCGATAAGTACTAATCTGTTGAACTACCATAACAAAAAATTGGACAATTGATTACTACCCATTTATGGATTAAAGGATGTACATTTCCTCATTCTTATAGAAAATTAATGTAAAATGCTTTCATGAAATAATTTGCATCCCCACAAGATAAAACCAGGAGTGAACTGCCTTCTCCCTTGCCAAGGCAGTCAGATCAACACCCTTAATCAGAAAGCAAAATGCAAGTAAGCCCCTCCTTCACCTGAGCCATCTATATGGAAGGGATCCTGAACCAGCATATGTCATCTTGATGGTGTTATGTTCACAGTTACCCAGGCCTGTTGTGGTGATTGCTTTCCAAAGAGAAGTAAAACTGATTCTTTAAGAACTACTTTATAGACCAAAAATATCCTTGGAGGAGGCTTAGCCAATTAATAGGTTAATACTTTCAGGATAAACTCAAGAGTTATTTAAAGGTGGGAGAATTTTGTTGTTGAAATTTCCAAGGTTAGAAATTATGATACCAAGCCCTTGAGTCATTAGATACGTGTTTAGTGAAAAGTGAGCATAATATGTATTTTGAAAAAAGACAGTTGATATGTGTAAATATTTTTGGTTTTTGGAGTGGATTTTGCCCATGGCCTTTACAATATTTTCTCATTCACAAAAAGTTATCTAATTATTGGTTCCTCTCCTCTTCCTGCATTTTCTCACAACCCACTCCTGCCCACCCCCTAGCTCCTACTGTCTAGGACAGTAATTTTGTTTGGTGTTCGGATAAAAACTTTATATAAGTTGTGGCTATAAAGTGATCAGATTGATCCTAAAAGAAGTCTTTGAGCCATTCCTCAAATAAAAAAGAGATGAGATCTTCCCGCAGGGCCACACCGAGGAATGAGGCAGCACACCTTATTTTTCATGAGCTGATCGGAGCTATCTTTTCTTTCTTTCTTTTTTTTAAATTTTATTTTAATCATTGTTCAAATACAGTTTTCTCCTTTTTACTCCCAATCCCGCCCCCCGGAGCTATCTTTTCTCTTCTTTAGCTAAAGTCATGTTTCTGAGTTGTATAAAATGTTTAAATATTTGCAACAATAATGATCACATTAAAATGAAAATACAGACTGTAGAAGTATAATAATATTAGACTAAAACAAACCTAGGGAGAATGTTTATTGATTATAAACAAATCACTTAAACCTGAGATAGTTAATGCAGATGTTAAGTTCAAGCAAGCCAGTAATTTCACAGCTCCATATATTTTGGATGAAGCTTCCTGTAAAGACTGCATCATTAGTATATCCTTAATTCAATTCTGGCTACATTTACGGATATGCTTACATGAAGATGAAAGCCTTATGCCCATCCATTTCACACTGCAAACTCTAATTTCCACTTTACTTCCTGTGAAGTCACCATCAGAGTGCTGCACTTAGCCGGTATCCTGCTGACACAGACGAAATATTACTTTTTTTTTTTTCAAAATTTGTTTAAAGGAGGAGAAATAGGAAACTACATAGAAGAAGACCTATTTTTCCCACAAATTGAAAGCTGGAGAAAGACCCAGTTAGAGAATAATACATTCTTCTGATCCTCTCAAGGTACCTCAGGAGCCTTGAGCTCAAAGAAAAAGAACGACTCCCCCAGCCCAACCCTGCTCCTCTCCCACCGCTTCCCCTCCCCCATAAAAAAAACGAAAATGTTCTATTCAGGGCTTTTGTCTATAGAGATGGGTTTCTTGGGCCAGCAAGAAGATGAAAGGCTTATTATTTGGGGTGGGGGAAGGACAAACAACCTCACTTTGTTTGTTAAAAAGGAAGAAAACTTTGTGGAGGATAGGACTCAAAACCTGAACCTGTTTGTAAGGACAGTCCCCTCTCATACCCAAGAAGACAAGTCAAAGTTTGTGGATCTTAGTGACTTTGCAGAGATCCCAAAGCCCCAAACCATCTGACTATGCTGGTGTTCCTATCATTCACTTTTCTTGTACTCAATCAATTCCATCTTTTCTTCCCACTCACTCCCAACCTTATTTTACTCTATATGACCCTGGGTGTATAATTTTACATCCCAAACTATTTTTCATCTCTAAAATAAAAACAAGGTAGTAAAGAATCTCTATAACTCTAGTGTGATATAATAAGATTCTATTCCAGATCATCATAACCTTAATACTCTGGCTGACTGGGTGATCAGCCTTTTGGACCCTATTCCAGACCCCTCCAATCTGTTGACTAATACTGAGTTTCCTTACTTCTATCCTCTCTTCTCCCTTTTGTAATGCTCAAAATCTACAATCACTTTTTCCTAGTACATGAAGTTAATTATTTTTTAATTTCAAAATCATCTGTAGTTTGGTCCCTTGCAGCACAACACCCATTTCCCAGCCACAGCATGACAAGCACACTACACTCATTGGTCTCCTGCATTTTCTGCATGAGTTCCTCTGTGCAAGCTTTCTCTTCCAGCCTTCCTATTCAACCAAATCCCTCTTCCTCAAAGCAGCTCACCAAACCGCTCTAGCTTTTCACTTACCCGTGGTCTTTCAAATTTCCTCAGCACTAAATCAGTGGTACCAGGCTCTGCAGTATACTACTTTGTACTGTCATGTGACTGTGGTCTCTTCAGAAACAGTGGAGACTTTCAGCCAACAACGATTGTATCTTAATCTGTGTTCTCCTTCCTGATATCACTTTATCCAACACCAAAAACTTGGAAAGTTGATGTGTGAACATATATACATTTCTTTCCAATGAAGGCCCATCCTCTTCTACCAACAGCAAAGTAATAGTAAGCAGGGATTTTTTAATTCCTTTATTTCAAGTGGTTACCTTTAAGACATGGAAGCATGTAACATTGTAACAAATGTCCCAGATAACATATTTGTATTATGTGGCATGTTCCTACTTATGGAATTAAGTCTATAATAATCTGATTCTAAATGTTATATAAAAATTTAGCACAACTGTTACTTATGATATTAAGGTAAAAGAAAAATTTATGATTTTAGTTTTTAAATTTTATTTTATTGATTGTGCTATTAGAGTTGTCCTAATTTTTCACCCTTTGGGCCCCCTCTACCCAGTAACTCCCACTCCCTCAGGCCAATCCCAACACCACTGTTCATGTCCATGGTCACATGTATAAGTTCTTTGGCTACTTCATTTCCTATACTGTACCTTACATCCCCATGGCTATTCTGTAACTGTCTGTTTGTACTTCTTAATCCCCTCCCTTCTTCACCCATTCCCTTACAACACCCTCCCACATGGCAACCATCAAAATAGTCTCCGTATCCATGTTTCTGTCTCTGTTCTTGATTGCTTAGTTTGTTTTTTAGATTCAATCATTGATATGTATTTATTGTCATTTTATTGTTCATAGTTTTGATCTTTCTCTTTTTCTTAAATAAGTCCCTTTAACATTTTGTATAAGAATGGTTGGGTAATGATGAACTCCTTTAGCTTTGCTTTGTCTGGGAAGCTCTTTGTCTGCCCTATGATTCTAAATGATGTCTTTGCTAGGTAGAGCAATCTTCACTGTAGGTCCTTGCTTTCCATGACTTTACACATTTCTTGCCAATCCCTTCTAGTCTGCAACATTTCTTTTGAGAAAGCAGCTGACAGTCTCATGCTAACTCCCCTGTAGGTAACTACTTTTCTCTTGCTGCTTTTAAGATTCCCTCTTTACCATTAACCTTTGACATTTTAATTATGATGTGTCTTGGAGTGGGCCTCTTTGCATCCATCTTGTTTGAGACTCTCTGTGCTTCCTGGACTTGCATGTCTAGTTCCTTCACCAAATTAGGGAAGATTCCTTTTATTATTTTTCAAACAGACTTCTAATCTCTTGCTCTTTCTCTTCTCCTTCTGGCACTCCTATGACATGAATGTTGGAATTCTTGAGGTTGTCTGAGAGGCTCCTTACACTACCCCGGCTTTTTGGGGATTCTTTCTTCTTGTTCTGATTGGTTGTTTTTGCTTCCTTATGTTCCATATCATTGATTTGATTCTCAGCTTCATCCACTCTACTGTTGTTTCCCTATACATTGTTCTTTATTTCAATTAGTGTATCCTTCGTTTCTGACTGGATCTTTTTTTATGCTTAGAGAGGAACTCTTTGAGGTTCCTCTCTAAGCTCCTTGAGCATCTTTATAACCAGTGTTTTGAACTCTCCATCTGATAGATTGCTTATATCCATTTCATTTAGATCTTTTTCTGGAGTTTTGTTCTGTTCTTTCATTAGGGTCATGTTTCTTTGTCTCCTTGTTTAGGCAGCCTCCGTATGTTTGTTTCTATGTATTAGGTAGAGCTGCTTTGACTCTGTGTGTTAGTAGTGTGACCTAATGTAGTAGGTGTCTTGTAGGTACAGTGGTACAGCCTTCCCTATCATCCAAGCTGGGTACTCAAGGTGTGCTTGCCCTTTGTGTGGGCTGAGTACACTTTCCTCTTGTAGTTAAGACTTGATTGCTGTTGGCAGGTCAATGGGAAAGATTTACTCAGGGCAGTCAGCTGGAAGGCCTAACTATAACCACTGACCATCAACCTCCTTGGAGGATCAGCTGTACAGGGGCAGTGTGGTGGTGCTCTGATGGGGTCTGTAGCTTTCCACTGGGTGTGCAGCCTCTGGGGTTTCCCTGGTGGTGTAGGCCAAGGTCAGCTCCCACCTGTGTTCTACCTGGGGTTACCATGCATGAGCTATAAAGCAATCTGAGATAGCTGCTACTTGTGCAGGGCTCAGATTCCTAGGTGAAGGCAAGCTGTGAATCTAGGCAGGCTGCTGCTAGTGCCAGGACTGGGGCCACTTAGCAAGAGGTATAGTGGAGGGGAGGAGCCTGGTTGCTTGTTTGACACGATTTAGGAAGTTGTGAAGCATGAACCAAGACCTGACATTCTTATGGAAAAGTCACAGTTAACAGCTTGGGTGGGCTTGTAAGTTGGGTGGGACCCACTCTCAGGGAATTTCCAGGGCAGGGCAAACTGTTAGGGCGATGGAGCCTCACATATGGCATC
Source organism: Phyllostomus discolor (assembly GCF_004126475.2). Classification (NCBI taxonomy): domain Eukaryota; kingdom Metazoa; phylum Chordata; class Mammalia; order Chiroptera; family Phyllostomidae; genus Phyllostomus; species Phyllostomus discolor. The sequence continues at coordinate 63,387,384 of NC_040905.2, forward strand.
TGCCTGCTGGTTCTGTGGCTCAGTGGGGAGAGGGCTCAGAAAAGGGACAGTGTCCTCTGCCCTCATTTTTGTCTGCGAGAAAGCTGTCCCCCAGCTTTTACCTTGATGCCAAACAGTTCAGTTCCTTCCTGTATGCTGCTGGCGCCCTACAAGCTACTACTGTGGTCCTGAAGCTCAGAGGGAGTGAGTCTGAGTAAGTTCATAAGTGCATTCTTTAAGGGGAGTTGCTTGGGACTCCAGAAGTTTCTCCACCAACTCAATCCCTGCTGAGTTTTGCAGACAGAAGTTTGGGTACTTAACTTCCTGGTGCTAGAGTCTTGGGCTGAGGAGCCTGGTCTGAGGCTGGAACTCCTCACTGTTGAGATACCTCTCCTGAATTTTTATCCTACACACATGGATGTGGGACCAGCCTGTTATGCATCTTCACCCCTACCAGTCTGGATGGATGTAGTTTCTTTAATTCCATAGTCAGATTTCCACTCAACTCAATTTCTGAGTGAAGGTTGTTCCATATTTTAGTTGTAATTTTTAAGTGGCTGTGCAAGGTGGTGAGCCGTGTTTTATTCATTCCACCATCCTGATTGGAAGTACAACTTCCAGTTTAAACAATGTACTAGTATTAATCTTTGTGAGTTTTGTAGTTTTCAGAGTTATTTCCACACCCCTGATTATTACACCATTGTTAGCTCATGGCTATCCTGAACTTGACCTAATTCCCAGCCTTACCCAGTTGTGTAAGATGGTTCCTCTACTCCATTAAGTAAATTAAGGTGAAACTAAGATATGGCCTGATGTTTTCTAGGGACATGTTCTGAGGCGAGATAAAAAATGATGAGCCTTAGCCCATCCAAAGTATTGAATTTGTGATATGAAATAAACCTACACCTCAGGAAGTGCTCTCCTGAGAACCTAAAGAATTCATCCTTGTATCCTGTGGAAGTGGCTGATAAACCTCTAAGACAGCAAGTTTACCTGGTGAGTTCTTTAATTAGGCAACTATGTGTCTTGCCGGAAAATTTACTGAATACTTAAGAGTAAGTCAAGCTGCACTAACCTTCTGGTTAGTACCTTTTGAAGGTCTTCATGGTTCTGGGGTGTTGGGAACCGCCCTGACTGGTATCAGAAGCTGAAACCCCCACCTAGGCGAAGGCTAAGGGAACACCCTTGGAACCGTAAGCCAGCAAGGAGACAAAAGCTTATCTCCCTGGCAGGAATGCTGCTTCTGCTGCTTCATTCATAACTGAACCCTAAAGCTTGGTCAGTTAGCCAAAGACGGGAAAGATTCCCCAAGGGGGGAACGATCTAAGACAGGCACGATCACTTGGGAGGCCCCCCAAAAGGACTTTGGGGGCTGCAGCAAAAGGGGGTGATGGACCCTGGCTCCTCGGCTTTGACATAGCCTGAGTTCTCATTGTCTGGGAGAAAATCTCCTTATCTCTTGGTTGCCTTAGTTCCCTTCCTCCACCTAAGCCTGAAACAATGACAGGGTGGTGCAGCTCTGTGCTGAAAAGGGCAGATTCCCCAGGTTATCAGGCCTAAGAAAGAGTATGTAAGATCCTGTGAAACCTGCTTTGTTCAGAATGCTCTCAGTTGAATGAGAAGGGTCCAAGGAGGAAGTTAGTTTGTTCCTCAAAGTCTTACAGCTCTTTGACCCCCGACTCAAAATAGACCGGCAGAGTTCCTTGTTTTCCATGGTTCCTTACTTCCTCGTAATGAGTGCTGTACTTGAATTATTATGCAAAATGAGCCCAATAAAAGCAGGTATGGACGTTAAATCAGTGTGCTCCCCACTAGAGGGGGTGGCCATTCTGCCCCAACTTCTCCACAGAAACTAGTCTGTCTCTGTGCATGTTTTTTCTTGCGTGTTTTCGATGAGCCATCCGCAGCGTTCCGTGATCACTGCTGGCCGGTGACCCACGCATCACTGGGAAAGTCTGCTGTGCAGTACAGAAGAGAGCAATGGCTACCAATACTACGTCCTGTAGCAAAAACCTATCTATGGAAATAGCAAGTATGTGATGCCAGAGTACAAGAAAAGCCTGTGTGTGTCTTGATAAAAACAGAACACCAAAAGAATCATAGTTGAAATTACTGACCTTGAAAACAGGAAAGAGTTCTTGGAATCTTCCTTTGGGTAACCTTAAGGCATTTGAACACTTATTAAACATACATTATTTATCAGGAACTGTGCTAAGCTCCTTACTGGTGGTATTTCATTATCTTCACAACCCTGAAAGAGGCACTTTTAAATGTCACTTTACAAATCAAAATGATGTTAGAGCGGCTACAGAAAGTACGTGAGGTTTGGGAAGTGGTAGAACCAGGAGTTAAATTTAGAACTCCCAGAGTCAAAAAATGTTTCGTAAGTCACAGTACATACCTTAATTGCATTAATAGTATGCTTAAGTTTTGTTTTTGCTCATTGTTCACTGTAGGTATTTTAAAATGTGACAACTGACTATATTCTAAGACAAATTTCTAATTGATAGCTATTCACAATCATCTCTTAAAAATAATTATTGTGACTGAACCCTGAATAATTTTGGATTTGTGCATTTGACTAATTTATGTGTTCGACAAAAAAACCTTAAGTTATTAAGGGTAAGATATGTTTATTTGCCTTCTAAATTCCTTAGATAGCAGTAATTTTATAATCGTAGGTACCCAGAAGTGGAGTCAAATGAATAGAATGGTCATGTATTTCATTCCCAATTTGCTTTTGTCATTCTGAATACAAAATGTATTCCGGAATAAACATTCTGTGGTTCTATTAAGCTGTCAATATTGTTGTTTAAATGCTTTAGACAGATTATAAAAAATAGATAAAATTTAAATTCAAAGCTATCTACTTTCAATATTAATTTTCAAGGAAATTTTTCTTGCATTTATATTAAAGTGAATTAATTATAGGTTTGCAAACAGTAAAGTTATTTGTGCAAAGGTGAGAGGCATCTGCTGTCTTTATAATCTTAGGAAAAAAATTGCTGTTACTGCCTCTGGTAGATCATACAGAAGTCATTTAAGGACATCCTGTCAAGTCACTGTGCAGTGACATTGCCATCTAGTGGTCATTTCTGCTGCAGGTGATGCTCCGCCGTCCTTGGCAATGCTGAAGGGACTTGACTACCACCAGGTACATAACTTTAGCACCCATCTTCACATCTCAATGGATTGTTGAGTGAGGAACCATGTCTTACATATTTTCTTTCTTTCCTACACTCAGTAGCTGTTAATGTTGAAATAAGACATGTTTTGGACTCACTCTAAGCATATTAAAACTTTTTCACTCTGCCATTCCCTTTACTCCCCACCCTCCCACCCCGCAGCTCTTCTATACAGGCCTGCATAAAAACTGGCAACTGTGAAGACCATGGAGGGACTATGTCAAGTTTGTGTTCCCATGACTACATTGCCAATTTAAACAGCAGAAAATAACATTATACATTATTGGCTAACCCTTACTACTAGAGAAAAAAGCAGTGTATTCTTTCAGTGGTTAAATAAATTGCAATCAAGTTGTTAGGCAGAATTTCGGAAAGATAAACATCATTAAAATTATCATTCACCCATCTACACTTTACTGAAAGTATATAAAATGCTTTCTGTATACTGCCTCATGTGGTTCTCAAAGCAACCCTACAGTAGTTGTAAATCCAATTATAATAGTAAGAAAAAGTGATGTGGTGAAGGAGAAAAGGAGAGGGAGAAAAATATGATTTGCCTAAGGTAATTTCCACTAAGTAGAAAGCTGGGATTTGAAACCAAGCAATCTACCTATTTTTGGTAGGTAACAACAACAAACCCAAACTATGACATTTACACTTTTTAAAATACCCAAATGCTCATAAAAAAATTGCTCTGAAAAGTAGATTTTAGCTGATGTACCAGTGATCACAATTATTTGGAAAACTGGACTGCTTTAGTCAAGTTACTATAATTATCCTCTAGAAAACATGTATTGAATGAGTCAAATTTATAGATGAAAATTTGTCTATTTGTTTATCTTTTTGCCTTAGTCTAAAAGACTAAAGGTGGCTTAAAATCATAGTAACTTTGTGAAAAATATTCTGCATCTTTATTTTTTTACTGTAATTTTTCCATTACCATTTAACCCCCTTTTACCTCCCTCCCACCCCCTGCAATCACCACCCTGTTGTCCAGGTCCATGAGTCATTTTTCCTTGATCCTTCCAACCCTCAACGCCCATCCCCAGAGCTGTCAGCCTGTTCTCTGAGTCGGTCTCTACTTTGTTTGTTAGTTCAGTTTGTTCATGAGATTCCACATGAGTGAGATCATATGGTATTTGTCTTTCTCTGACCAGCTTATTTTTACTTAGCATAATGTTCTCCACGTCCATCAGACTGTTGCAAAGGGTAAATTTTTCTTTTTTATGGCTGAATAGTATTTCATTGTGTAAATGTTTCTAAATACATTACTCTCCCCAAAAGCTAGCTGCTTCCAAGCTTGACTTAATATTTTGCATGTTTTCTCTCCGTTGCTTGGTAAATATATTTGCTTCTCCTTTCTGCAACCGACGTCTGACAGCTGATTTTTGCTGTTTTGTCAACTGACGTTTCACCTTCTGTTTCACCAATTCCTAGAAAGATTTCAATGATTAGTATCATTGATGACTGCTCATTCTGATAAGGAGTAAACACTCAAAAAAATATTGACATTGCTAATATTTTTCAAATTTCTGTTAACATATATTTTTAAAACTTTAAATTCTACCAGCAGAACTATACAAATCAATAAAACACAAAACTGTTATAAAATTACATTTCTAAAAGAAATATAGAATGACAAAAAGTATAGATAAAATTCTTTGAATAACAAATAGACATAGTGCCACCTAGTGTCCATTGAGAAAACTTAAAGTTTCTTTTGTTAGTTTCCCCCCTAAAAACCAACAAAATGAAAATCAACAAGATAAAAACTGCTTGTTCCTGTTTTCTAGGTAATAATAGGCATGTCTTTGTGTAAGACTGTTTGAAAGAATTCATTACTGGTAAACAGATCCTTCATAACTTCAGGTGTAGAAACAAAACAACCTGATGGCAGCAGTTACCCATGGAAAAGTCTTCATACCAATTTTGGGAGATGCAGAATGCTTTCTCATAGTGAAGGATCATCAATTCAATTGATTTCTTATTACTTAGGACACAGGTTGCCCCTAACTGCCAAGATGAATAAAAGTTGTGAATATTAACACTCACAATAACCTTTATTCCCCTCTGAAATCACTACACCTGTTTGTTATTAGTGTATATATAATCTTGCATAACCCAAGTTGCTTCCTAAAAAAGGGCAGATGAACACTTTAAGGGTTGAAGCATGGGTCTCTTTGTAATATGCCTCACCCTATGCAAGACACAGAGATACATTTATGGCTGTCTCCTGAAATTAGGAAGGTTGGTGACTTAGAAGGACCTGGTATCCCAGAAGTCTCATAACTTATGAAAGAATGGTTGGCTGAAAATTTAAAATAAGTGTGACTAGCCTCCAGGACCTTCCCTACCCCAGGAACCCAGGCAACTGCCAGTCTCCCCACCCTTAGCAGGACACCAGAATCCTGGAGATGCCATCTTCTCAACTACAACAAAGACAATAGACCAACACCTTCAGAATTCTAAAGGAACATTATTTCCAAACCACAACTCTAGTACTTAAACTCCCTATTAAAAATAGAGAATAGAATAAAAATACATTTTTAGTAGTAAAAAGTCTCCTCAAAATCCACTCAAATTACTAGTGGAATCTATACTGTCAATAAAGAAGTAAAGGATGTAAGAAAGAAAAGGAACCAGCAAAGAAGGCACCCAAAGAGAGGAGACTGAAAGTCCCAGGAAAATAGTAGTCAAGCATACTATTGTTTATTTTATTTTTTTATCCACACCTGAGGACATTTTTTCCCCACTGCTTTTAGAGAGGGATGGAGGGAGAGAGAGAAGCATCCCTTGGTTGCCTCCTATATGCACCTGGACTGGGGACTGAACCTGCAACCCAGACATATGCCCTCACTGGGAATCAAACCTGAAACCTTGCGATCACAGGATGATGCTCCAACTGAGCCACACGGGCCAGGACTGTGCACCACATTTAAAAGAGGAATTCGAAGAGGCCTCCAGAATATTTCCAAGGAAAAAAATCAAGTTCTTTCCCAAATAATCTGCTTCAATTTCCCCTTGGTTCTTCCTTTCAGTGAGACCTTAAGATAATTATATCAAGCGGCTGAAGGAGATAATGGATTGCCATGCATGTACATCTTCCTAATTCAGAACAATTTACAAATCTTATAAGATTTATTTTCTTCATGTTAAGAAAAGGGTGAGAAAAATCTCATTTGGTGTATTTTAAAAAATTATAAAGTGTGAAATAAAATACCTCTGTATTATTTCAGGAAGCCTATAAAAAATGGCAATGAAAATCCTATATAGTATTGTGGTCCATTGTTGATAGTGACTGCATACTTATGAAAAATATTATTTTAACCTTTCATTATAATTTAACTGTTACATATTAGAAAACACAGGGTACCTAAATGGCAACTCTGCTAATTAAAAACCAAAAAACTATTTTAAGTAGGAAAACAGGACTTACAATAATATCAAAGAACACACAGAATATCTTTACCTTGCACAATCAATCAACACATAGGAGGTAACAAAGTAGGTTTTTCTCCTGACCTTTTTAACAAAATAAAATGTGACCTCAAGAAAAATTGTGTGAGCAAACCTCCGTAAAAATGTAGAGTTAAGATGACTGGCTTCAGAGATCAGAGAGAAACCAAGCTAGGCTAAAGACATCTTTTTTGTCCTTGGGAAGCAAACTTATATTTTATAATTCAATTCATTAGAGGCTGTGAGCAATGAGGAAAATGGGACAAAGTCAAGACCTCACGACAGTGTCAGTGCCATAATCTCTGTATGCAGAAGAGAGCATAAGTTAGAACCTAAGAAAAGTAGCATGAATTAGCAATCTAACTTCTTTATATGACATTATCAATTTTATGCCATTGTAATCAGATATAAAAGCCCTATGCTTTGAATCTGAGAAATCAAAGAAACGAGGGTTAATCTCAGTAAGTGTAAAAAATATCAAAGCCAAGAATGGACAGGGAACTATGAAGTGTGAGAAATCAATCTCTTCACTGTTGAAGTGCAGGGACTAGACCACATGAAAATCAGTGCACCCTGGATCATCTTCTTCAAATTCAAGCTAACATACATGCTGCCCTTTCCCTGAAAGTTTTGATCACTCCAGCTAAAAGTAACCCTCTCCCCTATATTACTAAATTTGTACTTGTTATAATTTTATACTGTTAATATGCAAGGTCCAAATGGCTGCGACCGTCTTGTACATCAAATCATCCTCACATGTAAGATGCCTACAGTATGACCTAAGGAACACTTGCGCAAACGTGAATGAATGGTTACCGGAGGAATTGTTGAACAGCTCAGAATACTGCCTGAAGAAGTAACACTGAGAGTTCTTGTTCTGTATCGGTTAATATCTTCCATGTTTTCTTCATCTCTAAAAGCAAAATCACAATTTATCCAGTTAATTTTTATAGTTAATTATTGAAGTAATTTATATTATTCCTTACTTGATAATGCAACTTAAAGATATAAAATACCTCAGAAATATCATTATATTTAAAACATCTGTGAAGGTAAAACCATCCACAATTCAGCCTAGTACAGTAACAATTTTCATTTTCTAGCATTCTGATAGTCATCAAAATTTCAATATGGTAAAATGTTTTAGCCATCAAAACTTATTATCACTTATCCATAATTCATGTCTTTTTGCCTCTTCTTTTACTGAACTATCTGACTCTTAACATTTAAATCCTTGGGACAGTTTCTTGCCATTTTCCCAAACAAATGCAGGTGTAAGAAACAACACCCTGCAGTCTGCTCTGCTGATGCAGAAAAACTGCAGTGACAGAAACTATCTCATCTGTATTATGCATTGCTCAATGTTTTAATGTATAAAAAACTCAGACAATATTAATTCTTAATAGTCAATATTTTTCAGAAATATATTTCTACTTTGATAAAAATTTTGCCCAACATGTGTTTAGAGTAAAAACAAATTACTCTCTGCTCAGATAGCTATTTAACCTATTTTCTTCTCTTACTCAAAATCTTGAGTCATTGCCACTCTTAATTTTAATTTTACATTTATTATTAAAGTGGTAATAACCCTGTGTCTCAAGATAGTTATATGGAAAAGGAACAAAATTCTCATATTTTGCTTCACAATGAAACTCATGATAAAGAGAGCCTTAGGATGTAAGCCTGAACACGTACCGAGAAATACCTAATAAATGTTCCTTGCCCTGGCTGGTGCAGTTCAGTAGACTGAGCAAACCAAAGGGCAGCCGGTTTGATTCCCAGTCAGGGCACATGCCTTGATTGCAGGCCAGGTCCCTAGTAGGGGTGCGAGAGGCAACCACACATTGATGTTTCTCTCCCTCTCTTTCTCCTTCCCTTCCCCACTCTCTAAAAATAAATAAATTTTTTAAAAAGTTACTGATTTAATTTTGTCCTGTTACTGTTTTGAAATATATAAACCTGTATTTCATTAAACTATAGTTGTTTGATTCTGGATAAACAGTCCAAATCTAAAAATTAAATTTTAGATTATTTGCTAATCTGAGCTCAGGCTGATTAATACTTGCAAAAAAAATTCTTAAAAGAAAAATAACATTATAGAATTTTGCATGAATAAATAAGAACAGAAGGTTCAAAGTGCCAGATGAAATTCGCTGAACTTCATAAAGATAGCACATTCACTGAAGATTTATTGGACTATACATAAATCAAGCATTAGATGTGTATTTATGAAAATATGCAAAGAATTCATCCATCTAAATCATAATCAAGTGAATAAAAGCTCTGTATTAACTTTTTGAAAGTAATCAGTTTGTATCTTAGGATAGACTGCTTAAAACTGATTCGCTATGCTGTCTAGAATCAGGTTGGCTGTGAAAGCTAGGTGTAATTTTAACAAAAGGGTTAGTTATTTTCATTTTACACGAAATGGTACAGAATACAACTCTGTCACTTCATTTAAAAAATACTCATTTACCAGAATTGAAGAAAGTACAGGTCTCCAGATTAAAGTAAAAAAATCAATCAACAACAGAATCTATACCTGAAAGGCCTGAATTCTTTGTTTAATGACGACAAGGCAACGAGATGAGGGCATTCATCTTCACACTCTTCAGAGCTTGCGGGGTTTCCTCCTGGACTTGTCTCACTATCTTGCCTGGTGCCATTTTCAGTTTTGTCTTCCTTCCCAGAAAACTCAGTTACAGAATTATTTTCAACAACCTGACCTTTTATTTCTTCTAAAGCTTGACTGAATTTAGTCATGTCCAAATAGTGCGCAGCAGCACTCTGCTCCGACAAATCGTCTTCCTTTACTTGTTCAAGGTCTCCAGGTGATCTGTGACAGCAGTCACCTAATCCATCTACAGAGTTTTGTTCACTTGGATTTTCTGATCTACAAACGTTTGTTTTTTCTGATACCTCTTCTTCATCAGAGAAGGAAAAGTCAGATCTCTCTTCTGTTTCAATATCATCTGGACCTGCTGGATGAAGCAGTTCATCATCTGCCTGCATTTCCTTTGTGTAGCCACTGGCAGAAACCTCTACATCAAGAGAGTCCTCCCTCCTAGGAAAAGAAACGCCAAGCATTCAGAGTGGGAAAAATCCATCTGACACGGACAAATATTTATTACTCTGGAAAGTTATAATTCTTTAGTGAGTTTAATAGTTTATATATTTTAAAGATTTTTCTTTGCCTAAAATGCAATACTTAAATTACTTAAGTACACAAATGTAAAAGATATATGCTGTTTGTCGTTTTAATAAATGTGAAAAGCAATAGATATTAACAGAAAGGTTACAGAAACTTCAATTGGTATTTACTAACTTAATAACTTTTAAAGGGGACTAAAGATTTCTTTTAACTCATGTCAGTCATCTCAAGCCAGAAAACAATATTTGAACTAGGTTTATAAAATAAATGAGAAATTTGGCTTTGAGAATGTATATATAATTAGGTTCCACTATCAAGTAAAGACAGCTCCTATTCTGAATAAAGGAAAACCACAAATTCTGATAAACACTTGGCTTGTTCCTCACAAATGGACTATTCACTTAGCATCCTACATTGAAGAAAAGTTCCTGAATTTGTAAGGAACTGGTGTATTCTTCCCCCAAATTCAGTAATATTTTAGTGGATCAAAAGAAGGTATTTTCTAGATTTGTAAGTTTCATTTACATACCACCCAGCTATAACACTCAATGATTACAATGTGTTGAAGGTAACTCACCACCTGAAAATTTTTAGATAAAAATAACTTTTAGAACCAAATAAATCAGGTATTTATCAGAGTTCTGTCACTTTAAGCAGAGTACAAACCTGATATCACTAAATGTTGGGTAAAGCTCACTTTCATAGCTGAAACGTTTCATAAAGAAATCTCGAATGCATTTAACATCTCTGTCAAAATACCTGCAAAAGAAAGAATTGTTTCTGATGTAGCCTTTGTTGTTCATTTTTTTCTTATGAACCAGTGACAATATCCTTAGTATATGACACTTCTACTTTTTACATAAAAAGATGTTACTCTACTCAAAAGAGAGAAATCTTCTGACAGTGTGTTTGAAATACTGAATGTAACAGCAGAAGTACAAACAAGGAATATAAGCTATCAAAGGCACACAGTTCCCACAGTCAGAAAACTCAAGGTTTTCCCTTAATGCGACAGACATACTGAGAGAAAGATAAATATGAATCTAGAAAGAAGACCATGGGCCCATAATGTGGGGGCAGACATTCCCACTTCCCTCTATAGGCTCTAGTACGTCTGGCTGTACTGACTGTCAGCTACACCCAGTTGAACCCCTTGTCAACGGAGAAAGCTGAAGATAAAAACAGATTAGTAACTCGTGAGAAAAAGTTTGAGAGTTCGAATTATGTTTACGTATCCTTGTTATCTGTTAGCTCACTTGTAATGACTTCCAAAAGAGACAAATAATGCTGTAGGCTTATAAATAATAATCTGAAAACATGTTAATCTGGACTGACAGCAGAAGAACCTCTGAATATGTGGTTATTTTTAAGTCAACATAAAGCAGTAAGAGCTGTTTAAATTCTCTAGAGGGTTTCCAAATAAGGTAGAATTAAGGGCCACATGAAACTGATTAACTATTTAAATTGTAACTAAATTGTTATTTTAGAGAATCATGAAGTTTAGAATTAGGAAGACAATGCCACTATTCTTTGTTCTTAGGGCACCTTTGGAACCACCTCAAATTACTTTAAAATTATGTTTTTATACACGCTTATGTCTCCCCTACTAGACAGTAACTTCTTCAAAAGCAGAGATAGGTCTTATTTATATCTTAATTTCTAGTACTTAATAGAACTCCTTCACCCAATTACTTGCCCATAAAAGTTCAAGTTAAATCACAATGTCTTCAAAAATAACGTGTATTATATTTAACTTGAATGTCATAACCTGTTATCATTTCTGTCTCTAATGCTGGTGCTTCCTAGATGTTCCTTTATTGTGTGACTATGTTACATCACTTTAATGAAAATGGTAATCAGTCATCATCATAAGAAATATTAACTACTCAAGTGCCAGGCATTTATCTGTTAGTATTGTTTTGTTGGAAATATTCTTTAAAAGTACTCACCCTTAATTTGATTATTCTCAATTGCATCATGGAATACAAATAAAGGAAAATATTCTGTTGCATTTCACAACGTGGCCAGTTTACTGGTTAAGCAGTATAAGGAATAGATTATCATAGTATATAAAGTGGTTCTGCCCTGTGTCAGGGATGAGGTTTTATGGGAATTCTTTTCTAACATAAAAGCTAAAAATGGCATGAGAGATATTATTGGTCTGGCAACTTAGTCTAGTCCAAATCCCTAACTTTCGTTATGACCATCAAGATTATCAGATTATGCTTCGTGACGCCCCTCGAAGCCAACCATGGAGGACAAAAGGGGACAGGCAGAGAGAATGGGGATCTAGGATTCCCCTCTCCATATCCCTACTTGTCCTAAGCTTTTTTTTTGTTTAAGAATTGGGCTTCCACCTAAATGTTTGTTTGAATAAAGGATTCCATGGCTAAGACAATTTGACTTTTGGAAATCTGTCAGATTATAAAGAGAATTAAAATTGTTTTGATAGCTTACAAAAGTGGGTAGTATCTTCAGATTCCCAACACACACGGAATAAGCTTAATGAACATGTTTTAAAAACTGGATCAAAGTATACTCCCTCCTTCAAAATACTGAGGAATAAGACAGATTCTTTCAAGAGAAAATTAGTAGTTTGATATCATTAAAACACACACACACAAAATTTTAGACCATTGACATCAGCTACTTTGAACAAGTTACTGACCCAAATGATAGTATTACAAAGATGAAAATTCTAAATAAAAATTACTTCATCACACATAAACACACCCACATTCACAATCAATTTCAATATATACCATTCAGCATTGGAATGAGAAGTTGAAACCATCTGTGGAAAATCAATCATGGTGATGTGGTCATCTTTATCCAAGATAAGATTGAATTCATTGAAATCTCCATGAATTAGTCCATGGTTCGCAAGTCTGACAATCAGTTCCATGGCTTCATCATACACTGATGCAGGGTCTTCAACATGGTGTATCTGACATCTGCAAGTATTTTACATAGGAAAATAAATTATTTGTACTCATTTATGACTTTAACGAAAGCAAGTGTGTATGTATTTTTCCATCTTCGTCTCCCTAGCGGCTTTTCTTCATTTCCATCAGCATACAAACATAACAGTGTCCACCATCACTGAAAAAACAAGCCACATCCTGCCTTGATTCTGTATCTTTTTTCCAATGTCACATCCTTTTATCTTCTTTACAGTCCAATTTCTCTACACATGCTTTCTCCAAATTTTTTCCTTCTACTCTAATAACTATTTTAAAAAAGGCTTTCTTCATCCACTTTATTTCAACTTTTGTCTAGACTATCAATGACTTCTGTGTTGCTAAATCCAATGGTCAATTCTAAGTCTTCATCATATTTGGTCTGCCAATTAACCTCCTCCCCCTCTTTGAAACACTTCTTTTACTTGACTCTTGACATACCAACTCTTTAGGCTGTCCTCTTTATACACTGACCATTCCTTCTTAGTCTTTTTTTTAATACTTTTCATTCTCCCTGACCTTTACATTTTGGAGTTCCTCAAAGGTTAATCCTAGGGCCTCTTATTTAAAATCATTTCTGTTGATTTCAGGCTCACGGCTTTAAACACCATGCATATACTAACGTCAATCTAGACTTCTCTGAACTCGTACTCATCTCAAACTTACCATGTCCCAAACTCGAACTCTCATTCTGCCCCACATTCTAACTTCACACTGTTGTTGAATCTTTCCAGCTCATCTATAAATGTGAACTTTATGTATAGCCCCCCACCATTAATCAATCATTCAGGTCCAAAAGCTGGTTGTTACTTTTGATGCACACCTTTCTTCATATCAATATCCATTCCCAAATGAAATCATGCTGGCTCTTCCAGAAAGACATATCCAGAATCGGACTGCTTTTTGTCACCTTGCCATCACTCTGATCTGAACTAGCATTGTCTCTTCACTGGACCATAACAATTTCCTAAACTGTCTTCCGAATTCTGTTCCTGTCTCCATTCAGTCTATTCTCAATATGGCAGCCAGAGTGATCCCACTAAAGCATTAGTCAGGTCATGTCTCTTAGCTCAGTATCTCATTCAAAATTAAAAAGTCCTTGTGCTAAATATCACTACAATGGTAATCACCTCACAATATATAAAAGTTTCAAATCAACGTGTTATATACATTAATTTATACAATATCATGTGTGAAATATATTTCAGAAAGAAAAAAATTTAAAAGGCCTCACAATGATCTAGAACCCCTAACAGATCTGGTCCCCTGCTGCCTCTCCGATCCTGTCACTTATACTTTCCCCCTTGCTCACTCAGCTCCAGCCACACTGACATCCCCACTGTTCCCTGAACCTGCAGGTGTGCTCCCACCCCGCACCGCATGCACTTGCTGTTTCCCCTGCAAGACATTCTTGTATAGCTGTATGATTTTCCTTCATTTTTTTCAGCATTCCTATCAGTGAGACTTTTCCTGACCATCCCATTTAAATGGCAGCCTCCTGTTCCCACCTCAGCCCTGCTTGTCTTCATTCCCCTGCTTTACTTTTATACATAGCATTTACTACCATTTGATATACATAGGGTGAAGCAAAATAGGTTTACAGTTGAAGTTTGTGGAACACAGTTTGTACTTTTTATTTATTATTATTACTTTTTATCCTCACTCAAGTACATGCTTATTGATTTTAGCGAGAGAAGAGGGAGAGAGAAGAGAGAGAAACATTGATGGTTGCCTCTCCTATGCCCCCGACCAACCCCTGCAACCTAGGCATATGACCCGACCAGAATCAAACCTGTGACCTTTTGGTTTCTGCATGGCACTCCATAGGTTCAACAATAAGTACTTACAGAGGATAGCCATTTATGAGTTCCATGATGACTGCATGGCGATTATAATCAATTGGCTTTGGAACTGGAAATTTCCTCTCGTACAATGCCTAAAACACCAGCAAACAGGCATAAACTAATGAAGAGGTGATTAATTTTTAAGGAACATTAAAGTAAATATATCTGCTCACTACCAGAAGAAAACATACAAGCCTTTACAAAATTACAGTCAACATATGACTATTTATATATGGCTTACTTACAGCATAGAATGAGTTGTACATAAAAAAAAGTTAAATCAGTTTACTTAATTCACTTTTTCACCACTCATTTACTGAACATTTACAAAACACTATACACTGTGCTAGGGTTACAAAAGCGAGTTTGAAAAAGTCTCTGCGTTTATGATATATCTGCTAAACTTTTGGAAATTTCTGCCATTTATTGAAGTGTGCTTAAAAAAATTGTGATTTAGAAAGTACTGTCTACTGACATATTAGGAAATGAAATATTGCAATAGATTAAGCATTTTAGTTTACAGAGCACTGGCCTTTTCTTGAGACCAAATTTATGATATAAAACTATTATGTAATAAACATTTACACTATGAGTAGCCCAAGTCAAATGTTACTTAAGACCATCCACAGATTCATCTGTCCCCCATCCTTAACTTTTTCTATCTTTGCTTATACAGTCCTGTTATTAATTCCTTCAGAATGTCAGATTCATGACCTCTGCCATTGGAAATGCTATCATTTCTAAGTAGACCTTTGTCATTTATACTCAATTACTCTAACACTGGTTCTAGCTCTTGCCACCATACCTAACCTTTAGTCTGTGTACCAATAGCAAACTAAGGTGTTTATGTCAATGCTCAATTAGAAAAAATCTACAATGCCTACTTGACTTGGGCTGGTGAACACACAATACAGTATACGCATGTGTTGTTGAGTTGTAAGCCTGAAACCTATGACTTTGTTCAATGTGACCCTAATAAATTAAAAAATAAAAATCTACAACAGCTATACTGATTTTAGTCGGAACTTTTCCTAGGTTTCAAAACCCTCTTTAATCAACTTAACTGGCCCTACTATTCCCAACACTCTCCCATCAGTGTTCTGGAGTGCACTCAGGACAGTCATCTCAGGACTATTACCTAGACACACAGAGCTTATCCCACGCTCATGTCTGTACCCGAAGTGGTTCCTTGGCAAAGTACACCATTTCACAGTCTCTTCCTTATAGCCAAATCATATGCATGCTTCATAAGTCTGCCCAAATCCCACTCACTCCATGAACTTCCTTCATCAACTATTGTACTCTAAATAAGTTCTTCTAAACACATACAATTTGATTTTTAAATTGTTCATTGTTTTATGTGTGTTGTTTGTGTTATCTTCCCAACCTAAGACACAGACTGCATTGGTTATCCCTTTGGTATCTATCCCTACTCCCAACCCTACCCTAGTACTTCATACAGTGGTAGCCACATAGCTAATGCTCAACATATATTTATTAACATGGTTAATTTTAAAAGGCTGTGTACTCTACTTCCTACCTTCTTTGGACAGGAAATGAATGACTTCCACTCCCCCCCCAAATTGGTTGGTTGGCTTAAAAATAGTTTTTTTAATGCAAGTGATTTTGAGTAAGCCCTGGCAGCTCAACAGCATACAGTAACCTTAACTACAGTGGTCTAGCCAGTGGACCACAGCTTCACCTTTAAGCTGAAGCTCCATTTTACCTTATTCGCTGTCAGGAAAATATCAATGTATTTAAGAAGCATATTAAAATACAACCAAGTCTATGGTGGTACCTTTGTATAAACATATTGAGAAAACACTAGTAGAGTTTTGGGAAAACGGTAATGATTCCTACCAAACTGCCAACTTCCTGATCGACTACTGTGGGATATAAAGCTTTAGTACAAGACAAGAAACGTGTAACATGTATGGCATCAATATCATTTATTTATACTGTGTTGAGAATTTCCCCCTATAGTCACTAAAAATTGACACACATGAATTAAAATAGCCTACTTAAAGAAGACCAAACTGAAACTTCCAAGAAACACTGGTCACACACTAGATGAATTCTAATAATTAATTAAAAAAAAATTAAGTTTTAAAAAATAAATCCAAGAGTGTAATAAAAATACAATGTCATTTTATGTTTAATTCAAATATTGAAGATATTTGATTTAAAAATATTTAATAAATTAATGCTGAACTTAACCTTGAAGGTTAAAGTTTAAAAACTAAAAATTTTTACTTTCCAATACATATAAAAATTTTTACGTGGCATTTCTTCTCTTATGCAATATAAAAAGACTAGTCAACTTATTGAAGGCACTAAGATTTCTACAAATGGTAATTAGGTGGTGTTTTCAATTACAGAGAGACCTATGTACAGTGTAACTATACATTCATACATACACGTTTGTGAGGAAATCACATCATTGTATTTTAGGCTACTCTATCTTGTTAATATTATTTTGCCTTTACATTAAACAATTAAAAATACCTTCACATAGAAGGAAGTAACCAAAAACAAATGACAGAAAAAAAATCAAACCAGCAAGAGTTTAAAGTGACTGTAAGGTTGGAATCGGAGAAAGAGAAAGAAATGTACGGGCAGCAGACTGATAATTGTCGCTATAGTCTTTCAGCTGCAAGTATTATTTGGTTAAAAAATAAAAAATTATTTTTAAAATACCTTCATATAAGCAAATTCTTTCATGGCAGAGAGACGAGATAAATAAAGCCAAGACATGCTATGCCTGTGTTTATGGTAATCACGCTTGTTTTTCAGATTTCGAAAGGAGGTTCTTCCCAGTCTGTGAAGCTTTAATGCAAACTGTTGCCCTTCTCCATTTGCAACAATATAAATATCTAGAGCCAAGATTTTAAAGAGATCATTGTTACATTTTTATGCCAGTAAGTTGAAACAATTCTAACTTTGTCTTACTTTATTTGTATCAATTTTTACCCTTCCTAATAACTACAGATACTTACCATCACAATCCAAAATGGTGACATATACGTCAAAGGTTACTGCCTCCAAAGGTACTCAACGCTCAACTCAGTTTAGTGGGAAAACATCTAATTGTTCCTTAGTGCCCTACATGTTCAAGAAGTTATTTAACAACAAGCTCATTTCTTCAATTAATACTCAGCTGTTAGAATATAATCCTGTAAGAATGTAGATCTTTTCCTAAGTATTTCAACTATCAAAATAAGTTGCAATTTGCAATACTCACAAGGATTCCTAATTATTCATGGGAAATTTTAATTATTATTTTAATTATCAAGAAACAATTCTTTCTTACCATGGTGGGTTATACACTGGTATAAACATTTTGGAGGAAATATGGTATTGTCAAACTTTTAAGAGCACATAATTTCAAAGAATATATTTACAAATTTATTTGCACAGAGACACCTATACCAGAGTGTTTACCACCTTACACCGCCCCTCTGCCCCGCAAAAAATAAAATAAAAAAGAAAAAGAAAAAGAAAAAAAAAAAGATGGGAAGTAACTTAAATATCTGTTAACAATTGGAACTGGTAAAATCAATAAAGAAGCCTCCATATAATGTAACACTCAGAAACTATAAGAAAGACAAATACAAATTAGCTGATGTGGCATATCAGGGATGCACTGAAGGTTTGAAATAGTAAGTACTATTTGCTTTTACCTGAGATTAAAAAGATATGTGACTATATACACATATTCTTAGTATACTACATATTTTTATTTACACAGAATATTTCTGGAAAGAATATGTAGGACATCAATAAACAGTGATAGCTTTGTAAAGTAGTAACAGGAGATTGAGATTTGTGTTAGGATATTTCCTTTTTATTTTACTGTGTACTATTTATCATTTTGTATGTAATGAAGTTCTTAAAAAAAAAAAAAAAGCCATTAGAAGAAGCATATCTCAGACTTCCGGCAAGATGGAGGAATAGGTGGTCGCAGTCGCACCGTACCTCCTCGCACAACCAAGATTAGAACAACAATAATTACAACAATAATTTACAGACAGAATAACACCCAGAACTGACAGAGGATTTATCTAAATGGAAGTTGGACAGCCAAGAAGTTGAAGTAGACCCGTATATCCAGACTGGTAGGAGAAGACGAGTCGGGTGGGCGTAGGGCTGGCGTGGGTCAGCGGTGCGCAGAGGTCGGGGAAAATTTGGCTCGAAATCAGCGCAACAGCCATCCGGGGCGCAAGAACGCAGCGGTGATCCCTGAGTACACAAGCTGTGGCTGGCAGACCCAGAGGGGCAGCGATTGTGGACCAGGGCAGAGCTTGCAGCCCAGGATCCCAGAGAAGGGTCTAAGCCCAGGAGAACGGAACTACCACCTTTGTTCCCTCCCGTCCCCGCTCCTGCCCCCACATATAACATCACAATCTAGCGACTGGGGTGCCCAGCCCCGGTGAACACCTAAGGCTCCGCCCCCCACCGTAACAAGAGCGACCAGACCAGGGGAAAAAAAAAGGAGAGAAAGGGAAAGACATGTTTCCAACAGAACAGATCAGTCCCCCAGGACTCATCCTTTTGAGCGACCAAGAAATAGCCAATCTATCAGATGCACAGTTCAAAACACTGGTGATCAGGAAGCTCACGGAACTGGTTGATTTTGGATCCAAATTACATGAAAGGATGCAGATTACCATAAAAGAGATGCAGGAAGATACACGGAGGAGAGCCAATAGTGAAAGGAAGGAATCTGAGTCTCAAAACAATACAGTGGACCAGAAGGAAGATAGAATCAACCAAGCAGGAAAGCAAGATGAAATAAGAATTCAAAAAAAAGAGGAAAAGCTTAAGAGCATCCAGGACACCTTTAAACGTTTCAACATCCGAATTATAGGGGTACCAAAATGGGAAGGGGAAAAGGAAAGTAACAAATTGAGCACGTATTTGAACAAATAATAAAGGAGAACTTCCCCAATCTGGCAAAGGGAACAGTCTTCCAAGAAATCCAAGAAGCTCAGAGAGCCCCAAAGAAGTTGGACCCAAGAAGAAACACACCAAGGCACATCATAATTACATTAGCCAAGGTAAAAACGAAGGAGAGAATCCTAGAAGCAGCAAGAGATAAGGGGACAGTAACCTACAAAGGAGTTCCCAACAGACTGTCAGCTGATTTCTCCAAAGAGACCTTATAGGCAAGAAGGGGCTGGAAAGAAATATTCCAAGTCATGAAAGACAAGGACCTACATCCCAGATTGCTCTACCCAGCAAAGCTCTCATTTGGAATGGAAGGGCAGATAAAGTGCTTTTCAGATAAGGTCAAGTTAAAGGAGTTCATCATCACCAAGCCCTTATTTTATGAAATGCTAAAGGGACTTATCTAAGAAAAGAAGATAAAGAAAAGGCATGTATAGTAAAAGGACAGCAAACTCACAATTATTAACAACCATACCTAAAGCAAAACCAAAAGAAACTAAGTAAACAACTAGAACAGGAACAGAACCACAGAAATGGAGGGCACATGGAGGGGTAGCAGCAGGGGGGTGGGAGGAGGAGAGAGGGGGAAAAGGTATAGAGAATAAGTAGCATAGAATGTAGGTTGAAAATAGGGGGAGGGCAAGAATAGTACAGGAAATGTAGAAGCTAAAGAACTCATAAGTATGACACATGGACATGAACTAAAGGGGGGCAACGTGGGTGGGAGAGGGGGTACAGGGTGGAGGGGAGAGAAGGGGGGAAATGGGACAACTGTAATAGCATAATCAATAAAATATATTAAAAATAAAATTAAAAAAAGAAAAAAGGTGTTTCATTACCTTCTTTATATATTTCTCTCTCACACACACTGCCATATTTAGCACTCTCGTATTACTTATTAAGTATATACCATAATTTGCATATTAATACAGAAGACACACCATCTGAAGTATATGTCAACCTCCTTTGGAGTAGGCTTCCTAATAATTTTTTTTCTCCCAACTTTAATTTTCCTTCCTCAGTTCAGATAAACAATTTAACGATATAAGATAAACTATACTGGATAAAAAAAGCAGTGTATAAGAGGGCATGGTATGAAGTATATCATTCCCTGTTCTTTATTTCTACCTGTCTTCCACATAGAAAATACACAAGCATTTGTTCAATGCTATTTTAGAAAGCTTTTCTCTGTGTTCTGCACATACCTAACTTAGCCTTGTTGACCACATTACTGTGAAGGAAAAAAGTTTGTGTTTATCAGATATTCACTGTATTCTACTACTTTCCTGTGTTACATATTTTAGCTATTACAAATATCCAATTTATCAGACACAAGATCAAATAAAAAATTTGCCCAGATTTCAGTTATTAGAGGAAAACTAATTCTTGGTATACTTAATTGTCAACTACAGATTTATGACAAAATAATAATCTACTACTCTAAGGGTTAATTTTAATCTGTATTATTTCCAAACAACTCTTCAATTTATTGTTTAGTGGGAAAAATAAACTAAAAGGCAAATGCTTTCTCAAAGGGAATATAAACTAAAGAAAAAAATGCATTCAATAGAACTGTTAGCACTTACCAGATTCTTTGCCAACACCCATCTGGTTTCCAACAGACTCAACTACCTGTCTAGAAGAAAGTGTTTTTAAGGCTAGGTAATCATAGCCTGCGTTTGTCAACCGATAGCCCTGGACAGCTAGACAAATGAGAAAATGAGAAAGCAAATGAGAAAGACTACATTTTAGTTACATTGTACTACCAAGTCACATCAGTTCAAGTCATGAGAACAATTTAGACAATGGGAGGTTTTCAATGGAAAAAGATTAGCTACCCAGTTTTACAAGTTAGCGTTTCTTCCTATAATTTGTGTTTCTTCTCTAGAGCAGTATTACTCAAAAGCGTGAGGCACAGACTTACACCAGTCTATGTTACTAGTCTGTAACAAGACACAGAAACTGACCTAATGTGTATCACGTTAAAAATTTTTTATATCAGTTTGACCAAGTTATTTTATATCTTCAACTGTAACAAGGAACGTATGCCCCATTTTATCAGTTTGTTTCATATTTCTAGCTTTTTATTATTTTATAAAAGTATGGATCCATGATAGGCTGATAAAAAGAAACTCATCCCTCACCACACACGGTTTTAGTAGTAACGTTACATTCTAGAGTCTTGTGGCAGATTGCATTTTCTAAAGACAACAACATCACTAGCTGTACTTGCTCCTATGTAATTGGACCTCTGCCAGGAGGTGTAGAGTATTTTCCACCCTATTTTGTCTGGGTGGGTCCTGTGATTTGCCCTAACCTATAGAACACTGAAGCTGTGTGCTGCGTCAGTTCTAGGGCTAGTGTGTTCTAGGCCTGGCAACGCCCACTTCCTGCCTTTTGGGAAGCCTGCTCTGGGGAAAACCAGTTAAATGAAAAATCACAAATGGTGCCTTGAATACTTACTTTTGGTACGCTCCCAAGCTATGAGTTTATGTTTCACTAATTCTCTTAAAACTTTATTACAGCCACCATGTTTAAGGCTGGCTATAGAAGCAACCAAACTGCAGGGAACTATTTCATGGTTCTTCATGCCCATTTCAACCTGAAATTAAAGAAATCATTATACAATCATAATTAACACAGAGCTGCTGTCTGTCAAAACCTTGTTAACAAATTAACTTCTTCAAACTTCTCTGACCATGCAGTTCTCCAACCAATTCTGAGACATAAATTACTACCTTCTTGGTTCATATTTTCAATCAGTTTGATATATAATCAGTGATATTCATATTCTATCTCTCTTGTAAATGATATGTATACTTCAAGAGTAAAGAATGTGAGTGCTTACCATAATTTAGTGATGTGTGGTAAATACTAAAATATTTACTGACACCCCAGTATTTGTCTTTAAAAACTACAGATGTTGTAGATATTTAATACTATCTCATTAAGAAAGTATTAATGACCTGGCTGGCGTAGCCCAGTGGATTGAGCACGGACTGTGAACCAAAGTGTTGCAGGTTCAATTCCCAGTCAGGGCACATGGCTGGGTTGCAGGCCATGACCCCCAGCAACCACATATTGATGTCTCTCTCTCTCTCTCTCTCCCTTCCCTCTCTAAAAATAAAGAAAATCTTAAAAAAAAAGTATTAATGAGAAAGTATATGTAGGTATTGTAAGAGATTAAAAATATATAATAATAGTCTACCTGGAGAAGATATCATCTTCCTGTGGAAATAAGAGGGTACACATCCAATTCTATTAGAAGGTAAGAAAGAAACACTGACAAAGAGGTGGCTGACGGCAGAATAAGAGTACTTCTGGCCAAGGAACCAGTTTCAAGGTAGTAGCAGGACCTGAGACTGACTTTGAGAAAGGATTATAGAAAAAGCAGATAAGGGAATACTAGAGAAACATAATAAAAAAGATTTGGCTACGGCACATATACATGGAAGTACAGAACATAGCAACAGCTATTACAGTGGTAGCTCAGATGGGAATGACATGCAGAGTTCGTGGAAAGACTGGACGATGCTTTTAAGTAAGATATGGAAAGACTTGAATGCGGATAAAGGAGTTTTAGATTTTATACAGAGGGAAGTAGGAAACTCTTGAAGATGTTCAGGCAAAGGAGATGTATGAACAGCTGTTTTAAGAACATCAATCTAGTAGAAATAAACAAAGTGGTTTATAGAAAGCAAAAACTGGAGGTGGTATATTGTAGAACTGAAGAGACAGGCCAGGCCCGAGGGAACAGAAGCCATAACAGGGAAGATAGTTGTAATGGGAAGTAGTATGGGACTGAATGGAAGTGGGAAGGTAAAGGAACTGAATCAAAGCTGCAGTGAATAAGAGTTATTTAAAATAATAACAGCAATAATATTTATTTTAATGAAGTTTGGGAAAGGAGATGGTAGACAAAGTTAATGAATTTGATTTGTGCACAATGAGTATGAGGTGTTGGAAAGTCCTTCAAATGAAGATGTTTAAAGAAAATTGGAAAGGCATGTCTACATTCAGGACTGAAGCCATAATTAGAGGGGGAAAAAACCCAGTATGATTACTGATAGAGGGCGTGCCAGAGAAGTAAAGGGAAAAGAGGGTCAAGGAAAGGCAGCCACTGATACCAATGGTGGTGACACTCAACTGAGACTGAAATTTTGTATTTAATGAGGCCATTCCTTAATGAGCTTCAAAAAAGAACTTAAATATTGCAGAGACAAAGTTTCAGAAGATAAATCTGCTATCATTTTGATGCCTCAACAAAAACCTCACACTTTACACTTCTCTTCCATGCTTTGTTCTATCTCTCCCAGCTTCTAACATTTCTTTCTCTTGATTCTCTCATTTCTGTCAGAGGCATTAAGGCAGTGGTTTTTCATCTGGTGTGCTGCAAGAATTTTTAAAACATGCAATTTGACTATTCAGTGCAGGGCACTGACCTTTTTTCCTTTAGACTGTCAAATAAAAAAATTAGCCAACATGACAATAGTCACTTGGTGTGAATGAAGCAAAATTATGCCTATTCTATTTGTCAGATTAACAAAAAATATTTTTGGTCGGCTGCAGAATTTTACTAATTGGTCTACATGTGCCATGAGATGAAAAAGGTTGAAAATCACTGCATTAAGGAATGAGTGAATGTGCTGAGGAAGTGGAAAAGGAATGTATCTTTCAAAAGTGCCAGTAGGTAAAGGCCGGCTGAATTTAAGAAACTATGGGAGGACAAAGAAAAGTGTCTTCCAAATTTCATACTAAATTTGCATTTGATAGTTTAATCCCTATAGTAAAATAGCTCTTCAAGTAAATTTGTTTCATTCTGCAAATGCCCTATCTATGTGTTCCTTTTTGTGCCATAAATCCAAGACCATAAAATCAATTATCATTCCTTTCTTGAAAAGATTCAGTGGCTTCCCTATACTTAGAATATACTCCAAATTCTTTGGTAGGCCTGATGAGGCTCTCACCTTTTTCAGGTACATCCCCAACCATTCGGCCTCCTGCTCATCACACTCCAGCTGCACTGGCCTTACCAGTCTCCAAAAACTGTTTCTGCTTCAGAGCCTTTTCACTTACTGCTGTTTCCTCTGCCTCCAACTTTTCCCAAGGATTTCACCGAGCCAGCTACTTCTCTTTCAGCTCTTGTTATCCTTCCATTCTTCCTTTTACTTAGCAAATATTTATGCAGTATCTAACACGTGCCAGGAACTTTTTAAAAAGCCTTAAAACTTTGGTTACAACAGTTAACAGAAAAGATTCTTGCAATCAGCAGACCGTCTTCTCCGGTTACGCAACTTAAGATAGCACTCACGCTCCTGCCCCCACTATTCATGATTTCTACTCAGTTATCCTCGTTATCATCTTCATACCAGTCACTGTCTTATGTTATCCTTGTTATTTATTTGTTCACTTGCTGATGATATGTGTCCCTTGGCTTGTCTGTACCGCTGAATTCCCTAAAATTGTTAGTTTAAAAACCTGGCAAATGAGTTGACTGAATGAATAGGGAGGAATACTGCGTGAGTGAGTCCGTGCGTGGGGAACTCAATGCTATTGATTTTCCTCAGGAACCTTAACCCTTTTCAGACGGTCGGAAACCCAGGGTCAGATTAACTTCTCCGGCCGCAAGGATGCGCATAGCTCTGGAGCACAAGCGGGTTAGGAAGGAGGGAAATAACTACAAGAGGGTCCTTTGCTGTCTGCATTTGGGGGAGGATAAAGACCACCGAACAAAAACTGAAAAATCTTGCTCTCAGGTCTTTTCCCATTCCCACCCTTCACGGCGTTTCAGTGCCCAGAGCGCGCTCTGCTCCCAGAAAACTTCCAGGAACAGGACGCACGGTGGGAAAGGGCAGGGTAAAACGCTAACTTCTTACCGCGGTCAGGACCCTGAAGTCATCGCGGCTCAAGTAACGCAGCTTGGCCACATTCACCTTCCCCATGGCGGCACCGGCCTGAGCCTAGAAGCCTGGTCCTAACAACCGGAGATCGCAGGGCACGCCGGTACTGTAACCTCTCACGTGCTTCGAAGTCTAGGGGCGGATCGCGCATGCGCTACTCTTTACTTCAGGTCCTTGCTGATAAATTAAGTACTATTGTCACTGGCTTGGGAAAGTAAAAACGTCTTCTAGGTCTTACGAAGCACATAGTATGGAAAAAATAGAGTACTCTTTACAGTGATTTCTTTTCATGTAAATGGGCTGGCAGACTGTAAATGTTCAATGTAATATGCCAGTTTATTTTTTTCATCTGTCAGGACCTACTGCTTAAAGAATGCGACTAGCCCGTGAGAGTAGCCTGTTTACTTTAATCAAGTTTTATCCCTAAACAGCAACTCTTACTGTAGGCAAAGTGAGTTCCAACAACAGAGGAGAAAAATGAACCAGAGCGCTACCCTAGACGATCAAGATAAAAACGACAGTAATCACACAAGCAGCCAGCCCCTGTTCCAAATACGCCTTCCGCAGGCGTGCTTAACGAGAATTCTCTTGCAGCTGCTCACTACTTAGGTTTTCCATTGGTTCCCTAGGCTTTGAAGTGCGCCTGCGCCTGGTGGGAGTGGGGTTTAGTGCAACGTCGGGATATTGGGCCTGTAACCTTTCTTTCTCCCGCACGTTTCCTGAAGTTTTCTACCGCGGTTTGATGGTATTAGCAGAGCTACAATGTTTGGATATCTTAGGCCTATGCGCAGTTTGAAGGGCTTTAGGAGAGCAGTCCACGGTGGCCCTGGAACTCATAGGCTTGTGCAAAAATGGTTACTGGAGGGGACTGTAAACAATTTGCACGCTCTACCCGTATCAACAAAAAAGGCTGCGTCCTCCACGTATACCGTCCGTAAAACAGCAACAAGGATAAGAAAACTTGTGTGAGAGTTTGTGTTTACAATATCTTGTTTCTGAATTATGTTTTAAAACTTTAAAAGGCAATTATTTTGGTACCACTCATATTAGCTGTGGGTGCTACATGCGGTCACCGAGGATTGTGTTCTCCCCTTCATCCTTGGTCTTATTTTCGGCAACTGGTGTTTAGCCTCTCTCAGGGTCCAGTCTCAAAACTTCCAGGGTAAACATTGGAATTCGGTTTTTAGAGTTCCTTTCTTTTTTCCATGTGGGGTTTCACTCACCTATGTGCTGGCTTTCCTTCTAAGTCCCTCCCCACATAGTATTTCAAACCACCACCTATAAGTTAGAGGCAAGCAGTTGAATATGCCTTGCTTTTCCAACAAGAATATAGCACTCTGAAATCATTGAACACAGGAAACAGAACAACCCTCTGTCCCCTTTACAGTACAACCTTGGTTTCTTTTTTACCCGAATGCAGTAAATCTTTAATTAGCTATGCTCAACTAAGTGGAAACCTCCACTGAAATGGGGTTTTATTTATTTCTGTATGTCACATAAGAGGACATCAAAATGAAAAGTTTTAAAATGCTACATTACGAACTTCTGTGTCTATGGAGAATGAAAATCACAAATTATTTGGACATCTACTCCCAATGCAACATTTTAGCCGACACTGGTAATCTATTATGGCACAAAGGTTTCTTTGCTTCTCCACTCTGCTCCAGACAACCTCCACTAATTGATTGCATTTGGCTAGAATTGCTGCCCTGGTTCTGGAGTAGTTTCTGAG
This sequence comes from Phyllostomus discolor, assembly GCF_004126475.2. Classification (NCBI taxonomy): domain Eukaryota; kingdom Metazoa; phylum Chordata; class Mammalia; order Chiroptera; family Phyllostomidae; genus Phyllostomus; species Phyllostomus discolor. The sequence goes on from NC_040905.2 coordinate 63,414,538, forward strand.
GTTAATCACACAGCCCACACCTCTCATATTTTCAGTATCAATATTTTTTAAATGAAATCATCTTAATCAGGCTATTACTGAAGTCAAGGGGTTCACCACTTTGGGTGTTCTATTCAAGAATGAGGTGTAGTTGTTAGGTGGTTTCATTTACTTGCAGCAAGTAAACAAGCCAGGATTCACATTCAAATCTCTGTTTCTGGGAGTGATTTATTATACACATATGCCAGAAGCTTTGCTCAGTGCTATGGCAAACTCATTTCCAACCTGTAAGCTTTGTGGTGGAAGGAGGAGAATAAAAATTTAAAGAATAGCCCTGGCTGGTGTAGCTTATTTGTTGGTTGGGAATCATGCTGCAAACAGAAAGGTCGAGGGTTCAATTCCCAGTCACTGCTTGTGCCTGGGTTGCAGGTTAGGTCCCTGTTCAGGATGCATGCAAGATGTAACCAACTGATGTTTTCCTCCTTTCCTTCCACTTTCTCTGGAACCAATAAAAAAGAAAAAAAAAAACTTTCTAAAAGTTAAAGAATAGTATGATGTAGGAGGTCTATCCAAAAGGTATCTAGCCATGTACTCTGAAAAATAGAGACATTTATTGGAGAAGATATAAGATATAAGGGACATACCTGGGACAATGATGTCTCAGCCCCCTTCAGAATCACCTTGGGACCTCATACAGTTCTTCCAGTCACCATCGACTGCCCCATTGGATTTTCCTGAATCTCACTGAAGGTCTGAAATCTCTTCCCTTGGAAAGGATTTTAGTTTAGGGAGAAGTCAAAAGTTGCAGGGCACCAAATCTGGGCTGTAGGGAGTCTGAGTCGCCTGGGTGATTTGATGTTTTACCAAAAAAACTCTGCTTAAGACATGATGCATGAGCAGATGTATTGTCAGGATGTAGCTGCCAATCACCAGTTGCCTATAGCTGTGGCTTTCTAAATAATATGAATGGTTTCTGCAGAGAAATGTTCAAGTTTAACGCAAAATTTGATGCAAATTCATTGCTCTACTCGCTCAGTCATTTTGAATGCCATGGCCACACAGTACACATGCTCACTCAATGGTGTCTAACCCAGCACCACTGACTAGTTCAGTGAAGTCATCATTGTTCACACATACACATTCCAGTCCACTCTCCTTGGATGCCAGGTTACATGGATGTTGTATAAACCATTCTTATTATATTAATAATGGCTGAACTTTTTTGGACAGATCTCATAAATATGCAAAGGACTTAACACCTTATTTCCCTCTCCCAGACTCCCACTCCCATTACTCACACACACTTTGTCTTCACAAAATGCAGAGAACCTTGACTACTAATTAAAGTTTAAATTTCTTAGATTAAAATTCAAACTTCTTAGGTTAACATTCAATATCTTTAACAGTCTATATCATTATTTACTTTCAACTAGCATATATACCTGTTAATTGAACTACTTGGTCTTATACTTGTACAAGTTACTTGATTTCTTGTTTCACTGCTTTTTTCTTTTATCTGTAACTCTCATCTTCTTTCCTCCTTTTCTTTTGTCTTCTATCCAATCACCATATATGTAAATTCTACGTCTATTCTTCAAATGTTATGTACCCCATAAACTTTTTCTTTGTTATCCTTATATTAGTTTCCTAGGGCTGCTGTAACAAATTATTACAAACTTGGTGGCTTAAAACAATAGAAATTTAGTTTTTTACAGTTCTGGACCATGCTTTCTTCAGATGCTCTAAGGGAGAATCAGTTTCTTGCTTGTTCTAGCTTCTGCCAGCATTTGGTCATTGCTGGCATTTCTTGGCTTGTGGTCACATCACTTTGGTCTCTGCCTTCATAATTACATTGCCTCTTCCATTTCTGTATGTTTTTTCCATCTGTTTCTATCTTACAAAAATGCATGTAATTGCATTTTGGGCCCACCCAGATCCTTAATCACAGCTACAAAATTTTTTCCATGGAGAGTAAATTCATAGATTTTGGGGTTCAGAGCCTATTTCTATCTTTTGGTGGATGGAGATATTATTCAACCTAATGATCCCCAACAGTAAGCTTGCCTTCTAATTTTTGGCCACTTTTTTAACTCCCCTACTGGCCCATAAATTAGATTAATTATGGAAAAAATTTGAACAAGGAGACTGAATAACAACATTTAGAGTTAAGGAAAATAAAAATGATATATTTGTGTTTAAGGTATACTAGCTAAAACTCAGAAAAATTGTGATAGTCTTTACTGTACGTGGGCTATAGTGCCATTTGTTTGAGTATTGGAGGTATCATTGGTGGGAAAAGACATAGTATAGAATATATGTTGGGTTGGCCAAAAAATCTGTTTATTTATTCCATAAAATGAAAGACATATTTAAAAATCTCCACCAGTAACTTTATTGATTTAGATATTTTGAGTATGTCAGCTATCTCCTGCATGATATGACATTTATCTCAATTAATGTCTAAATTTGATTGCTGTTAACTTCAGCTGGTCTACCCAACCATGGAGCATCTTCCAGTGAGAAATCTCCAGCACGAAACTTTGCAATCTGCTTTGGACACATTTGATCAGTCATAGCACCTTCTCTGTACACTGCATAAATCATTTTATGTGTATTTCAGTTGTGCTTTTAGCTTTCTTTTTAAAAAAATATTTTATTTATTTATTTTTAGAGAAGGGAAAGGAGGGAGAGAGGGAGAGAAACATCAATGTGTGGTTGTCTCTTGTGTGCCCCCTCCTGGGGACCTGGCCTGCAACCTAGGCATGTGCCCTGACTTGGAATCAAACCAGTGACCCTTTGGTTCACAGGCCAGCACTCAGTCCACTGAGCCACACCAGCCAGAGTTACCTTTTTTGAAATGATAAAGCATACTATGCCAAAAATGTTGCCTGTTTTCTTCCATCTTTAATATTAAAATGGCTACACAAAAATTTACCAATTTTGATAAGTTTTTAAAAGAAATTCACACTGAGATGACAGCTGTCACAACACAATCTAACAAAATTATTTGGAATGAAGTTAAAGACAACTAAGCACTACTAAGAGCTGCCTTATAGAAAAAAAACAAATGAACTTTTTGGCTAACCAAATAGGTGTGTGGAATTTATGGCAAGTTCCAATGAGAGACACAATGTGACTTGTAGGGGTCTAGAGCATGGTGGACTATGCAGCAGAGATTTATATACCTTTAAAAAATAGCTTCTGGCATGCTGCAATGCCCTGAGAGAGATGGAGCGCCTGGCATTGAGGTACCAAGTGACATTGTAGCCACAACTGTCATTTATGAATTTTCTTCTGGTGGATCAACCATGTTATAAGGTTGAGTGAACACAGGAGCAAGGTGAAAGTGGTACATTCAGGATTGAACACAAGCAGGACTGGAGGGCACAAACAAGTTGCACGAGCAGGTAGCTTGGACTCCCATGTCACCTGCTATTGTCCAAATCCCCCTTTTCAGCTGATAGTTCTATGTTTGATGTGTTATGATCAGCTAGTGAAGGATAAAAGCCCACACTTGGTTCACTGATGAGTCATTTTGATATTTTGGTTGAACTGTTGCCCCAGGTGGGTAGAAAGAAAAGTGATCAGAGGATACCTTCCCAATAGGCAGAGCCTTGGAAAGTGTACCTGATCTTTCACTTTGTGTAGTATGAAAAATAGTCCAAGGCTTACATATACATGGCTTCATAGTCAGGGGTGCATAGCTTTGCTGGCTGGTCAAGAGCCTGCAAAGAGAAAATTTGTTACATTGGAGACAAGGAATTCTAAAATAGAGGCAGGAGAACAGGTATATGGGAAGAAGTGTGAGGATCTCTGGATTACATACTTATATATAAAACAGAAAGGCCCTAAAGCAACCAGGTAGGCTAAAATCTTGTTTAGTTGAAAACAGCCAGCCTCTGTCATTGCAACCTACCACCTTAACGAAGGCACAACTGGTGTACAAATGAATTAGTAATGGTAGCAGGGATGGAGGAGGCTATAAATGTGTCTGGCAATGTAGGGGCTTCAAATTACCAAGGCTAAAACAGCTCCTTCTGGTCCTGAACACTCACTGTGCCTTCAGCAAAAACCAATGTTGAGTTCCCAACCCCTGAAGAGACTAATCAGTCAATTGGTATCAAATTGACTACACTGAGCCTCTTCTACCATAGAAGGGCCAGAACCAGAGGTGTTGGGAGCCACCCTGCCTGGTTTCAGAAGCTGTAACCCCCACAAGGCTAAGGCTGAGTGAGCCACCTTTGGACCATAAGCCACTAAGGAAACAAAGCTTATCTCCCTGGCAGCAGTGCTGCTTCTGCTCCTTTTTCCATAACTGGCCCCCAGTGCTTGGTGGGTTAGCCAATGATGGGTAAGATTCCCCAACGGGGGAACAACCTAAGACAGGTATGATCACCAGGAGGCCCCAAGGAAGGACTTGGGGGGCTATGGAGAAAGGGGGTGATGGACCCTCACCCCTCAGCTTTGACAAAGCCTGAATCCTCATCCTGCCTGCGAGAAGTCTCCTAATTTCTTGGCTATCTTGCCTCCTCTGCTTGACTTAATCCTGAAACAATGACAGAGGGTGGTGCAGCCCTGTGCTGGAAAGGGCAGGTTCCCTGGGTGATCAGGCCTGAGAAAAAATACATAAACTCTTTTGAAACCTGCTTTGCTAAGAATGCTCTCAATTAAATGATAAAGGCCCAAGCAGGAAATGAGTTTGTTTCCCAAAGTTTAGTAGCCCTTTAGCTTAATAGACCCTGACTCAGAATAGGCCCTCAGAGTTCTTTGTATGATGTCTATTGTTTGATCCTTACTGCCTGACAATGATTAATGAACTTTTCCTGTATTCCTATGCAATTTAAAAGCCAATAAAAACCTGTGAAGGGAAGGATTGGTGCACTCTCCCCTAGAGAGAGTGGCCAAGCCACTCTGAGGCACGCTCCCCTTGAGAGGGTAGCCATGCCGTCCCTTTTCCTCCACAGGACTCGGTAGTCCATGCAAATGTCTCATTTCATCCATAATGCTGTGGACACTGTGGGCCAGTGTCCGGGTCACAGAGTTCTGTGCTGAAGGTAATAGACATATGTTATAGGTACAGGTTTGCTTTTCCTGTCTGCAGGGCCTCAGCTGGCCCCAGTATTGTAAGGCTACAGAATGTTTGCTCTAAAGGTGTGAGACTATACTTCAAAGGAGATACAACAATGTGCATGTGGCCATGGACTCCCTATGCCAGTCAGATACTGCTGGAATGAGAGAATGATGGGAATGTTTATTGAAGGAACAGGCTATTGGAGGCACTGCCGAAGTGTCATTTCAGAGGTAATACCCTGTGAGTTTGGGTTACCATCTTCTAAGAAATCAATGACTTTATTTGATCCCCAACAGGTAGAATACCTGGGTCTAAAAATCAAGGGTCATTCTTAATAATCTACTTGCAGAATTTTCATTTCAATAACTCTGGACCCTGAGGATTTAGAAATTTTGGTTTGCAAAGGAGAATATTTCACCAAGGGACACAGAGTTCACTTGAACAATAAGCTGCTAAGTGCTGCTAAGTGCTCTTAGATGACTTGTTTCAAGGAGACATGGCATGAGAGGTCATAGAGACTTTCAGATGAGGATCTGTGTTATGAAAGACAAGTTATGGAGATTATCAATCATGCCAACTGAGTGTGACAGATATCTAGAATGAATGGTAAATTCAGGTAATAATGGGTATCATTTATAGATCAAGAATAGCTGCAGTGCTGAGGGCTATAGTTTTTCCTGCTTACCTTCCTTCTCTAAGATTCCCCCAGGAAGAGAGGCTCACTGAAACCCTGAAGGAGCTACTTCCAGAGCTTAAACAAATAAGTAGATCCAGGCAGCACAAGGGCTGGACTGTGCTGCATATTCTGAAGTTCCACCCAGCTATTTCCCTTCAGGAATAAAGGACATACTTCCCCCAGCGCTGGGAGGGTTGCTCCAGAAAGTGCTCAGCTGTCAGCCTCCCCTTGATTGCATAGGCTGAGTGGAGCCACCTCACCCAAGGTCACACTTCCTTTCTGGGCTTACCCAAGTGTGATGACTGATTGACATAGATGTCTAAGGCTCAGCCTCTTTGCCCCAACTAAGCATAACTCTGAAGGACCATCCTATCTTCAGAACTCCCTATAGGTCAATGGAGGCCTCTTTTGGTACTACATCACAGTTCATCCTCTTCTTTGCTTAATCCTATTTCCTTCTCTACTCTGCTCCAGAGGTTGATCAAAAGAGCACTCCTAAAACAGTACAAGCCTGGGAGGCGCAACCTTCACCAGTATTTTTCTGGGCTCTCAGCTTAGTGTTAATGGGACCCTGCCATACAAATGGGATAGGCAGAAAAAGTCCTCCCACCAAGAACGTGGTATTGGACAGCAGCTGCTGCTTGCCAAAGGGGAGGGGGTTGGGGACTGGATAGAAAAGGTGAAGGGATTGAGGAGTACAGATTTGTAGTTACAAAGTAGTCATGGGGATGTGTAGTACAACATAGGAAATATAGTCAATAATATTGTAATTCCTATGTATGGTGCCAGGTGGGTCCTGGAAATATCATGGGGAACACTTTGTAAAGTATATGATTGTCTTACCACTATACTGTGTACCTGAAAGTAATAGAAAATAGTATTGAATATAACAGTAATTGAAAATAATTAAAAAAATTAAAAAACCTTTTTCTTAAAAAAAGATTCTCTTTGTCTTCATATTGGACCTACACAGGGAAATAAGAATCTTTATGGTTTGCCTGTTTCAAGATGTTTTCTTTTTGTGTACCTTAATTTAGGGAGTGAGTAACTTGTTTCAGATTTTTGTCTTCCACTTCACTGCCTTACTTTAATTAATACATACACTTATTTTAGTACTGCGCTTGTTTTTTGTTCTGCTAGTTGTTTACAAGAGTTAAAAAATAACTGTATTATTCAGGTAGTGATTTTTATTAAATAAGGGTTTTTGAGTTACCTAAAATAGTATATGTTATTGTCTTGGTTACAAATTAGAACATTTGACATATTATTCCAAGTTGCTCTTTCCAATGCTAGAATTTTATGTTTCCACACATTAAATTTTACATAGTTTTATGATTTTTTTCTTTGAATAATAAATCTAGGCCTTAAAAATATTATCTACACTATACAGTATTTAACTGGCCCTCTATTAGAATTGCTTTCTTTAGTCTGAACTACTGCCTGACTTCAAAACTTGGTTAAACATTCTTATTATACCCCTTTTAACATGGCTTAATATGGTACTCTTTAACATGAAAATATTATTTGCTCATAAGGACTTCTTATGAAAGTAGACTTTATATAAAATATGGTATTAAACTTTCAGTAGGAAGTAGTCAAATAGAGAATATTAAAAATGAGGTATTCAAAAGTAGAATGGTAGTTTAATTAGCTGGAGAGTGCTTTAAAATGTTGACATAAATTAACAAACATGAAAATATAGTTATTTAGTCACTTGTGTTTATCATTTGAAACATTATTATAAAGAATAATCTATAAATGAAACTTTTATTTTCTATATAAAAATACATGTAATGGTCCAAAAATACAAATTCTCTAAGATTCAAATTGTGAAAGTACATTCTAGTTAAGGTTAATGAAAGGCAGTAATGGTGCCAGGCCCCCAGATACAGCAAGTTCTTTTCCATAGGTAAATTTAAAAATACCTCAGCATACTTGCTGGAAGTCCAGCCTGAACAGAGCCTTTTGTATCCTGGGTTTATTCATCTTAGTTTTGGGAAACCACTCTTCTTGAAATATGTTCATGTGCTTCTTTTATAGCTGTACCCTTTTCTAACAGGTTGCCCAAGAATAAGATTGTTTAGCTCTCTTAGAATTCTCAGCTTTGCTAAGCTGCCATCTATAGTCAGAAGACATCTGGAAATGTTAGAACTAACTTTTTAAAAAGTGCTGGGTTTTACCATAGTTACTAATTCTCTGAAACTCCAAACTCATTTGTTAACCTGCTAGGGAGTTCTTGTTAAGGAAGTAAAAAGTTGCCTTTAATTGATCTGTGGTCCCTGCCTGAATATTAATTCACATTAAACTGATTTGTTTCTCCAAACGTATCTAACGTGTGTTAAGACTATGGAATAAAGTGCACACAATGTAGGTTACCCCCCCCCCCCCAAATAACCTGTTAGCTGGCAATTTTTAGAACTTTCACTATTTCTACAAATATTAGAGGTGGCGTCTTCTACTACTTAAGATGTGGGCTCTCCATAGTCACTGGGAGCATTGATTGTGTAGCCTGTGTACGAACTGAGCCCCTTTCTTGGAGCTTTCCTTGGGGATTCTCTTTAGGCATTTTTCTACCTATTTAACTCAGGCTAGGTGGGTGAGAGAAGGTGAGGTGAAATGAAAACGATGCTATTTTTATTGTTGCTTTTATTTTATTGACTCCAATAAAATGTTTCTTAAGAGTTTTCAGGCATTACATTGAAGGTACTGGCTTATCTAAGGATCATTTTTTCATTATTTTTACAGTTTCTCTAGATCACTGAAAGTAGATCTCAATGATTTTAACATTAGTTTCTTAAATGTGAAGTAGATTATAATTTATGCATGTTTAAAGTAGTTTAGGACTAATTTTTAAGAAAAAATGATTTTATTTTTTATGCAACTGCCCTATAATAAAATATTTTTTTATTTTTTAATGTCAACAAATATTTATTTTTAATGTAAATTTTGCTTTTTAATTACAGTTTGCATTCACTATTATTTTGGATTAGTTTCAGCCATTTTATTTTTTAACAATATGGACATGAACTAAGAGGGTAGGAATGCAGGTGGGACTGGGTATGCAGGGCAGAGGGGAATTTCAGAGAACTGAAATTGATATCAACGTGTCAAACTCATTTTCACTGGGGGCCACATCAGCCTCAAGGTTGCCTTCAAAGGGCTGAATGTAATTTTAGGACTGTATAGATGTAACTACTCCTTAATCAGCTAAGTGAGAGCTTAGCACTGCAGCCAGGTGCAGGTTCCAGGTGGTATAAAAGTTCCAGGTGGTATAAAAAGGTAGAGGGCCAGTTTCGGCCCTCAGGCACTGTGTTTGCCACCTGTGTGCTACAATATAGATGAACTTGGGAATCATTACACTGAATAAAAAAAAGCTGAAATAAAAGGGCACATATTGTATGATTTCACCTGTGAGAAGTGTTCCACATATGTAAATCCATAGGAATAAAATATAGATTAGTGGTTGCTAGGGGCTGGAGGTGGGAAAATGTGGAATTACCTCTAATTTTAGTATGGGGTTTTGTGGTATCATAAAAAATAAGTATTTGGTGCATGTCCATGTTTCCTGGCACAGAGTCCCTAAGTGACTTGGAATTTACAGTTATCAAAAGAAATTTCAGAGAATTTTACCTGATATGAATGTTAAACTGAGTGAAAAACAAACTGTTTGCTGACTTTAGTCCTGAAAATGATATGAAACTCAGAGGCATGATGTTACTGGGTGGCTTATAAAGTGAAAATGAGGAAGTTATTTAACCTCTACAATGGTTGATTATTACAATAGAAATTTCCAGATGACCAGGAGTTGGCAAAAAGTAATTACCTAATACTATTTTAGGAAGATAACTTAAATTTCAATTATGATTATCAAAGGCATTTTCCAGAAATAACCTAAATTAATTTTTGCTTAACTCATGAATGTAGCTAGGTTGTTTTGCTTAGCGGCTTATCTGATTTCATCTGCTTGGGGGATCTTCAGGTATATCTTCATTTTATTTGTCTTTTATATGGTAATGGAATGACTCCTGGGGGAAACCCTAAATGGCTTCAGGATGGGAGCTGGTAGCTTGAGAGTTAGAACTTTCAGCCCTGCCCATGACTTTCAAGCAAGGTAGAGGGGTTGGAGATAAAAACAAATCAAAACTGGCCAGCGATTTAATTCATCATACCTGCATGTGAAATCTCCACAAATCCCTAAATGAATAGGGTTTGGAGGGCTCCTGGGTTGGTAAAGACAGTCTTGTTCTGGGAGGATGGCACTTCTCGAGGGGGCATGGGAGCCCTGTTCCAGCCCTCCTCCCTCATTCCTTATCAGATGTATCTCTTCTATTTCGTTGTTTCTGAGTTGTATCCTTATTATAACCAGACAATTTTAGTGGTTTCCTGTGGAGGATACCAGCCAGCAGTATCCATCCCTGCTGCGGATGCTCGTCGAAACATGAGAAAAACATACACAGGGACAACTGAGTCCTGTGGGGAAATAGGGACGAAATGACCACTCTCTCTAGTGGAGAGCACCCCATTTTCCCACCCAAGCAGGTTTGTATTAAGAATACAGACACAGTTTGTGGATTAACAGTCTGGCAGGGAAGATCAAAGGAATAGGTAATTTTCAAAGGGTCTGACAGAACTCCCGCTGGGATTCTGGGCAAAGTTTGGGGTTTTACCACTACAGGACCTAAAACGCTAGTCTTGTTTCCTGCCCGTGCCTTCATATTCTAATTCAATAGCATCCTCCAGCAAGCAGATCTCACAGGGTCTTGCATATTCTATGTCCCAGGCCTGATTACCCTGGGGGTCTACCGACTCTGGTCTGGGCTGCACCACCCCTGTTATTTCCTCAGTCAACAGAGGAGACAAAGGCAGCCAGGAGACTTGGAATTTTCACAACTTAGAACAAGGACTCAGGCTTTGACAAAGCTGAGGAGGCAGGCTTCATTTCCCCAGCCCGAGTCTCTTCCCAGAGGCCTCCTCATGATCATGCCTGTCTTTGATGATTCCCCCAATGGGAAATCTTACCCATCATTGGCTAAGTGATCAAGCATAGGAGGCCAGGCACAGAACAGGCAGCGTTCATGCCAGGGAAATAAGTTTTGTCTCCTTAGTGGCTCCTGGTTTGGAGGTCTCTCACTCAGCTAAGTCATGGGGGGTTACAGTTTCCTGAGACCAGGCAAAGCAGGCCCCAACAGTTTCCTGAATTCTATAGGCCAATCTAGTGAATTATTGAAGTTGATGCATAGAGTGGGGACCTCTGACCCACTCTCCCAATTTGTACTTGGCTAGGCAGAAGTGAGGATACCCTGGGCACCTCATTTAACATTGGCATCTGAAGTAGAGGTAGCCTGTGGGACTAAGCTCATAACTTGTGGAGTCTGCTAACTCTGGGAATTAGTGTCAGAATTATTTTGAATTGTTGGACACCCAATGGTGTTGGAGAATTGGTGTTAGTGTAGAAAAAAAATCTCCACATTGTTGATGTCAGTCTGGATACTTTCTTCCAAGAACTGGATACTTTCTGGAAAGACCTCATTTACCAGAGTATTAACAGGAGTAATAATCTTTAAATTGTGGTATCTAAACATTTTCCCTCTTCTATATTTTCAAAGGTATGTATAAAAACGTGTTATTACCTTCATAATAAGAAAAACATAATAAATATTGAAACTTAATGCATATATATTATAGGACAGTTAAAGAGAAATTGGAAATAGCAGAGAGAAAGAAAGAAAATGTATTTTGTTCTCCTGAATAAGTGGATCTAAAATTTACATGATTTCTCCTGAGGCTTATAAAACAGCTATAAATTGTTCATGTTTACTATTTTAATATATATATGCACATTGAAACACAAATACAAACTTCATATTGTGTCTCCATTAGCACAGTAAATTTATGCCCTATATTTAAGTCAGTGAATTTTTAACTCTTAAATTATACTTGAGTATTTAATAGATGGCTGGCAATTATATTGTCATTGTACACCTTATTTAGCCAAAATTATAAGTATAATATAATTTTTAAAAAATAATTGAAATAAATCTGCAAGTATCAAAGCTTTTGTTTTATTTGGAATGAAGATATTTGTACAAAGCTTGACTTCCCTTACTTAAATCTTATTTGAGTCTCGAATATTGAACTACATTCTAATGCACTGACACATCACTGAGCATGTTGTGCTGTCATTCACTAGAATTGAATACCTTCAGATGCTATGGAAGTACTAGCTCTTCTCACTAACTAATGTATTCACGTATTTACAATAATATGGTTTACTTAATTGTTGGGGTCTACATGTAACTTTGCTTGTCCTGCTGTGTAAAGCTTATGGATTTTGTGATAGGTTTTTCAAGCTTTTTTTTTTTAAACCAACTTCTAATATAAGATTAGAAATGGTCAGAGGTCTGACCTGAATTAAATGGGGGTATTACTATATTTTTATAGCTAAGTTAATTTTTAAAAAATATATACTAAATAATGAGACTAGTGCTTGCTTGTGATCTAAAAACAAAATTCTTACATTTTTTTTGACAAGGCTTTGTTGCAGAAGGCTTTAGTTGAAATACATGTAGTGAAGCCTGTTACTAGGCATTACACTTGCCTTTTCCATGCCGAGGCACTTCTCTTGTGGAAATGATAACTGCATCTATCCTATACGGTTTTGAGAGGATTGAATGAAATGTAAGTGTAAAATGCCTAACACAGTGCCTGAGGCACAAGTGCAGGAAGGAAGGGACACTGAAAGGAGGCTGAATGCTGTGACATTGGAGGAGGAAAAGTAGGCAAGGGCCAAGCCAGCTTGTGTTAGGATTTTGGAATTTATTCTGGAGTAAGGTGGGAATAAATGAAGGGTGTTAAGCAATGTGTAACATGATCAGATTTGCATTTTCAAAAAACCACAGGAACTGCTCTTTTGGGACTGGACACTAGAGAAGCCAGAATACATATTCTTTCCTTGGGACTGTATGTTTATGAGTTGAGCATTTTTTATTTAAACCAGTAGTTTTAAATTCTTCCCATAAGAACACAGTTGGAATTTTAGCAGCCCACTTTTATTTGGATATAGCACAGTTGCAAGTCACACGGTTTCTATGTTGTTGGTATAAATCTGTTGAATAGATTTATCTGTGGAGGGCCACCCACATTTGGTAGAGGATAGGCAGGATGCCAAGGAGCAGACCACCCTTTCATGTGGCTCTGCAGTATGATGCATGCTGCTTTTGACTTCCTTCCTCTGGCCTCCTGGAATATCAGGTAATGTGCCTCTTTTCATGGAAGCTTTATTTTCTCTCCAGGTTTTGTTACTTTAGTTCCCAGAGAAGAAATGACAACTCTGTGGCATGTGCTATGATTTCCCTGTTCCCTACTCATTTTGGAATTATTTCCCCTCCTCAAAGTGCTAGAGCCTGATAAGAACACTCCGGGTAGCCATCGAGTTGTTAGAGTGGCAAGAGTGTTGGGACTTACTAACATTCCTGATATAGGCTCTTGGTTTATTGCTGACGTTTATGTGATACCATCTCACCGCTGCCTTACTCTAATATAGGACCTAATTAATGGATGTGTGTCTGACTGCAGCTACCATAAACATCTTTGCTTTTATCATCTTTTAGTGTGCAGCCCTTGGCTCACTCCTTGTAGCCAAGAAGGGCTTGCCCTCCTTCAAATCAAAGTATGGGATATCTGCTCTGGTCCCTCCCATGCCCTCCTCATTTCACCAAATTAATCTCATTTTATCATTGCCTAGTTCCCCAGTTGTTCATATACAGTTCATCCTGAGTATCTTTTTTCAGGGGTAAATATATAGCAACAAACTGAAATATTAATTGGTGAAATAATAGGAGATTTGTTTTTAAATACCCCAGCAAAATCACTGAATAAAAAAGTGGTAGAACTAAAGAAGAAAATGACAAGATAAAAAAATGGCAGAATGTTGATACTTGTTAAAGCTGGGCAATGGCTACATTATGCTATTCTATTCCATAATAAAAAGAGAAAAATAAAGATATATGGAGAATTCAAACATACGAACTTTCAGCCAAGTAGAAGTCCTGGAGAGCTGGGACAGAGATGAGTGAAGCAATTGGGTGACGATGGAAAAGAAGGTACCTGGTGTTTTCGCAACATATTAGGTCAATCACATTGTCTTCTATACAGCACCCTTTCCGGAGGGACTCTTACGGAGATCACTGACCTTTGTTCTGCTTGATCTGCTATCCTGGTCTTAGCTGATTGATGTAGGGAAGGGGTTCTTAAACATAGGGAAGGGGTTCTTAAACAAGGGCATCTATTTGTATAGCAGAGTATTTCAATCTGGGTGCTGTTGACATATTGGACTAGGTAATTCTTTTATGCAGTTTCTTTCCAGTACATTGAGGATATTTAGCAGCATTCCTTACCTCTCTACCCACTAGATGCTAGTAGCACTGCCTCCCCCTCAGTTGTGATAACCAAAAATGTCTCCAGACATTGCCAGATGTCCCTAGGGGGCAAAATCACTCTTGGGGTGAACCACTGAAATACAGGGATGGGAATTTTAGCTAGGTTCCATCCTTGTTTGCTGGCTGACTTGATTTAGGTATTTAGATGCCATATTTTTCCATGCCAAATTAAAAGGCTGATTGTAAGTGGTATTATAAATAAGTAATTTAAAAGTAGAAAATTTTAGGTCTCAAATATGCTCATTATAATAATATAAACTTGGTTTAAGCCCAGGCCCCCTGGTTTTTTATCTTTATCATAAGCAATTCTTTTTTTTTTTGCATGAAATATTCTTAGGATTATTTTTTTTCCCAATTTCTGCATAAGAAACTTTATTTTACAAAATATACATTATTCTTTTCATCATTTACAAACTATTATTTTTCCTATTTTGGATTTTAGATACCATTATGCAGTACTAATTTTTTATTTTTTTAATTAAGGAGAATTTTACAGTGTCTTTGGAAATGTAGCCTTTACTTGGTTGAGAGAGCCTGCAAATTTATTTGATAAATTTTGTGGTTCTGGGCACAGTGTCAATGAAACATTTTCATGTGCTACAGTATATAAATAAATGAATGTTTTCCCTGGCTCAGTTTTGTGCCATAACTAGCCAACAACTCTTGTATTAACTTCTTCAACTGAATGGAAGCACACTAGTACATGCTTCTGATTTAATAAAATCCTCAAAATAGGTTTTTGTGCTAATATATTTATAACATGCAGGTGTTTGACATAGAAACATAAATTACATGTACATAAAATTGGTTCAGGGAAATACTGAAATGTGCTGGGGAGGATATTAAAATGTATATTTGAATGTTTATTTTATAATTCAGCTTGAACATTTTTCAGAACTGTTTGAGAGTTTATACCTCTATTATATGATTCATTTTTCTGTTAAACATTTCTAATCTTGAATTTTTATCACTTCTCTAATTTTCTAAAAGTGTTTTTATTTAGTCTGGTTGTGTAATCTTTTTCTTTTTGGAGCACAAACAGAGATTTGAATACTGAAAATTCATGTAATTATCCCCAATAATCTTATTTATCAGCTCTTTTTTTATTATGTTTTCCTAAAGAAACACCTACAGTTTATGGTTATTTTGCTCTAAAGAACCACAAGTCTGCTAGCCTATTTAGAATGACAGCCATATTTGTATGTTATGCTAAAAAATATTGGTCACATTTTTAAGTGATTTTGGAGGGACAACACTATTAAATGCATTATTATAAAAAAGATATTTATTTTATCAAAGAGTCATCTCTGAAATTTAAACAAGCTAATTTAATTTGCCTCTTAAAATATATTTATTCAAAATATGCTTATTGAGTGCTCAGTTAATGACAATATTCTTTGTGATTTTTTGGGGGTGGGGGTGGGGGAGATCATTATTTATTACCAATTACTAAAAGGAATTTTTCAAGTATTAAAATTTTTCAAGAAAGTTCTCTTGCCTCACCATACTCCCAGTCTGGCTTCTGAATAATAAATGTGAATGGACATTTAACTCAAAAATAAAATGTTGGTGCTAATTAGAGGGACTGTAGAAAGAGGAATCTAGATTGTTTTCAAAGGAAACATGACTACAAGAAAGATATTATATTATTATTTATAAATTTATGCTTCTGGCTGCTTTAAAGAATTTTCTGTTCATGGTTGATTCTAAGAAAATTTATTATAATGTGCTTGGGCTTAGCTTCTTTATATATTTTTTGTCCTAGAGATTTGTTTGCTTCTTGGATCTGAGAGTTTTTGGTTTTCATCAAATTTGGAAAAATTTCAGCCTTTATTTCTTCAAGATTTTGTTTATTCTCCCCTCTATCCTCCTTTAGAGACTCTAATTACATATCTATTAAATTACCTGAGGTTCCCTCTCTACTACTGATTTTTATTATACTTTTCAGCCCTTTTTTCTCTTTGTAAATTTTCATTTTATGTAGATTCTATTGCTGTGTATTCAGGTTCACTAATCTTTTCTTCTGCAATATCTAATCTGTTATTAGTCTTACCCAGTGTATTTTTCATCAGACATTTGTGGTTTTTCTATCTACAAGTTTGATTTGGGTTTTCATATGCCTTTTACATCTAAACATATGTGCTCAATTTTCCCTAAGTGGTGAACTTAGAGTGCTTTGTTGGCAAATACTTTGTTCTTGTGCTGTATTTTGTGACAGAAAGTATTCACTTTATGCTAACTTAAAAATTTTATTATGTATACTTTCTATGTCTATTTATTCCTAGTAATTTGCAATGTTGCAAAGAATATTTACTCAAAATTTCAATGATAAAGTTATACATTACATTGAAATTTAATGTTACAGAAAAATTAGGATCATAGAATTTTGTAAGGATATGTTTAGACTAGAAACAATATTTGGAATACATTTATACAGCAGCCCTTGTGTACATTGATTTATACTAAGTAAAAAAGGTAGATACTGTTACGGATAATATGAATGGTTGGTCTATTGTATACTTAGAACATTTCTGGGAAAAGTATCCATAATCTTTACCAGAAACCCAAGTTATTCTGTTGTTCTGGCAGCAAAGTGTTACTCTCATTTGATTTTTTTTAACATGATAAAGGAAATAGGGAAGCTTTTGAAAACCTATCATAGTACCTTGGAAGTCAGGAATGGCAGAATTTCACAAGTCAAAGCAGATAGACAGCATAATGTCAATATTTGTATACTGATAAATGTGAATTGTGAAATTTGGTTCCAGTTGCCAGATGCTGTAGAGCCTTGCAATTTAAAATTACATTAGTAACAAAAACTAAACGTACAAAAAATTTCTATTTAAAAAAAAGGTCCTACTCACCTTGTACATTTTTGAGAGAAATAACATTGGGTAGTTTCGGCAACTACTGATTAAATATTTGAATCTGGTTTTGGGTGCATAGAGCATATTTTATTCATTACATTAACCACACAGTAAATAAGTGAATACCACAATCATTTACTCTGCTTAGAATAACTAAAATGTTAAGAATTAAGTGTAACATAAATATGCAGAAATTGAAAAGTAGTGAGGAATACTATGCACGAAAACACAACATTCTTGTATCTGACTTACATTTTTTTTTGAAATTTAACTGAATAATCCTAATTTATTTCTTTTACAATTATATAAAATGTTTTGGTTTCACATATAATTTTGACTCATGGCTTCATTTTCCTGAACTGTTTGTATGAACAAACAGTTCCTAATTGTCTGTGTTGATATGAACATTTTAAAGTGATACTGAGAGAAATTTTTACAGGCTGTCAGTGACATCAGATCTTTGCCCTTGTGACATAAAGCTATTGTAGATATCATTACAAATTTGAAGGTAAGCAGGGAAATCACAATTTTAACTTTCGTAAAAATAATGTACTGATTGAACTTTAATCAAGAGGCACTATGTCAGGGTTGTTTTTTCCTTTTTTGAATTTTTTTTACATTCAAAACAAATCTGATGACAGATTGAAATGAATGAGAAGTGTGTATTTGAAAGGCCTCTGGGCATAGATAGGTTCTTTTAGTCTTCCACTGAAACTGAAAAATACGGAGGGCAATGTCTGTGCTGCATCCACACCACATTTCCTCAGCAGATATTTTGGAGGCGTTTCAGGGTAGCTGGGGCCTGCAGGCACACTGCTGGGTTTCAGTCTCAGCCCTGCCTCTCATTGCTGGTGAATTTCAGGTAGATCATTTAACTTGTTTGTGCCTCTTTTCTGCATCTATAAATGCCAGTAATAATCATACTTTTAAGATTGGTTAATTTATTAAAAAAGTGCTTGTATAGTATGTACCAAATAGTAAATACACAGTAGATGGGATTATTATCACATGGTGAAAGAATACTACTTAGTTTGGGGACCTTTGGTTTAAATAGGGAGATAGTTCCAGGCCTTGCTTCTCTACAGGAAGCTCTGAGTGTTTTTGGAATGTCAGTGTCCATTCTGTACGTTGTTTCACCTGTCCTGCAGTCAGACATACATAAAAAATTTGCTCATGTTTAGGGGGACCATTAAAAGGCATGATTGCATTACGAATATGACTTATTAAAGATATTTACAATATTTTTACATCTCCCAAGCTTGTGTGAAAGAAAATCATGGATAGGATTTTGATTGAGAGCTGGGTTATAACACTAAGTATCCATTAATTTTAAACATCTCTGCTTGAAATTTTTTTTGGTAGAAGTTTCTTGAATAAAATCTTTTCTCTAATTTTATGTCTATACTAAATGTACATCTCATTAGTTATATCAGATGTTTTCTTACATGAGAGAGTTGTTTTTAAACCCTAATAAAGGGTTTGTCAATAGATATCAGGAGGTGACTATGTTGGGGGGAGGAAAGGGTTTGGGGCCCGCTGGGTGGGTTTGTAGGAGAGAATAGGAGAGGCTGGAAGTGGAGCATTGACAGAATTTGTCTCTACTGGCTAGGCAATGAAATAGAAGGGCTTCTAAATGCCTGCTGATCACAAGTTCATGATAGTAAGTGACCTCTGCAAGTGTCAGGAAAAAGTGGGAGAGACATTCTGAGACTTACATAAGAATAGTGTCATTTCTTCCGTGGTGGTGTTGCCGCATTAGAAGTAACTGCCTTGTGGAGAGTGGGTGCAAACAAGCCAGGATTGTGTGGTAGCCTGGTCAATTCAGATTTCATGATTAAATGAGTACATGTAGTTTGTGTTCTAAAATTCCTCATGTCCTGGTCAAAGAATCTTAGCATTTAAAACCAGTGGCTGAGAATTTTACAATATGGTTGAATCTTAAGATGTAAGAAAAGACTATGGCTTCTAGATCCTATTCTAAACAATGATTTAATTCTTTGCTTGTGGAAAAACAATAGAGGCAAACCAGAAACTTCTGTTGGCAATTTCCATTAATAGTTCATTGACACCTCTCACCTTGCTATTTTGTGACATATAATTCTGTAAATGTACTGTGGCACTTTGGAGTGAGACAGCAGGGCAAAGGGACATGTTTATATGAAAGTCAGTGTGAGATGGTTGGCAGATATACATTGAGGAAGAAAAATGCCATGGCATGACAAGTAATCTTCTGCACTATATAATGTGCTTGGATGCTCCATTGTAAAATACTCGTCTATTTTGTATTTTTTGTAAGAGTGTTCTACAGTGTAGAATTTATGCTAAGGATATATAATGCCCTACCCTGTTTTCATCTTTGGCTTCAGGCTTGGCTTTGTCCTTGATATGATCTCTCATTTTTGGAACTAGCTTGAGTCAACCTGACCCTTGCAGCTGCCACCCCTGGAAACAGAAAACCAAAGGAAGCAGATTCATACAATCCAAGGAGGGAATTTAAAGAGACCTTTTACTCCAACAGTTCTCAAGCTGCTTTTTAGTCTTCACTTCCCTTCTTCTCTCTTTTCTCCCTACCTCCCTTTTTCCTTCCCTCCCTTCCTTCATAAAGACTGGAACCACTTCAGTTTATATGAAATCTGAACAGAAAGAGAAGAGAAAGGCTGCTCTGGTGGAAGCATGGATAAGGCAGTGCTCATACGGCTTCCTGGTCATGGTACTGGGGAGAATAATGTGTAAAAAAGCTGGATAGTTATGTTAAAAACAGAGACCCAGGTGTTTAAATGACTTGCTTCAATTTCTGATTTTGATTCCTGGGATATGTGGGTTTGCTGAAGACTCTTCTGGAATTGGGGAAATTGACTTAGATTGCCATTGTAGCAATGGCTTATTCTAGCCAAAGAGAGGAGAAGTTTTAAATTCTCCTCTATTTTTACTTGCCTTTAAACTCTCTAAATGTTAAGTTTGAATATGGCCCAAAACTATATGGGCCAATTTTGTTACCAACTTTTCTTTTTAATTTAATATAAGATCATATGTATTGTATACATGTTCCCATTGCTGTAGTAAACGGACTGGGGGAAAAGTCCGTTTGATTTATATCTACATATTTAAGAAAACCCAAAAACTTTCTGTTTTCTCAGACAAACCTTTATTGTACAAGTGCAATACAAATACATTATTTGAAGGTTTGTAAATTAATATACCACAAAACTACAGTGTTTAACAAACTTTTGAAAAATCTTAAATTAATTTAGAAAATTTTTAGTATTTCCTACACAGAAGCTATTTTCTAGTTTTAAAAAGTGTTACAGAATATAAACCAAAGAATAGTTGCACAATATGTGTATAGCAACATTACATTACAGTAAAACAGTTGCCTGCTCTAAAAAGCCCTGGTTCCTCTAGAGGGCACTGCTTCCCTTTTATATTACAAACCCAGAACTGAGTATAGCCTTCTTAAGAGACTAGAAATGGTTCATACTGTTCATTCTTTCTCCTTCTTTTAAAAAATATTGTATGGCTAAGACATTTAAGGACATGCTTTTAACTAGAAAATATCCAAGAAAATTAGAACTTCCATAAACTAATATTTGATTTGGATTTTTAAGGGAGATTTTTTGGCTTTCCCTCTTTATTTTCTAAGAAAGCATAGAAAGATCTTGACCTATGTTCTAAGTCTAGTTATAATTGAGTTTTAATTTTTGAAAGATAAATTTTACTTTCCTCTTAAAAGCATTTTAATTTCAGGCTCCAGATTTATCACTTGATTTGCTAAAAAACAAAACAAAACAAAAGCAAAAAGTCAGATTTTTTTTGAATTGTAAGAAACAAGATAGCTTTTTCTGTCTTCCCATAGAATATGTTTTGGACTAGTACAATTTTGTTATCTGGAAATATTTTCTTTTGTCTTTGTAGTCTTTTTTGGCCTAGAGATAGATATTGATGGAAAAATCTATAATAAAATGCCTTAAATTTATTGTTCTTATATTGTGACCCAATCAAACAATTTAGGAAAATAGGTATTGTGCCTTTCATAATATTCCTATTGTAGGACATATTTTTAGAGCATCAATTTATTTTGGTTTTGTCTAAAATTTTTTTCTCTTAGAAATTATGTCAATAAAGTAGAACTCATTTTGTTTAAAGGTTTTGTTCCTAGCTAGGGAGAAGGTGAATCATACAGTTCTCAATAGCCATTATAATCGCTTGTAATTCTTTTGACCTAAGCATGTTGGAGATCATTGCACATGAAAAAAAAATATTTGTCCTATATAAAGATGATAGCTATTGTTTTGTATTGCTAAACTTAGTATTCAGTGTCTCCTCATAATAATGATCTTACCAGCAGAAATGAATACATTCTGTAATACAAAATGTGATATAGCAAGCAAAATTCCTCTTTAATAATTTAAAATGTCTTTAAAATATGTGCATTTTAAATGTGTGTGTGTGTATTAAAAACTTTGTAGATTTTTATTTGTTTACTTTCTTTTTATGCTTTAAGTTCTTTTCTTTTACTTGTGGACATTAATTTTCCCAGAATATAGTTGTGATAATAGACCTCAATGATCACAAGATTTTTCTAGCTGAGCTAACCTTCCCTTGAGGGATTCTTACATATCAGTATCCTAGCAGGTCAGAGTTAACTCAAGTAGAGAATAGCAAACAATACTTCCATTTCTATAAACACTTAAAAGTAACTTTTAAAGGAATTTTACCAACTTTCAAAGATTTAGTACCTATTTTTCTCAAACTCTTCTAAATAATTAAAGAGGAAACAATACTTCCTAACACATTTTATGAGGCCAACATTACCCTGATACCAAAACCTGGCAAGGATAGCACACAAAAAAAGAACACTAGAGACCAATATCTCTGATGAATAAAGATGCAAAAATTCTAAACAAAATACTGGCAAATAGAATCCAACAATACCTTAAAAAGATAATACATCACGTATTACCTCAAGTGAGGTTCATTTCAGGGGCACAAGGATGGTTCAACATACATAAGTTGATCAATGCAATGTACCACATTAACAAAATTAATGATAAAAATCATATGGTCATATCAATAGATGCAGAAAAAGCATTTTGTTACCAGTGGGATGGTTGGTTGGAGCCTTGGGAATCTTACCCCCGGTTAAGATGGCAGCAGGGGGAGGCTTTTACACTGAGCACTTGAAAAGCCCTTCTCCGCCTACCCCTCTGGTACTGCATTGGTGATGGGCCCAGGGGTTGGCAGGCACATGTGCCACGGAAGTCAAAATAATAGCAGGAGGGGGTGCTGGACCAAAGAGGCCTGTCAATCTAGCCTTGAGAAAGAAGGGATTGGTGTGGGAGGCTGCTCTGTGTGGTGTGGGCCTAGCTCCCATTCAGAGATGCACAGGACCCACACCCACAGATAGGTTCTCCAGTGGGAATCAGGCCTGCAATCTACCTAGCCGCTTTGAGTCTTGCTTTTTGCTAAAACTCCCTCACCCTAATTTGAGGATATTTATTGCAAAGCAACTTCCCAAAATCCAGCTAAAGTGTGGTCCAACTACTTTTGCCTTTTCATTTGCAAATATCCCTCTTTTGTGATGTGATTAGCAGTATTGGCTCCTTTGTTTTCTGTAAAAGGTAACCACCTAAAGCAGGCCTGTGCATAAGTTAATGAGGACCTTCTTCTAAGGTGACCAGTAAGACTATGAAAGCTCATTGAAGCAAGGGCGGAGGCTTTTGCTCCCCTTGAGAGAAAAGCCATTCTGTCCCTTTTCCTCCACCAGATTCAGTAGTCCGTGTGAATGTCTCATTTCATCCATAACAATGTGGAACCCATGAGCCAGGGTCTGCATCAGATTGGAGGGGAGGTGGACTAACTTGAAGCGTGTGAAAGTTTGGGAAGTTGATTGGTCATTTTGAGAAAGCACCTTGTCCATCCCATACCTAAACTAATATAAATCCAGGGGAACAAAGAAGGCTCTCTCTTGCTTGTGGCTCGCTGGCTCATGACTTGTACTTAGAAAGTGGACTTGCCTATTCTTTCCATGGCTGCTAAGGCCACATGGCCCATAGCCTCCAGGAGGGAGCCTCTCTTGCTCTCTTACCCACCTGGAGATGCACAGGCCAGTGCATTCATGTGCTGTCTTGTCCCACAGTATGTGACATGGTGGCTCTAGCCAGTTGCATGGCCCATGACCACACTGACTCTACATGCAGGCTCCATGAGCGAGCCTGCAGTAGGTGGGAGCTGGGAACCTGGTCATCCAAGCTAAGCTACCTGGATGACTGCTTAGCAGGCAGTGTGGGCCTCAAAGGACTATATTTTAAAATGGAGCATAAACTCTAGGCACTGGCTTTTGTTTTGTTCTTGCTGAGGATGGTTGGACTTTGCCTTGGTGTTGAGGAGGAGATGGGCTTTCAGATGGGGAGTTTGCCATTCTCCCATATCATGCAGCATCTCGGTAAAACCTCTTTTTCACCAGCAACTGCCTCTTGACTTTGGCTTTTATGGCGGCAGGCAGACAAACTTCCCTTTTTTGTTTGGTAACAGTGTAATAAAATACAACATCCAGTTATGATTAAAACATTTAATAAAATAGGTATAGGTATAGAAGGAAAATACTTCAACATAATAAAGGATATATATGATAAACCCTCAGCTAATATCATACCCAATGGTGAAAACTGAAAGCTTTTTCTCTGAGATCAGGAATAAGGACTAACTATTGATGTACGAATTAGAAGAAGCCAAATAGGTTTTTGTTGTTGTTGCAAGGATAGACTTATATAAGAAGCTTTAATTTAAAGTGAGAATCTAGGGTGAATTTATTTGGAGTGGCATGACTGAGGGGTGGAACATCTGCATAAAAAGATCCCTGAGGTGATGGCTCTGACTGAAGATATGGAAAGGAAGAGCAGAGGCTCAGAAGGAATGATGCTTAATGTGTGTCTTTCAGATGGGAACTTGCACAAAGATGTTAAAACCTGAGACCAAGAGAAAAAGATGTTAAGTATATACTGTTCAGAGGACAATGGGTCATTGGCCAAGTAAAGGGATTAAATAATGAAATGGACACTGAATTAGTCTGCTGGAGTTACCATAATGAAGTACCACAGGCTGGGTGTCTTACACAACACAAAGTTGGTTCCCCACAGTTCTGGAGGCTAGAGGTATGAGATCAAGGTGTTGGCAAGGCTGGTTTCTTCTGAGGGCCTCTCTCTTTGACCATTTTCTTCCACTGTCTTTGCATGGTCTTCCCTCCATGTGTGTCTGTCCTAATTTCCTCTTCATATAAGGACACTAGCCATGTTGGATTAGGGCCCATCCATATGACTTTATTCTACCTTGATCATCTCTTTAAAGGTAGTACTCCTACTACAGTCACATTTCGAGGTACTAGGGGTATGGACTTCAACATCCATTTTCAGGGTGAGGGTGGACACATTTTAGCCCAGAACAGGCATATTTACTTCAAGTTTGCTATGAATTTGTCCTAATATGGTGGCTGTGTGAATACGAGGAAATAGACTAGCCAATAAAAATAATTATTATGATGGATCATTTAGAATGTAGGATATGTGCATTTAAATAAAACTTTTGTTTTTACTTAAATCACTGAAAAAAGGAAAAACCCTGTTTTGAATGGAAATGTACGTTTGAACCTGTTACTTTTGAAGGAATGGAAGGACTTGAAGATGTTCTGTAGGTAAATGGTATTGGAGGCCTGCAGAAATGGATCTAGGACCGGTCTAAACCCTGGGCCTCCTGAGGAATGCTGTATCTTTGTTTTTTTCTAGTTTCCCAGTCAACATTCAGGAATGTGCTGGTGTTGTCTAACACCAGCCACTAACCTGAATGAGCAAGTAATCACAGAGAGAAAGTTGGGTGAGGCAGTGATGTGGCTGGAAAGGCTGGACCGTTCAACTTTGTAAAACCCTTACTTGCACTATTTGTTTTTACGGGGACTTGGTGGGTATGGGAAGCCTATTTTTTTTATCTGAATATATGTTGTATTGTTTCTTGCTTTATGTAACTACCTCTGTAAGTTTCCATATTTTTTGCAAGTTAAAAGATTTTTTTATTTGTTAATTTTGTCTATTGGCATATTTTTAATTAGTATCTCATAATCCCATGTGACAATCATGATAGGCTTGGCGCTAGGCCAGAATAGGAATCATTCACTCAACACTCACTGAGCATCAGAATGGTCCATGCTCCAAGAAAACACACACTCTAGTAGGTAGAGTTATAGGCACATGTGAGATGTCAATGCAAACAAAAGAACAAAAGAGAAAACTTAGCTCCGTGGGATGACTTCAATGAGCAGTGGTGTGAGAAGTCTCAGATCTGTTTGCAAAAGCAGAAAAATATCTAGGGTTGTAGAGTGTCACCTAAACTAAGAGCGCAGAAATCATGAAATGCTGTCCAAAGAATGATTGAGAAGAGGATTTGGCAAGAAGGAGTGCATTGATGTCTTCAAGGTGGCCTTGGCTAGTGTGGTGAGAGTGGGGGTGATGGTCAGACTTGCAGTGTATGTTGAGAGGGAGGGGGATTGTACTTAGGGAGGAGAGATTCAAATTTACCCTTCACAAAATTCATCGCAATTTTTTCTGTTGCTTAACACACTCATTTGTTATCTAAAGCTTACTAAACATTTTGAATTATCATATTTCAGTAAGATAGAGCTTATATTTCAAATAATACCTAACAATAAATTTGTTATGAAAAAATTACAATAGTGCTTTCCAGTTGTTACCTCAAAATTCCATGTTTGGGTAAGCAGACATAGAAATCTTTATAGTGTTTATCCAAGTTTAATTTTTTGGCTTCAAGCCTTATTCAAATCTGTTTGCAGGACCTTGGAACTAAACATTTAACCCACATTTATTCCTTTGGATAAATAGCAATATGAATTTTATAGTAGAATCAGTTCAGATGGAGAGTGCCAGAGCCTGGTATAGGATTGCTGCCCTGAGTGTGGAGAACTGGGGCCCAGGTATGTGAGGGGAAGAGCCATGTGCTAACACTTGTCCACCGTGGAGAGGGAGGGCTTTCTCCCACTAAGGGGGACACTGGAGGGCCCAGTTGTATGGCATCTTTCTTTAAGAAGAACAGATGAACACTTCCTGGAGATTATTTTTTAAAATTAATATCTAATTCTGTTGAATTAAAAAGTGTTTTGATGCAATTATATATGTATATTAATTTTTAAAATTTTTACTTTTCTATTTTATTTATTCATTCCACAGTGTTCATGGTAGGTGCCAGGCACTGTTCTACGTGCTCAGTGAACAACTATGAAAATCTCTACTGGAGGGGAGTTTACATCCTAGCAGGGAAGGCAAATAATCACTAATGTAAAAATGTTATATTAATATAATATAGTTATATTAATTACTTTAAGTTTGTTTTTTTTTTAAAGATTTTATTTATTTATTTTTAGAGAGGGAAGGGAGGGAGAAAGAGAGAGAGAGAGAAACGTCAATGTGTGGTTGCTGGGGGTCATGGCCTGCAACCTAGGCATGTACCCTGGATGGTAATTGAACCTGCGACACTTTGGCTCGCAGTCCGTGCTCAATCCACTGAACTACGCCAGCCAGGGCTCTAAATTTGTTTTAACATTTTATATATAGTTAAAATGAGAAAACAATGTAGTCTGCCAGAAGGTGGTGAGCTCCATCACCTTCTTTGGTCACAAAGAGGTGCACTTCATATTTTCCAGATATAACCTTGATTTGGAAGACTGTAAACAAAATGTGGTATAAAGTTATAATGGCTAATTTTATATCCATGAACAATTAAAACCTTGTGATGTGCTTCAGTGTCTATATTTACAAACAATTAGTAACTTTCTTTCAAATAAAGTAGCTTGCATCTATTCGTTAGTATTCTTGAACCACCAAGTTATTTGCCCAACTTTCTGGTTAACTTGCCTAATTTGTGTTCCATGAGATCTTTGAACACTGAGGCCTACGGGAAGGCTCAGCATGCTTTTGCACATTCACCAGGGTGTAATTCTTGCTTTACCTGACAAGAGATGTGGCAGGTAAAATGCCTTTGTTTTTCCTGGGATCATGGTATAACAGAGCTTTTACTTTTCTTCCCCAAGAGAAAATTGTTGCCCATTACAAAAAGGGAAGGGAGCCCTGGCTGGCGTAGCTCAGTGGACTGAGCGCAGGTTGGGAACCAAAGTGTCCCAGGTTCGATTCCCAGCCAGGGTACATGCATGGGTTGCAGGCCATAACCTCCAGCAACCGCACATTGATGTCTCTCTCTCTCTATTTCCCTCCCTTCCCTCTCTAAAAAATAAATTAAAAATCTTAAAAAAAAAAAAAAAGGGAAGGGAAGGAAAGGAGGATAGTTCTATGCAAGTAATATATTTCTCTCTGTCTGGAGTCTATATATTCACGTTCTTTCAAAATATTCCTATTAGAGAAAACAAAAACCTCAGTTCTCAGTGTCTTCATTGTGAAAGCAAACATACCATTCACAACCCCTCTATTTCATAAAAGTGAAATCCGTGGGGAGAGACGTATTTCAGAATTCAGTGTTTTTGGCTTTTAGCAAGGTAATACAGCACTTATGCTAGGTATTTGTTTTGCAGTGCTCTTCATTTACAATTTCTAATCCCAGTTCTTGACCTTCAAATCTACTATTGGTGATTTATTAACTTTACTTACTTGAGGTTTAGAATTCTTAAGATGAATTATTTAGGAACACAATTAATATTTTAATACTAAGCCAACAGTTTTTAAACCTTCTAAACGAACACCAGAAGACAATTCGGCATTACTAGAATGTATAACTGAATTTTCATATACAGTATACATTTTTTAGTTTATCTTAGAAGGTTTAGCTACTTTAAGTGGAACAAGTTGAGTAGGTAAAGTAGAAAAACCCAGTGATTAATTTAATAGTTTTCTACTTAGTTTATTGCAGAATTTATGCATACTGTTTTGGTGAACAATCAAAAATGAGTGTTTCTCCCTCTAGTTCAGTTACATGAAGTAAAAGTCAAAATACCCTTACTCTTTAGAGTTGTGTAGTTAAAAGTAAAAAATCATGTATGCAAGCAACTTTTGGGAGCAGTAATAATTCTTTAGATTAGAATCAAGAGGGTATGTTCTTATTTATTTAATGTTTGGGCCCTTGGTGTAGATGTCATGTTAGGCGATTCTAACCACTGAATGTTTATATTTGCTAATGAAGTTTCAGCCTTTAAACTGAGATTTGTCTCTGATCATCAGAGAAGTTCCCAGATGTTGACTATGTACAAGTTGGTATCTAGGAAAAGTTTTCATAAAATATATTTTATTCACTGTCTCCTATTTTTTTAAAAGTAACTCAGCCACATAACATGTCCTATCAAACTGTTTCATCTTAATTCAGGTACAAAAGAGGAAAGCTTCTCTGAAGGATGCTAGCACATACCAAATATTTTCTTGTTCTTTGTCAAGTGTACAGTTCATTGTTCGGTCACCTGTGTATGTCAAGTTAGCACATCTAAGGCAGTTCTCAGCTCCCCCATTCTCCTCGAAAACTTACATGGAAGCTTCAAACATTGCTGGCTCGTTATTTCCCAAAGACCGTTAAGCCCTTTACTGTCAGACTGGAATCTCTCACTAATTAGAGCCCTGGCTTTGGCACTGAATGTGTCATGTCTGGGAGCCTCCCCGCTGTGATCAGGGGCTCAGTGCTAGCTCATGTAAGTGTCCAGAACCTGCAGCTCTCTGGAGAGGACCGCCTGCTGTTTTCTGTGTGACAATTTTTAGCTTGCTAAAGTTCTAACTCTTCTCTAACAGGCTGTAAGTAGGTTTGGATGAGATATCACCAGATCACCGAGAAGATTTTGCTTAATACCACCCTGTTTGTCCTCTTCAGTTTTAGTGAAATTGAGTCCACACAAGAATAATGAAAGCAATACTTTCAAATGCAGAAAAAAGTAAAATTTACCACTCTTTAAAAAAATGAATATGTCAGTATATTTGTTAATATTTATTGTTTTGTTAGGTTCAAAATCTTTTTTGATTCAATTGATAAGGATAACTTAAGATTTTTAAAGATTATTAAAATGATATATAACTACAATACTTCTCTTGAGTTTATCTTCACTCCAGGAAATGTATTCTTTATGGTTCTGTTTTCAGTTGATAGGGTTTTATCAGCTCCATGATTGAGAGATTGAGCCATGGATAGAAAGATTGAATTGACTGGCAAGTTTCATGCCTTTGAATTGTCAAAGAATGCTTTTGGGAGTAAGTCAGGGTTTGATATTCATATTTTTTGGAGGCATTCCTTGTCTTCTGTTTCATCACTGCTTTTTTCTCCCATTCCCAGCTTTCCTGAGTTCTAGCAGGGAACTGGCCTGAATGAGGCAAGTGTCTTGGTGTTTGCGTTCATTGTGAGTTAGCATTTTGAAGAAAATTCCCTCCCATGCGTGTAGACCATAATCTTATATTTGACTAGTTCATTCAAAGCTAAATTTTAGACACAAGTGCATTTTCCTTTTTGAGAGAAAGTACATGACACAAGTTTTTGAAGGATTACAGTACACTTATTCTTGGGAAGTATACTATGTAAGATTATTTATGTTTCATGATTGTAATGAAACATCGTCATGAATGAATGTATGAGATTTTTAATACTTATTCTACAAATGCATTTTTATTTTGGAATTTATAATATCTTAGGTCTTAGTATCTCATCCACTCATATAAAACTTAAGTGAAGGAAGAAAGAACAAAGTTTCAAAGTAAAAAAAGAGTTAAATGTTGGAATTATTAAAGGCTAGAGGAAATAAATTTTCTTTCTAACAAAGGAGGATTTTCAGAGTGATAACTTCTGAAAAGTAATAAAAAGTAAAGAAAAGAAAAAGGCCAGGAAGGTATAGAAAATGGTTCATAGAAAATTCTAAAATTATAAAAAATGTAACATGCTTTTTGGTTAACTCAGGAATTTCAGTATGTCTTTATCTTGTTGATACTTCTTCAAGGACAGCTGTATTAAAGTTTCAGTGACTTAAAGTATAAAATGAACCTATAAATTATCAGATGAATTAAAACTATTATTAAATACTTTTCTCTTTGGGAAAATGAAAAATCATTAGGCTTCCTTACTGGGCTCTAAGTTTCTATATTCTCTCTAATATTGAGATTCTACATTTTACCAAAAATGTATATTTGGTGTATATACACATATATACTTTGAGGAATAGTAGGGGTGAGAAGGAATTCTTTTTAAGTATTTTTTTTAATTTTAAAGAGATGTTCATTTTAGAAATTTTATAAGAAATAAAAAGAAAAAAAAAACCCAAAAGGTAATCCAATACCCTGAGGCAACCAATAGATATTAATTTTCAAACTTAGATAGTTTGAGTTAATTCATGTTTCTAGTTTATTTTAACATTAGGTTTTTGATGTTTTAAAAACTCTATTTGTATGAGATATGTATATATATGTTTATTTACTTATATGGGCAAATGTATTTATCTTTTAATTTCTTCATTGATTTATGGTGACAAAGCCCATTCAGCTATTTATGTTCACTGTCTTCTCTTTGAATGTCAGTGACTAATTTTTAAATTTTGTATTACTTTTGATTTATTTTAAATTACATAAGTAATGCATGAATATAGTCTTGGAAAAGATTCAGACAGTACCTGTGTTAAGTTTCCCTTTTTCTGGTTTCCTGTGTCAGTTTCCTACTGAATTTTAACCATGGTCCTCAGTTTTGTGTGTACCTATTCTGACATTTTCTTTGCATTAATAAATGTATTAGGTTTTTGAGGGGGACTTTTCTTCTCACTCTGGACTAGGGCACAAACTTTATGTCATATTCTAAAGGAACCTGGAGTGTGACAATCCCTCTAGGGCTCGCACCAGATCTGCAGTTCCCAAACACATACAGCCTCTCTCTCCTACCATAGCCCCGCTCCAGTGTGTATGAGGGAATTTGAGGAAGGGATGGAGGAGGAGAATGAGAAGAAAGGGGAGGAGGAGGCTGTGGAGGAGAAGGAGGATGAGAGACAAGAAGCAAGAGCATATTTGGCTTCCAAGTGAATTGTTTACAGGGAGTGGACATTCCCGCAAGAACAGTTGGCTTGCAGCTGTTCCATCCCTCCGTCTATTTGAGCAGAAGAACTTGAAGAGGCAGGAAGCTGAAGGAGCTGGCATGTTTTCTTTGATTTGATGTGGCAGCGATGTGTGCGTGTCCTGTGGAGCAATGGACTCCATGGCAGGTAGGGCATATGCCACCCTGCCAGTATATCATCAGAGGGCAGTCTTCTGGGTGAAGAGAGCTCTGCAACAAGAGGTGGTGAGCGACCCACTTGACCTACCTACCCTGTACCACAGGGGTAGGGAGTGACTCAGAGAGGAAGGGGAGCTGTAAGAAGGTGGAGCCATTCCAGATCTTCCAAGGTCAGGATCTACCAACTTGAGTGAAATATCCTCTCTCCCACTGATTTTTTGTGTTGTATTTTATTGTTTATACTATTACAGTTGTCTCTGCTTTTTCTCCCTTTGCCCACCACCACTCAGCCTCCCTCCCCTCCTTCAGGAAATCTCCACATCTTGACCATGTCCATGGGTCATGTATACATGTTCTCTGATGAATCTCTTTACCTTCTTTCATCCAGTCCCCCTTCCTCCCTTTTGACCACCATCAGTCTGGTTTTTTTCTTTGTAACTGCTTCGGTTTCTGTTTCATTCATTAGTTAACTTTGTTAATTAGATTCCAGATATAAGTGAGATCATATGGTATTTGTCTTTCACCGACTGGTTTATTTCACTTAGCGTACTATTCTCCAGGTTCACCTGTGCTGTCGCAAAAGGTAAGAGTTCCTTCATTTTTACTGCTGCATAGTATTCCATTGTGTATATATGCCACAGCTTTTTTAGCTACTCATCTATTGATGGGCACTTAGGCTATTTACAGATCTTGGTTATTATAAATAACAGCTACTGTGAATATAGGGGGTGCGTATATTTTTTCATATTGGTGTTTTGAGCTTCTTAGGATGTATTTCTAGAATTGGAATCACGGGGTCATAGGACAATTCCATTTTTAATTTTTGAGGATACTCTGTTGGGAACCGCCCTGACTGGTATCAGAAGCTGAAACCCCCGCCTAGGCTAAGGCTAAGGGAACGCCCTTGGAACCGTGAGCCAGCTAGGAGACAAAAGCTTATCTCTTTGGCAGGAGCGCTGCTTCATTCATAACGGAACCCCAAAGTTTGGTCAGTTAGCCAAAGATGGGTAAGATTCCCCAAGGGGGGAATGACCTAAGACAGGCACGATCACTTGGGAGGCCCCCCAAAAGAAGGACTTTGGGGGCTGCAGCAAAAGGGGGTGATGGACCCTCGCTCCTCGGCTTTGACATAGCCTGAGTTCTCATCGTCTGGGAGAAAATCCCCTTATCTCTTGGTTGCCTTAGTTCCCGTGCTCCACCTAAGCCTGAAACAATGACAGGGTGGTGTAGCTCTGTGCTGAAAAGGGCGGATTCCCAGGTGATCAGGCCTAAGAAAGAATATGTAAATTACTGTGAAACCGTCTTTGTTTAGAATGCTCTCAGTTAAATGAGAAGGGTACTAGGAGGAAGTTAGTTTGTTCCTCAAAGTCTTACAGCTCTTTTACCCCAACTCAAAATAGACCCTCAGACTTCCTTGTTTTCTATGGTTCCTTACTTCCCCCTAATGAGTACTGTACTTAACCTGAATTATTATGCAAAACGAGCCCAATAAAGCAGGTTTGGACGGTAAATTGGCGTGCTCCCCACTAGAAGGGGTGGCCATTTCGTCCCTACTTCCCCACAGAAACTAGTCTGGCTCTGTGCATGTTTTTTTCCTCACGTATCGTCTAGCCATCCGCAGCGTTCCGTGATCACTGCTGGCCGGTGACCCACGCATCAATACTCCATATTTATTTTCTACAATGGCTGCACCAACAGTGCACTAGGGTTCCCTTTTCTCCACATCCTTGCTAACCCTTGTTGTTTGTTGATTTATTGATGATGGCCATTCTGACAGATATGAGGTAATATCTCATTGTGGTTTTAATTTGCTTCTGTCTGATGATAAGTGATATTGAGCACTTTTTCATCTGCTTGTGCGTCATTTGTGTGTCCTCTTTGGAGAAGTGTCTATTTAGGTCTTTTGTCCATTTTTTTAATTGGATTGTTTTTCTCCCTATTGTTGAGTCATATGAGTTCTTTATATATTTTGGAGATCAAACCCTTGTCAGATGAGTGGATCAAAAACTTGTGGTACATTTACACAATGGAATTCTACACAGCAGAAAGAAAGAAGGAACTCCTACCTTTTGTGACAGTATGGATAGACCTGAAGAATATTATGCTAAGTGAAATAAGCCAGTTGGTGAAAGACAAATGCCATATGATCTCACCTGTAAGTGGAATTTAGTGAACAAAATAAACTAAT
Source organism: Phyllostomus discolor (assembly GCF_004126475.2). Taxonomy (NCBI): domain Eukaryota; kingdom Metazoa; phylum Chordata; class Mammalia; order Chiroptera; family Phyllostomidae; genus Phyllostomus; species Phyllostomus discolor. The sequence continues at coordinate 63,447,986 of NC_040905.2, forward strand.
GAACAAAGTAGAGCTGCTGGCTTGGAAACATGGAGCAGACTGAGGGTGACTGGAAGAGAGGGGTGAGGGAGACCCGTGGCGGAGATGGGGAGTTGACAAGACAAAGAACGTATGTGAATGACCCATGGACATGGACAGTGGTGTGGGAATTGAGTGTGGGAGCAGGGGTGCGATGGGTGGAGGAGAGCAGAGGGGAAGGATTAGGACAGCTGTAATGGAATAACAATAAAAAAAGATTAAAAAAAGAATTGAGGAAAACTTCTCAAAAACGTAGTATTTAAAATTTTATATTATATAAAATATACTATGTTTGGATATATATGAAATATGCTAATATTTTAAGTAATAATCAGTTCTTATGATTATTTTTAAATTTCTAAAGATTTTAAGTTACACATGACAATTTGTTCTCTCAGATGAATTTAGATTCCAAAACAAAATTTCTCAGGGTTTTGGTCCCTTCCTTGTTTGCCTCTCTCTCTGACAGTGAGGGACTTGGTTCCCGTGATCATTACTAGGCCTTTGTTCAGATCACTTGTTAGTTCATCCCCCGGATGTAAGCAGTGTTGCTGCTCCCGTGTGGATGTCTTGTTCTCCACACCCATGTTCCAACCCTCTAGAACAGGTCATAGCATCTAGCACTGAGGTACCAGTGCTTAGGCAGCACCTCACATCAGCCCCCTCTTCCAGGCTCAGAGACCTCCCCACTACAGCCCCGCCCCTCCCCACCCCATGCCCCACTGCCACCTCCTTGCCCTCCTCACTGGCTCAGGGTCAGATACCTACATGTGACCAGAATGGAGGTGCCCTCCCTCCACTTGGGCTCAGACCCTCTGCAAAATTACCCTCCTCACTCTGCCTGGGCTGTGACATCTCACGCCAGAGTACCTCTCCCTGTGGACACCCTCCTCCCCCAACTAGGGCTCTGTCACTCTGAGTGCGATCCACTCCAGGTGTGGATGCTCTCTTCACCCCCTGGGCTCTGACTCTCCCCAGTGGAGTTCCCACAGTCTATGGACTCTTGCTTCACCCTGTTGTGGCTCTGAAACCCTGCTCTGAGTTGTATCTCCTGCAGGCTTCTCACTTCCTACTCAAGGTTGCCCCCTCACATAAATGCTCTCCTCTTCCCACTCAGGTACTGACACATGCTGTGGGGCCCTCCTACTTGGTCACCTTTCTCACCCAGCTTTAGTTTTGCACTTAGGTGCCTCCCTTATTCTGCCCATGTAATAAGGTCTGAATTGTTCAGAAAAGAAGGGAAGAAGAAAAAGGGGAAGGGAAAGAGCTGTATTTGGTTTTTATATATCCCTTTCTCCCAATGTATATGTTAACTGCAGTTAAAAAGCAAATAAGGTAAGGTTCCAGCTTTCCAAAGTTTACATTCTGGAAGTGGGGGCAAACATGTGAAGGTATTACAGTACTGTGTGCTGATGCAGGGTTTTTCCATGGGCTGCTGTGGTGGCAGGTGGGAGGACACTCATCTCAGCATAGAGGAATTAGCCAGAGTAGAACCTACACTAGCATTTACATTGGAGTTTTTAGAAATTTAAGTAATTTTCATACTAAAAGTGTTAGGATGGGAAAACAAAAGTAGATTTAATTTATTCAAAAAGCCATTATTGATGAGAAAAATCTCATTGCATGAGCAGTTTGGGCCTTCTCTGTCTTTCTGCAAAACAAGAAAATTGATTTAAAAATAAATTCATGCTGCTTTGAGGACCTGGAAAGTGCCTGAATATGAATTACTACAACCACAAAGAAGACTTTAAAATGAAGCCCTAAATATTTTATAATGGGAATGCTTAATTTATGCTTGGAGTAAGCATGGCAAACCTCTGCATAAAAAGAAAATGGAAGTTATTCTTATATAGAGAATTCCTTGCTGTTTTTTTTTTAATTTTAAAAAATCAGTGAAGAATATTATTAAAGAGGTTCTTCTCACCTGTGGTGTCCTTGGGCATGCTTCTATGATTGATGCATTATAACTGAGAGGTCTGGCCTGGGGAAGACATCATTCAGTAGGTGCGGGAATCATGGCTGGGCATAAGCCTTGTGTCTGATGGGAGGCTTAAGAATGGGGCTACAGATTCTACACCTGGGGAATTTTAGGGGGATACAAGGTAAGCTCTCTTAACTTGTCTTTCCCATGTATAGGAAGTAGGATGTGTATATTTTTTCTGAAAGAAAACTTATCTATAAAATAGTTCATAATTAAATTGAATGAATTACAGAATATTCTAGCCTGAGAAAACAAAAATATTTCAGATGATTGGCAAAGCTGAACGTAGTTGATTTATAGAATGCATTCTATGTTTTTATTTATTTTTATTGTGTGTTGAAACAGGCAAGTTTGGTGGTCCCAATCTGTGGGAAAGGCCCGGGTGGTGATCTCAGCTACTGACGGCGGTTGAGGCCCGGTTCTGTTGTTCATAAATGACATGGTCTTGGGCTAGTTCCTTAACATCTCTCAGCTTCAGTTCGCTGTGTGGTATGAATAATAATGTTGAGGAAAATTATGTCCTTTCCTCAGAGCATGTTATGTTGTTTGCAGATTGCTAGGTTGATGACCTACAAAGATAAGCTAATTTCTACACAAAAATTTCATATTCAAATGACTTTATTTTTTAAGGAAATTGCTTAATGTACCCAGTTCTTTTAGTGAGTGATTTTGGAATTTAGAAAATTTGGCTTAGGCAAAATGCAAAAAATATAGATTTCTTCAAACTGATATGCTAACAAACAGAAAAAACCCCTGCTTGCTTTACCTCCATGGTAGTTGGGATCCATAGAAGTAAGGACAAGGTTTTAATCTCCAATGCAATGTCAATTACATGGTGAGAAATAGCTATACTGATTGTTAATAGATTTGCCTGAAAATGATGCTCAAATAACATAATATTATCTTTTAACTGCGCCTACAAACAATGGCAATGCTTCTTTGTGTGCTCAGATTACTTGTTATATTACTGATGTAATGTGAGACATTGCATTAGAGAGATCACTGGTTGTGAGAAATGTGGTTCTATGAAATTGATAGCTGTAATATTTTCAAAGAAATAATGAGCTAATCATCATGTTAGGGTCAAGACCATAACACTTTTGGAAAGATTATTTGTAATAAGTTAGGGTTCATTCCTGTAGCTTGCTGCCTAGCTACTGAAAAATCTCTTGTTTAGGCAATTTTCTTCTAAAATATTGTAGGTCACAGTGTATCATTTCAGTTTTCATGGCTGTTTTTATGATAAGTGTTTTTGCTAAAATATCAAATGGAAATGATATCAAACTTTAACAATAAGTGAAAATAAGGATACTTTTAAATAAAATAAAACCTCTGCATAGTTAGATTTTTTGAAAAACAAATGCCTAACTTTTAAAAATAGAGCTTTTTACTATGAAAGCATGTGTTAAAATGCATGTGTTAAAATAATTTTTGAAATTACTTATGTTCTTTAGTCACAAAACACCTGGTCAAATTGTAAAACTGAGGAAAAAGGTAAAACTAATCCAATACTTTAAGAAAGCATGCCATCCAATACTGTATAAAAATATAGTAAACTTCCAAGAATACATAGTTGAAGAGGGTCCTGTCAGTAACTAGGAGTTAGAAAAGTTATCTTTCCTTTGTGGATCTCTGTAAGTAACTAAAGATACATAACTACAAAATATTATTATTTTTTGGTCACAAGTAATTTTGTATTTGTGGGCAGAGGAATTAAATGAATGTAATTAGGAAACAGACACACAGGTAGACACATTAGTGCTCACCAATGTTAGCTCAGTTTTAGAGAAAGCATTCTATAAATATCTGCTGAATGAATGAGTTTTAATGATAAAATACATTAATTATTGTGATCATATTTCATTTCTTTTGTGAAAATAGAAGTAATATAAAGTACACATATCTCTTTTGTTTTTAAAAATTAGTCACATCATCTTGATTAAAAAAAGACAAACTCACCTAAGACAACGAATTCACAGTGGCTGCCATGTGCTATGAAGTTTCTTTCCAAAAGACTCTACACTGTTACATTAATTTGGATTTTGTGTGTTAGCATGTGTAGTTGTGGATTTTTATAGGTTGTTTCAGGTAAAAAAAACCTGTTTATAATTATGTTTTTCTTTCTGGATATAAACATTTAGTGAATAAAATTTAAAAAATATTTTGGCTGATAAGTTTCTGTGGGAAAATATTAATGTTTGATTCTTATGTCCTTTTTTAAAAAGTCCTTAAAAGCAGTTTTTTTCTATTTTTAGTTCTTAAGGATCAATAAGAGGAAATTATTCTGGGCCAAAGCTCTGTGGAATTCCCAGATAATGAGTGATTGTTCCCTTGTCAGGTATATATGGCTGTTTTCTATGATTCTTAAAAATAATTATAATTATTTCTCATGACACCATTTATTTTGCTTGAAATATTTTTTCCCTAATATTAACTTTTAGTACTAAGGGCATTTTGAATCATGTTATTTTAGCTTTAGTGCTTTTTGTTTGAGTTGGTAGGTAGGGGTGATTGGATGACCTGGATCCCTCTTGACTGTTAATTTCATGCCAGATGTCGACCTCTTTGATTCTTATCCTGTCTCCAGACCTCCAGACCTCAATTTCTGATTTAATTGCATGCCTGACACTTGAGCATTTTTAGTGTAGCCTCCTTCAATTAACCTGGTTATAGCTGGTCAGCAGAAAGGGCCCAAACCACCTCCCTAATATCTACAAATAAGCTTTTTAAAAAAACATACTCTTTTTTTAAAAGATTTTATTTTATTTATTTTTAGAGAGATGGGAAGGGAGAGAGGGAGAGAAACTTCAATGTCTGGTTGCATCTCACTCATCCCCTGCTGGGGACCTGGCCTGCAAACCAGGGATGTTCCCTGATTAGGAATTGAACCAGTGATGCTTTGGTTTCCAAGCTGGTGCTCAGTCCACTGGGCCACACCAGCCAGTGCTAGAAATAAGCTTTTTAAATCTACCCTGTTATTTGGCCAAAATCAGTTCTCGAACTGCCCTTGTAGAATTTTTTTATGTTGGCTCTTTTTTTTCTTTTCATATTATAGCCTTCCAAAATGTTGACTGACTTGTAGAAAATTTTATATGTAACTAGGAAATTGTTTTCCAAATGTTTTGAACATGCTCCAGAGAAGAAAGTTCCTAGGTCATAAATGTGTGATAAACACTGTATAATTTTCCTCTTCTCTTAAATATTCATGATACTCACTTGTTCTATAGTGAAGAAATTTGTTAAAATTTGTAGCGTAGCACTTTTATGAGAGACCAAACTTTGGCTCTTGTTGACTAGCTTTGCAGCCATTTTTCTGTGTCCCAGCAACTTTGAGGCTATTGAAATCTTGTTCTTTAGGAGTAGGCCTGAAACTTCTGTAATGTCCATGTTTGAAGTTGTGGCCCATTAAACTTATACTCTTGGTAAGTTTCTTTTCCTCTGTAGCTGGGGAGAGCTGGACGAGGGAAGGTGGTATATATTGGGTGAGTGAATTATAAGGGGCTGGGTTAAATAAATGGGACAGATGACTTACTTTTTTTTCACTTTGATTAGTGAGTAATCCTGGTATCATTCCTATTTTTCCAAATAAAAGTCTGAGCAAGCTTCCTTGGTCAAGGTCAGTGGCAGGTGGCAGAGACTTCAAGGAGGAGTTATGTTATCTGAGAGTCTATTTGCTGAGCATGTCTCATGGTTGATGAGCAGGAACTACAGGGGTGGCTTCATGGGTGTGGGCTGAGGAGTGTGAAATTGTGCTGAGCGTTGATAAGCAAGACTTTATAGGGCTGGAATGACATTTCTGTACTATCATTTAGTACATTTATTTTATTGCTGCGGCTTTATCTTACACCTGTTTCTTATAGTGGACTTGATTTCATTTGGATCTTTTGCATAACCCAGAAGGTTTCTTAGTAAATCTAAAATCCTGGGGTAATTTTTAAAGTTATTTTAATTACTCTACAATGAAATAGTACAGTTTTGCCAAGTTGTTTGACCTTAGAATTCATTTAGTGCTGAACACTTATTACCATTTCATAATACCAATGTGCTGTGAAGCATACTTTGAAAATTGTTACACTAAAAGTATCTAAATATACCTGGGGACTATTTTGTGGTTTTGCTGAAATGTAAATGTGTTTTCAGTTTGGCATTATTTATAAAAATCATATATATTTTTGCTTATTTTGATACCTGGATAGAAATTCATGAGATCAATAAGTAGCATATTTAATTCATCATCATTAAATTAGTTGGCTACTGTTGCTCTGACAAATTATCACATATTTGGTAGTTTAAGACAACACAAAGTTGTTATCTTATTAGTTCTCTAGGTCAGAAGATCTAAAATCAAGGTGTCTGCAGGGTTGCTCTGGAATTTCTGGGGAAGAATCCATTTCTTTGCTTTTTTTTAGCTGCTAGAGGTCACCTGCATTGATTGGCTCACGCTCCCTCCCTGTATCACTCCAACCTCTGCATCTATCATCATCCTTCCCCTCTCAGACTCCGACCCTCTCACCTCCCTGTTATAAGGACCCTTCCGATTATATTGAGCCAATCCAGATAGTCCAGAATAATCTTACCATCTCAAAGCCCTTAACTTAATTACATCTGCAAAGTCCCTTTTGCCATATAAGGTAACATTCACAGGTTCCAGGATTAGGACATGGGCATCCTATGATGGGCATTATTCTGTCTACGTAGACATGTAGTTCCATGAAATATAAACTTACTAGTCTTTGATCTACTGCATTTTATGGTAAATTAATTTCATCTTTGGAAACCAAATGACCTTTTTCACAGTTTTTTTTTTTAAGGACCATCAAGTGCTAAAAGTTACATAGGGGAATATTATCAGAGAATATATTTATTAGATATTCTCTCTCTGTCTTAACTAGAAATATTTGTTTATTTTTGCCAATGCCATGACATCCTCCACCTAAGTATTGCAGTAGAAATCTCTGAAATATATGGAAATTGTCCTTTATGGCCTAAAAGGGTTCTGTTTTACAGGAAAATATAAGGAAACTCTTACAAATCCCAGCAGGAGGAATATATTAGATAAGAGTAAGTTTTCTTGAGCAAATTATTGTTGCAATTCTTATAGATAGCAAATAATATAATTGACATCTTTGTACTGACTGCTAGGATGCTTACAACAAGTTTATGACTCACATTTAGCATTGATATCTTTATTTTTTCTTATAATTGCTTTTATTTTTCTCCTGGTTTCCTCATTTATGTTTTTCTTCCATCTCAATGTACTATATATATCTTTACGCCTTGCCTCAAATCTGTTTTGGAAGCAAGCCATGTATACATACATAAGAAAATGTTTCCTGTTAGTACTTTGCAGTAGTGTTTTCTGAGGAAGCATATAGAACGTTTATCCTTGCAAGTTTTTAATTTAGTTAGAATGTCATCAGAATACTCTGAATTAGAACTTTGTTTAGAGAAGATTTAAATATCCATTAGCATTTTCCCTAATTCCTCTTACTCTCAATAATGATGGAAATATGGAATAACTTGTTTTGCTTTTGAGTTCTATGTTACATTTTGAAGAAAGCAAACAACTCCTACAGGATTCCTGAAGTCAGAGGTCTCCTAACTGTCTCAAAATATCCAGCTTCATTCTGCTTGAATTGTGAGCACCCAAATGAAAAAATTACAGTGTCTTCTAAAAAAGAATTCACAAATATGAAGACATGGTAGAAAAGGGGTTCTAATGGTAGCTAGCAATTCCTTTTCAGTTTATTTTTGATACATTAAGAATAAATACTGTAATACCCATCCAAAATTTCTCTCTTTACAATTTTTTATCTGTGGTGCCAAAGAGTGCAAAACTGCTCTGGGGAAGGAAGCATATCATTTCCCTTACCCTCCTCCCAGTTTTCTGTTTAAATCCTGCTCTTGCCAAGTTTGAGTGGAAAATCATTCTGTTGCCATTTGGCAATGTACATGACTCTTGGCCAAAAAGAATTATTTAAGCAACTTTGAAATCTGCTTAGATTTTCAGAGCTGTGTGTGTGGTGGAGAACCAGTGCTCCTGGAAAACACCGAGAGGCCTGCCATTTTCCTTGACATGCTCTCAAATATGACATAAGTTCCATGTCATGGGTGCCAGTGTAACAGAAGAGCCCAGAGGAGAGTCTTAAGTCCATCTTGTGAGCTTCCTGCCATACACCTGAGGGGGACTATTACTGCTGTCATTAATACACGTTAATTGAGTAGTAACTCTAGTGCTAGGAATTGTGATAGCCTTCAAGTGCATTTTTAAATGTAATCCTCACAACAGCCCCCTGAAGTAGTTACTGTCATTAGCTTCACTTCATGGATGAAGAAGCTGTGGCTTAAGAAGTTAAGACACTTGTCCAAGATCATATGTTGTGTCAGAATTGTGATGAAAACATTTGTGCATTTGACTGTAAAGCCCATAGTATTAACTGTTATGCTGTAATCTCCATATTTAAGTTTGTGTGTATATAGGGAGCCAGGCTATATTGTTGCTAAGAATTAGCTCACATTTAGAAAATATGTATATTTTTTCTGATATAAGAGTAAAATAGTAGGACTTAACTCTTTAGGAAAAAAATCATTTAATATTGTTTTTCTATCTGCTATCAACTAGAAATTGCCTCTATATTCTGAAAAGAAATATAACTGGAATGTTACCCTGAGATTTATGTGCTATCATTGAGTCATAGCACTAGGGGAAAGAAAGAATAACTTTAAATCATTTTGATGGGAAGCAGCATAACCAGCAGATGTAATGATGCTAGGAGTGAGGAAATGAATCTTCTGCTCTGGTTCAAGTTTGACTCATATTATGACTTTGGAGAGCTACTCAGCGTTTTAATAGTTTTGATATCTTTTCCTTGAAATGAAAATATACATAAACATAACTTTATAATTTATGGTAGAAAATTTGAATTGTCTTTCTAAAGTAGGTTGGCCAGCACCTAGATTCTGGGTTCATAACATCTAAGTATGGGCCACACACCAATGTGTGTGGCCCAAATTGTGCTTGTCCATGAATAGGGGAAAAGTTCACTCCTTCTCAGAAAGGGAGGAAGGGAGCCCAGGCCTACCTGCATCGTCCGCAAGTCTTCATCCTGTGTCTCCTCGTGCCCGAGGCCACAGAATGAGGCTGGCCCTCATTCTGACTTGAGACCCCGCTTTGGGTTTGGTTTCTATTTTGGCTGTTACTCCTGTTCACTTAGTCAACTTGTCTGTATGCTTAGATTGTGTTATACTTCTTACCCTTGCATGACTCTCTGATTTTGGATATTGCCTTTGACCATCTTTCACAGGCTTAAGTGCACATGCCATCACAAGTGTGTATCTGGCACTCCAGTTCTTGTTGCCGTGGGCTGCTCTTAACCTGAAGCTAAGTGCTTGTCTGACAGAGTCAAGTGCTGGATGGGTAAACAGTTACTATACAGGAAAATGTTTTAAAAATGTTATTTACTATTCAGAATCTTATAGTTTATCACAGAATGATACTTACAAAATAATTTTTAAAGGCTTTTTTGAACCTGCTATATTCACTTATTCACTTTTCCCTTTCTTACTACTTTCTTCCCTCCTTCATCCCTGTCTTTTTTCTTTCTTTCTAGAAATTTCAAGAAAGTTAGAACTAGAAGAGTGTTGTAACACCTCCATATATCACAGTAGCTAGAAGAGTGTTTATATTGTATTTTTAAACAGAAATTTTCACCTTGGGAAAGTGTGAGATGTTATCTCATAATGGCTAACCCCAAACTGTTTTCATTATCAAGGTTCAACTAAAGCTTAAGGATTTAAAAGCAAAATCTCAGTTTCCTTTATTTTTTCTTACACATTTATAATTTTTTTAACTAAGAATTCACAAAGTGTGTTGTTATTTTATAATTGGTTGACTATATTAAAAGCAAAGAAACTATATTTCAAAGCATTAATCTAAAGAGACATTGAAATTGAAAGTGGAAAATATAAATCTACCAACTGACTATTTATACTGTTTCAGTCAAAGTGTGTTCTTTTTACAACTTTGACATACATATATTACGTATTTTTTGATTTTGTACCTTTTTTATTTTTAAAATGACTATATTGATGACAAGAATATTCCACAAAGTTGGTCTAAATCTCAGTTATTTAACTATTCTTTGACTGTAGAATACCTTTTACTTATTTATGGAATTACCTATATAGAAATATTAGTTATCTATTAAGCACCATGGTTATTAGGCAGCGACTCTGTAACTAGGTAGACATAGTTCTTGCCTGCTTTGAGTTTATAATGAACTGTAAGACAGAGTGGAAAGTGTCATGATGGAAAGTGTGGTGTTTTGTGGCTTCCACAGAAGAGGGCAGAGTCTGAAGCAATACAGTAGGCGTGGAAGGAGGAGAAAGGGTTCTAAAGCACCACAGAGCAAGTGTTCTTCCAAAACAAGACCCCAAATATGAATAGGACTTAGCCAGACAAAGTGGGTGAGAAAGTGTTCCTGGTAGATGCAAGAGCATTTTGAAAACTGCAAAGTAAGAGAGGCCATGTTATGTTCATACACTGACAAATTCTCATAGGGCTGGAGGATAAAGTATAACAAGGAAGTTTGAACATTGTGGAAATCAAGAAAGAGGAGTACATAATGTCCAAGAAATATTGTTTTGAATAAAAAAAATAAGGTAACTCCTTGGACTTTGGAGAAGGCAAGAAACTCAGCCCACTCCAACTCAGTCGAAGTATGAAAGCAGGAAGGTCTGGAACAGATGTCTCCAGCAGAAAACTGAGCTTTATGTAAAAAACCATAGAGTTAAAAGGAAAGCAAGATAAATGTCAGGATATAATGAAGGCTTGTAATCCTTCCATACTCAGTCCCCACCTTTTTAAAGAAAACTGAGACAATTAGAAACTCTAGAAAAAACCAAACAGTTGAAAAGTTAAGCCATAAACCAAATATGGAGTTAATTAAAATGTGACTTGATGGTAAGCCCTTGGTATAGTGAAAGAAAAGAAAATCCATTTTACTGTGATACTGGGAATACTTTCGTTGGAGTGGTCCAGAAGTAGTTGCATTTGGATCTATTGTAGAGCTATCAAGATAACTGGTGGAAGAGGTAGGAATTACAGTATAGTTATCAATGTTTGGGACACAGGAGGGAGAGAGGCTTTGTGTAAATGAGCCAAAGCCTTTTCTTTCATAGCAGAGAGTCAGTAAATGATATTACAATTGGTAAATCAAGAAGGATATATACTCAGATATATATACTTTGTGGGGTTAACTACTGGGAGAACCCAAACAGAAACAGTTCACAAAGTTTGCCTATGGATGCTGGGAGGAAGATGGGCAGAATAGGAAGCTATCAATTTTTGTTATAAGCAGAGGATTTTATATTTTTCTTTTTATAATTTTCATTTATTATTATTATTTTATCATACATTTTTTTCATATATGATGGTAATTCTTATCCTCTGTTTCTGGTGTTTCTATTTCTCACTCATCTATGTCTTCAACTTCATACTCATCTGATTGTTTTCTCTTTCTTGCCTCAACTTCAAATCAATGATTGAATTCTATTGTATTTGTTTCTACACTAAGTACTACTATGACCCCAGCTAACACATCTTAAAAGCAAGAACTGAAAGAATTAACTTGTTTCCAAGAGACTTAACTTCATCCCAGAACAAAGCTCAAGAAGATTTATAGACATACAGAAATATCAAGCACTCAATAAGGCAAAATTCACAGTGGTATCTAATCAAAGATGACTAAGCATGCAAAGAAGCAAGAGAAGTGAACCCATAATGAGAAATAAAATGAATCACTGAAACCAATTCAGAACTGGTATAGATCTTATAACTAGAAGGACATTAAAACCATTATTATAACTATATTTCTATGTTCAAAAAGTTAAGTAGATGGAGGGTATAGGAAAGATTCAAACAGAACTTCTAGAGATTAAAAATACAATGGGTTATGTATTAGTTAGGGTTCTCCAGAGAAACAGAATTGATAGGGGGTGCAGGTGGATGAATGAATGAGTGCGTAAACAGACAAACAAACAAACAAATATTTGGGGGAAATGGCTTTTGTGATTGTGGTGGCTTGCAAGTCAAATTATCAGGTTGGGCCAACAGCCTGGAAATGTTAGCTGGAGTTGATATTGAGGTCATGACTCCAAACACAGTCTGGGGATAGAATTCCTTCCTCCTTGAGGGACTTCCGGTTTATTCTCTTGATGGGTTTAACTAATTAATGAGATGCACCTACATTATGGAGGTAATCTGCTTTACTCAAAGCCTACTAATTTAAAGGTTAATTGTATCTAAAAAAAACCCTTCACAACAATATCTAGACTGGTGTTTCACCAATCAATGGGGCACTGTAGCCTAGAAAACTTGACACATTAAATTAACTGACACAGATAGCATTAATGACAGATTAGACATTTCTGAGGAAATAAATTAGTGAACTTGAAAACATAGCAACTGAAATGATTAAAATAGAAACAGAGAAATGAGAGGAAAAAAAATAAACATAACATCAGTAAGCTGTGGGACAAGCTCAACAGCCTAAACACCTGTAATTAGAATCCAAGGGAGGATATTCAACTCTTATTTACTTGACCTTTCAGCAGCTTATGACACTGTTGACTACTTCTACCATTTCAAAATACTTCATTTTCTTGGCACCACATTTTGTTGGTTTTCCTCCTTTCTGGTTGCTTATTCTTTGCATTTCCCATCCTGCCTTTTCCTGTCTTCAGTGTTCTTTCTTAGGTTCCTTTCTCTTCTAGCTCTATATATGGCAAGTCTTCCTGTGTGACCTCACTCACTCCAGTGGCTTTAGTTACCCTCTCCATGCTTACTCCAAAATCATTATTTCAATTCAGAACCTTCCTGAACATGTTACCCAAACACTGGATTACTTGCTGGATTTTTTCCTTTGATGCTTCCCAGGCATTATAAACCCAACATAATAATAACCAAGTCCAACCTCTTTCCTTAACTCCTTACTGGCGCCACTCCTGTATTTCCTATCTTACTGAATGTGTGAACTCCTCTGGCCAACCCAGAAACCTGGGCATCATCCTGGACTCCTTTGATTCCTTCACTTCCCATAAGTCACAAAGTCTTGCTAATTCTACTTTAATTATTTTCTAGAATATTCATATTGCTTTATCTCCATTGCTATCAGTTTAGCTGGCAGAGCTGTCATCTCTCTCCCAGTTTATGCCAAAAATATTCTAAATGGTTCTTTGTCTTGAGATTTTCCAGTTCCAATCAATTTGCTATAGAATGAAATGAAAATCTGACTAGGTCATCCTTCTTAAAACCCTTTAGTGGCTTGCATTTCCCTTAAGGCCAAAGTCCAAACTCCTTAGGATTTATTACAAACATCTGTTCCATCTCTCATTCATCTTTCACCACCCCTTTCCCACTTTATACGTACAGCCTTACAGAACTCACTATGTAGTTACTGAATTGAATTGAAATGCATAGGTAGGTTCTGAGACTACCTAAAACAGTTTTCAAAGTGACTTGTGTTCATTGCTTTCTGTATTTCATCAGATTCTCTAAAGAAGTTTAAGAGTCTGGCCCATAGAAGCTGATTTGGCATAGTGGGGGTCATTCCATGCTTCAGTTTCTTTATATATCCAAAACTTTTCTGCATCTTTTTGACTCATGGAGCATAAGGAAGTAACCACAATTGGCTGGAGCCACTGCAAGCTGCTGAAGCTCTGATGGGGGAAAAAAAATCCTCCAAAGGCAAATTAAGGCCTTCATTATCCTGCATGAGGTATTTCTCTTTCTGGTCTTCTCCATTCTATCCTACAGTCTGTTGGCAATGCTATTAAAAAGTACAGGTCTGACCATGCCATTCCTTATTTAAAACTATTTAATGGCTCACCTTGATCCTGAGAATGAAGTGCAAACGTTTTTACTGTGGCTGAGTCACTCCCTGGTCTGGTCCCTGCCTACTTCTTCATCTAGAGCTCTCTTCATATTCTTACTCCCTGATTTAGCCACCCAAGGGGCTTTCACTGCCCCTTAAAAGACTGTTTTTGTGTGTGTGTGTGTGTGTGTATGTGCGCTCATGTTCATTCCATTTATTTGATCCTCTTTTTCCATTATTATTATTTTTTCTTTATATTTGTCCTGACTTCTGTTATAGAGCTTGAAGGACTTAGGAGCAAGACACATAGGAACTATTTAATCATCTGGTTTTTGAAAGACTGACTGACTGACTGTCAGACTGGATGAAAAGGTAGGTATGTGGATTGCATTGCCTCTTGGAAACCAAAAGCAAAACCAAAATCCTTTCCTCAACAATGTTTACTCTTTTCCCTCACCCTAACTTTTCACTCAGGGACAGCCTCTCAAAAGAATGATCTATACTTCATTGCCTTTGTTTATTTACTATTTATTCTTTAACTCTTTGTGATCTGGCTTTTGTCCTTGTAATTTTACTGATATCATTTACTCAACATATGCATGCATCTTTTTTGCCATATTCAGTGACTTTATCTTTTGTGTTTTCTGTATCTCCTCTTCTTTTGCATATCCTACCACCATCTCAAACTCAGCATGTGTAAACACTAAATATTTTAATATTCACTTTACATCAATTCGTCACCTACGAACTTCTGTCTACCAGTTGTAGAACTAGTCACCCAATCTCAGATTCTTAAGGTTACCATCCCTGTCCTTATCCACTGAACTATTTAGTTTCTTCTTTTGTAATATTTTCTTCCATTCTACTTCATTTGCAGTTAGCACACTAGTCCACAATTTTATCATTTCATTGATGTGTGCTTTAATAATAGTAATTAATAGTAAACTAATATTCTAATAGAAATATAATGTGAGTCACATATATAATTTTAAATTGTCTACTAGCAACATTTAAAATATAAAAAATATGAAATTAATTTATATATTTTATTTATTCCAATATAGCAAAAATATCATTATGAAATATAATTAACAAAAATATATTAATGTGATATTTATATATTTTTCCTAGTCTTCAAAATACAATTTGCATTTCATACTTAGAGCACATCTCAAGTCAGACTAGGCATTTTCAGTGCTCAGTAGCCACATACAACTTGTGACTAGTGTATTGGATAGCACAAAGTCTAGCTGATATTTTTGACTCCAAATTTTTACTTTTGTCAGTGGAATCTATGTTTCTTCATCAAGGAAATTATCATTTGTCACTATTATCACAAACATGATGAAGAAAAAACTCTCTGGTTACTCTCACTTGGGCTCTATGAAAAGACCTGACTTCCATTATTAATAAATTCCTTTCACATTTCCCACATTATTTTCAGCTTACCTACTATTATTTCCACATGTTCAACATTATTTTTACCAGGCTTAAAAGTATACCAATTGTTTCAGTTATATTGGTATTTCACTATTTCATATTTATGCCTGCCTCATTCCTATCCTTAGGCCTTAGCTTGTAGAATTCATGCTACTTGGCTGGTTTTCTCTCTGGTCAGCTCTTAATTCCCAGATCAATTTATTTTTTCTTCATAAAGCCTTTCCTGATTGGTACAACCAAAGGGGAAAGTGCTGCTGTTAGGATGTGAACATATCAGTAAATTCTGTTATTAATAATATAACTAAACTATAACTTGTGCTTTTTTAATAAATAAAAATTTATGGAAACAATGATCTTTATTATGGACTTAATTGTAGTAATGGCATAATTATAAAATAATTATAATAATAATTATAAGTAAATTTTAGCATTTTTTCAATTTTATAATTTATATTCAGTATTATTTTATGTTAGTTCCAGGTGTATAGCATAGGGGTTATACAACCACATACTTTACAAAGTGGTCTTCTTGCCATTTCAGGTGTCCACCTGGCACCTTATGTAGTTATTACAGTGTTATTCACTATATTCCCCACACTGTGCTTTACATCCCTGTGACTGTTTTGTGACTGTGAATTTGTACTTCTTAATCTCTTCACCTTATAATTACATTTTAAATTATTACTAGCTAACATTGATTGTTGTTTACTATGTGCTAAACACTATGCTAAGTGAATTATGTGCATTACCTTATTTAATTCTCATAAAAATATGGGGAAGTTTCTATTACCCTATTTTGTAGACAACCCATTTGTGGTCTGTAAGGATTAAATTGTCTAGAATAGCGATTTTCAGCCTCTTTCATCTCATGGCACACATAAACTAATTACTAAAATTCTGTGGCACACCAAAATTGTATTATATTTTTTTCTGATCTGACAAAAATAGGTATAATTTTGATTGATTTACAAGAAATAATAATAGTAAAATTTTGTACCCTTTTTGCCCCAAAGTGGTTTTTAAAAAAATCAGTTGTCTATACTTATAGATAAGGATTTCTGCTACCAAGAATTAATTAATCAGATGCAACTCTATTATGTGATGTCACCAATAAGATGCAACTCTATTATATGATGTATATATTTATGGTTCAAGACAGAGCATTCACACCGGAAGTTTATTTTTGTGTTGACTGTTACCATCTTTTTATTTGATAAGCTAAGGGAAGAAGATAGTACCTCTGACTAGGCAGATATTGCATGTGTACAAAATTCTTAGGTCACACTGATTGAAAATTGCTGGTCTAGAAAGAAGTAAAGACAGGATTTGATACTGAATACTTTGACTTCTGCTTTTAACCACAAAGTAACAGTACCTTCTCTAAGGAAGTACATTCCCCTAGGTGGCTAACACACTCTTCTAAATGTAAGGATTATTGCCTTTCCCTTCTCACTGGCAACCTAGGAACCAAGCCAGATGCTTTAGTTAAGATATTGCACACTTGTTATGATACTTGGTCTCAACTAAGATCTCCTAACCTTTTCTAAGAGTGTTACAGGAAGCGTGGCATTTCCAAAAACTGACCATTTACAACTTTTACAGCATTCATTAGTATATTTAAACAATATAGAAATATAAGTATGCATTTCATAATTTAATGTGCTAGTAACATAGAAAAATTAAAAACTCAACATGAAAAAAAAATTGTGTGACTTCATCTAGTTTGTTTTGTGGTCCCCTTGGAACTCCTCTCTCCCTGTGATTAAATTCAACCTGTGAGTCGTTGACCCCAAGAAGGAATACACCTGTCAAAGGACTCCTTGTGGTTTACCTGGGCCCAAATTTATAATCAGAGTCTAGCAGCTTCTGTTTACAGGGAGCCTCTCATAAAATACGTTTCAGGGAAAAGCCACAGACTGGACTGCCAAACATCCTGCGAGGCTATCAAGGCACCCCTTACAGAAGAGTTCCTGGACCTGCTGAGACTTGGTTCAATCAGAGCTGTGTGGCTATCTTCATTTGCATCTTTACTGATCAGTCAGAGCAGCTCCACAATGACCAGTCAGGATGTGTGATTCCAACCAACCAGGACAGTGCTTAGTGGACCAATCAATTTTGGATTCCTTATTGCTACAAATAAACCAGTCAGGGATTAAGGAGGTCACTTTATCTGTATATGTGTGCCTCACCATTTTTTTAGGGGTGCACACTTTCTGTTTCCTGTAGAGGCCGTTTTTCCCTGGTTTGCAAACTGTTCACCTGAATAAAGTCTCTACTTTTACTGAACCCTGGTTTGGAGACTCCTGCTGGCCTTTGATTGGAGGCAGCAAACTTTTGTTGACAGAGTTAAGTATAAATTACAACTCATGCAGATATATATTCTTTCAGTAAATTATTTTCACTAAAGCATTCTGTTTGTGAAGTGCATGGAGAAAAGAGTAGGATAAATGAGCAGATACCATGTGGTACCCGAATAAAAACTCATAAATAAACCTTTAAAAATTTAGCATTATTTATCACCTATACCTTTCATGTCACACAAATTTGTAAGATGTTATCACTTTTAAACAGGTTGCAGTCTACAAATTCACACTTTTAAACAGGTTGCAATCTCCAAATTTAAACAGGTTGAAGGAGTAAAAGAGAATTCCTTTACTCCTTCCTTACAACAGATGGAAATAAACTCTTAAGCTTTAGCATCCTCCCAGTTACTTCTTATGAATGTATTCATTGAAAAACATGTAGTTCCATGTCATATTTTTGAACATTCATCTGAAGTGTTTATTGACTATCATCTCTTAACATTTATTTCTCACTGAACTGAAACATCTCTTTTATCCTGTCTTCTTAGGTCTTGAACCATTTTATCATTTTTTGTCCCTTGAGTTAGAACGTTCTCTAAATTGCATTGTTCCTGAAAATTGGAGTTCTAATTGGTACTGAACAAATTAAAATAATGATTTTATTTGCACAGAGTAGTCCTTTTAATTGCTGATAGCTTCATGGTATTTTTGCATGTTTTACTTATTACCAAAATAGCCAAATTCTTGCCTTGATGCTGACCAAGGTCCCTCATTTATCTTTTTTCAAATTTAGTTATAATTAATTTTTCAGGTGAAAATTAATTTGTTTTATAGTATTATTATACTTTTTCTTCATTAAGAGGATATTTACATCTTGAAAATCATTTGTTCCAAAATGTTTACAGTTTCTGAATTTTTTAGGCTTTAAATTTTTCTGGCTTTAACTAGTTCTGTATTAAAACGATAAATTCAAGAAAAGGTTGAGAACTTTAATTCTTTACATTGTTTCAGTTTTCTCCAATTTCTGTATCCTTTAAGAGATGTCAGTTATTTCTATACTAATGGAAATAAAATATATTTGTCAAATCAGTGGAGAATCTGGCATTAGTTCTGTGTGCAAAGTGGATTAACTGTAATAATATTAGCATAGTTTTCTAATTTATTTACTTTACATTCTAAATTGAACTGGAAAATCCCATACAAAGGTCTTTAGGTGTATAAATGCTTATATTATGAATTACTTGAGAGTTCCTTGTAAAAATAGATAGAAATTTAGGAAGAGATAATGCCATTTTATAAATTTCAAAATACCTCAGCTTACTTATTTCACAGTGTTCCTGAAACTTTTAAAAGGAGAATAAACCCACTCATGCAGACATGAAATTTAATGGGTTTATTATTAATTCTAAAAAGATGCCTACATATATGCCACAACCCTTTATGGGGATTCTTTCTTGACATAATAATGTGAAGAAATAGGTAAGAGATGTGAGAATCAGCAGTTTTTTGTACTAACCCATAGGATAAGAATTTTATTAACAGTATCTTATATTTGGAAGAAACTATTTTCTGTAATTCCACATATCAGTGCAGAATTATAACAGTAATTTTATCTAAAATGGGGATAAAATTCCACCAGTCCCAAATGGATCCTATTTTTTTCTGAGAAACATGTGGTTTCCAAAAGTTTTCATTTGAAGAACATTTACAACAGAGCTATCTGTACATGTTGTTTAAAGATGTAAATTTTATACAACCAGTCTCAAAGATAATTGTTTTGTAGGTTTTCTTAAGCTTCTATTTCTAAAACAAGTTACATTGTTGTTATTTAATTCTTAACTCAAGAGACTTCACTTAATTTAAGCCATCTCAAATACATAGTTTGTTTGTTTCTAATGTAGGTTTATTTTCAACTTTTTATTGTTGTTTGCAAACATGCAACAAGGAGCTCAAAAGCTGTGTTTAATTTAAAGAAAACAAAGTCTTACTTGATCATCTTGAAATTTAAACTTTTTCTAATTGAATTGCCTGGAAAACATTGTGTTGTATTTACTTTCTTCACCTCCAAAATATATATTATGCTCTTAATGGAATCTATTCACCTATTATAGGAAAGGAAATTATAACTTGGCTAGAGAAACCCAACTTGTGAAATTCCTATTGCCTGATCTGAAGTAATTAAGTGTTGAAATGTACCAGGGCCTACAAAGTGAACTGCAAAAGTACTGTTTGCTACTTTTTTATTTTCTATAACTACAGTCTGGCATGTTCTATAAATTATCAGTTTCTACTAGATAACAGAAATATGTCAGGATTCTCAAAAAAAATCTAAACATGTTTAAGGCACAAGATTTTCTAAGGTAACTATATATATCTCAAAGTCTAATATTTAATTATAATTTGTGTACTTGGACTGTAATATAAATTCATAATGGATAACATTTTGGTTAATCATATAGTTTTCTGAAAGTAGGAATTAAAAATATTTTGTCAAATTGTTAAACACTATTACAGGTAAATAAATATCAATTGATATAATGATAAACTCTTATCTGATGATGCTAACTTTTATTAAACCATCCTGCTGAGACTGTGATGCAAAGATTTTATTTTTGAATAAATTTTATTGTAAAAAGTAGAGAAATGTAAGGATACTTAAAGCTATTATATTTTATAAAATCTAAGATGCATTGCAAACAAAATATGACACACCTTAGGATTGACTTATCCCAGTTCTGAGTTGTTAAAATGTAAAAAAATTTTATTGTGAAATTGATGAGATGCAGCATTTTATACAGTTGAATCTACACTTTAGGTTTGTCTCATTAAAATAGTGTGACTTTTTGATTAAAGCTTAACAGATGCATGCATGGTGAAAAAACAAATGGTTTTTTAAACCTAAATTTTGATTTGCTAGGTGATTTTTTTAGTGAGAGAAAGTTGAAATGTTTTGTGCTCTTACAGGAACTCGGTGGTAATGCTTAGTGATCATTCTGAGTGAGAAACCCACACTAAAATTGTTAGGAACAATTTGGAACAGACTAGGAGTCTTTATTTTTAAAGTTATTTTTCAGAGAAAGCAAGGGGGAAGCACTCTAGATTATGGGAAGATAGTCAAGAGAAAATGGCATCTCGATTGGTTTATCAGTGCTCAATGGGAGTACCAGCAAGGGTGTTAAAGGAAGTGTTAATATTAACAGCTGTATTCTATGTGCCCCAAGCAAACTAAAAGTCACTGATCTAAAACCTAGAGGACTCTGAACTAGTTTGTGGATGAAGAAAGTAAAATAGACAAATATTTTGAATAGTAGGCATGAATGGCATATTGCTTAATTGGGAAATGAGTTTTTGTATCTTTAAGATCTTTTAGCTAAAGTATTTTTAAGCTGTTAGTAGGAAATGTAGGTAATCCATTGATTTACTGTTGCCTAAATATATATGTTGAAGCCCTGACTGGGTAGTTCAGTTGGTTAGAGATTCATCTGGATTTGCCAAGGTTGTGGGTTCGATCCCTGGTAAGGGCACATTTAAGAAACAACCAAAGAATACCTAAATAAGTGGAACAACAATTTTTAAAAATATTTTTTTGTTTTAATTGTTGTTGCAGTACAATTTTCTATCTTTTACTCCCATCCCAACCCACCCACACAGCCCTCCCATTTCCACCCCCCCCTAGTTTTTATCCATGTGTCCTTTATACTCATTCCTGTAAACCCTTCCCCTTTTCCCTTGAAATTCCCTCTCCTCTCCCTTCTGAACACTGTCAGACTATTCTCTATTTCAGTGTCTTTGGTAATATTTTGCTTCATTCTTTGTTTTGTTGATTAGGATCCTGTTAAAGGTGAGATCATATGGTATTTGTCTTTCACCACCTGGCTTATTTCACTTAGCATAATGCTTTCCAGTTGCATCCATGCTGTTGCAAAGAACAACAAATTGATGTCTCTCTGTCTCTCTCAAAATCAATAAATAAAATATTTAAAAATAAATATATGTTGATATTTACTAAGTAGTTTTGATGGACATTTTTTACATGAAAATATGCATAGAAGGTAAGCCTTATTTTGTTTAAAGCATAATAGCAGCTTATCAAATGTTATATTCTTCTTTTTCTCTATTATCAATTAAAACTAGTTGAAGAAACATATCAAAAATATCACTTTTGTTCTGAAATATTTCATGATTTTCCAGTACTCAAATGGTAAAATCTATTCTTCTTAGTCTGGTTTTCAACATCCATCACAATCTGGCTTCAGTTTACTAATTTCACATTTCCCACTGCTCAGTTACATAAGTCTTCTATTCTTTTTTTTTCAGATTTTATTTATTTATTTTTAGAGAGGGAAGAGAGGGAGAAAGAGAGAGAGAAACATCAATGTTCAGTTGCTGGGGGTTATGGCCTGCAACCCAGGCATGTACCCTGATTGGGAATAGAACCTGCGACACTTTGGTTCGCAGCCCGCGCTCAATTCACTGAGCTACACCAGCCAGGGCCCAGTCTTCCATTCTTTAAAAAATAAAAATAAGAAGGGAGTAAGTAAATAATTTTGAAAAACAAAGCACACTAAATTTAGGTGTCTAATTCTGATGTAATACTCTCATGTTAATAACTGATCTTCTCTGTTTTAATATTTCCTTTTTTTCTTCTTTTTTAAAAATTGTTGTTCAAGTACAGTTGTCTCCATTCCCCATGCCCCCACTTGCCTTCCCCCAGCCATCCCCACCCCCCACTCTTGATCCTACCCCTCTTTGGTTTAGTCCATGTGTCCTTTATACATTTTCAAAAATGCTGAAGAAATAAGTCATTGTCAGGGAATAGGCTCTTTCTTTCTGTAGGACAGATAAATCTTGTGTCTTGTAGGGAGTGCATAGTTGCAGACAAAACAATGGAAAACAATGAAAAGTATCTAAAAATTGTATTTTCTTGCCTTTCTATCACACCTTAGAATCTCTCAAACTCTCCTGCTTAATCCCTGAAAATAAACCTTTTAATTAGATGCTATTGACTGAACTGTGTTTCTCTCTACATTCATTTGTTGAAATCCCAATCTTCCATGTGACTGTACTTGGAAGTAGGGCTTTTAGGAATTAATTAGGGTTCACTGAGGTGATAAGAATGAGGTCCTAAATCCGATAGGATTGATAGCTTTATACAAAGAATCCTCAGCAGAATCTGACTCTGCTGGACCTTGATCTTAGATTCCTAAGTCTCTAGAACTATGAGAAATGAATTTGTTTGTTGCCTAGTCTGTAGTATTTTGTCACTGCACCCTCAGCAGTCTAATATAATAGGTAATTTGGGCTATTCACCTATGATCTTTTCCTGTACTATAAGGTATAGAGATTTTATTCATGCTTCATAAAAGTATAAAGAATGCAAAGAAGTATTTGCCATAAAGTTCAGTTAGTGTTTACTTACCCTAAATTTAATGGTAAGATAAAATATAATTAAAATAGGACATTCAAGAATTTTCTAGAGTGTAAATAATATTTCTTCTTCTATTGTTGTTCAGTTACAGTTGTCCTGCCTTTTTCCCCATTGCTCTTGAGTGCCCCATGCCCCTCACTCCCACAGTCAACACCCCCACCCATTGTCAGTGCCCACGAGTCCTCTATATATGTTCCTTTGCTTGCCCCTTCCCCTTCTTTGCCCTATTATACCCGTCTCCCTTCCCTCTGGTCACTGTCAGTTTGTTATTTCCAAATCTGTGGTTATATTCAGCTCATTTGTTTGCTTTGTTGATTAGGTTCCACTGGTAGATGAGATCGTACAGTATTTGTCCCTCACGCCTGGCTTACTTCACTTAGCATAATGCTTTCCAGTTCCATCCATGCTATCTGGAGGGTAGGAGCTCCTTCTTTCTGTCTGCTGTGTAGTATTCCATTGTGTGAATGTACCAGTTTTTTGATCCACTCACTAGCCATTAGAGAGATGCAAATTAAAACCACAATGAGATACCACTTCACACCAGTCAGAATGGCCATCATAAACAAATCAACAAACAACAAGTCCTTGTGAAGATGTGTAGAAAAGGGAACCCAGGTTAACTTGTTGGTGGGAATGTTGGTGGGAGTGTTGCTGCTGTGGAAAACAGTATAGAATATCCTCCAAAAAATCAAAGATGGAACTGCCTTTCCATCCAGTGATCCCACTGCTGGACTATACCCTAAGAATCCTGAATCACCAATTCAAAGAAACCTATGCACCCCAATAAACTTTCCTCCTGTTACTGCTTGCACTGCATCATCGAAGATTTGATATGTTGTATTGTCATACTCATTTGTCTCTCTATATTTTGATAACCTTGTATTTCTTCTTTGACCCAGTCATTTTTTAGTAGTATGTTGTTAAATCTCCACATATTTGTGAGGTATTTTACTTTATTTTTGCAGTTGACTTCTAATTTCAAAGCATTGTGGTCATAAAATCTGCTTGGTATGATTTCAAACTTCTTCAGTTTTTTGAGGCTAGTTTTGTGGCCCAGCATAAGTATTATCCTTATGAATACTTAAGGAAGGATGTTTCATGAGCATTGGAGAAGAATGTATAATCTGATATTCTGGGATGAAAGGCTCTGCAAATGTCAGTTATGCTCATTTGATCTAATGTGTCAATAAGGCCTACATCTCTTTATTGATTTTCTGTTTGGACGATTTATCTACAGCTATCAATGGAGTATTTTGGTCTCCTACTATGATTATGATTTTGTCAGTTTTTCCTGTTAGTTCTGTTAGTAGTTGTTTTATATATTTTGGTGCTCCTTGATTGGGTACATATATATTGAGAAGTGTAATGTCTTCTTGATGTAATGTCCCCTTTGTCATTATAAAATGTCCATCTTTGTCTCTTCATACCTTTGTTATCTTGAAATCTATTTTGTTAGATGTAAGTATGGCTATACCTGCTTTTCTGTGGATGTTATTTGCTTGGAGAATCATTTTCCACATTTTCACTTTGAGTGTACCTTTGTCTTTGAAGCTTAAATGTGTCTCCAGAAGACAGCATTTGGTTATGTTTTGTTTTTTGATCCAATCTGCTACTCTGTGATTTTTGTTATTGGTGAATTCAGTCTATTTACATTAAGGGTGATTATTGATGTATGAGTATTTCCTATAAGCATTTTATCTTTAGTTTTCTGGTAGCTCTGTGCCTCCATTTGTTCTTTTCCTTTGTGTTTCTGTCATTTTTGTTTGGTTGTATTCCATATATTTTTTCTGTCTGTTTCCTCTTTGTTTAAGTTATGTGCCTCAGTTTTTTTGTGTGTGCATGTGGTTACCAGTAGGTTCATGAAAAAGAAAGTTTCATGTATATAATAGTACTTTTTATTTTGACTGCATTTAATCTCCATCCTCCTTTGCAAATTCAGACTTTTATCTCCTGTCCTTTTTTTGTTTTTGTTGTCACAAATTATCCCTGTTTATGCTTTGAGTATGTTGGTGATCTTGTAGTTTTGTGACTTTTTGTTCTTTGTTTCAAGTAGAATAACCCCCTTGGATATTTCCTGCAATAGAGGTCTTCTGTTGATACATTCCCTCAGCTTCTGTGTATCTGAAAAAGTCTTTATTTCTACTTCATATCTGAAGGATAACTTGTCTGGATATATTATTCTTAGCTAGTTATTTTTTCTTTCAGTGGTTCCAATATTTAATTCCACTCTCTTTTAGCTTGTAGAGTTTCTGCTGAGAAATTCATAATAACCTAATGGGTTGTTTTCCTTTATATATTACTTTCTTCTTTTCCCAGGCTGCCTTGAGAATTCCTTTTTTGTCATTAATTTTTGACAGTTTTAATACAATGTGCCTTAGAGAGGGCCCCTTTAAATTGAGGTAATTAGGTGTCCTGTTTGCTTCTTGGTTTCAAGGATCTAGCTCTTTCCATAGGTTTGGGAAGTTCTTGTTTGAATAGGCTCTCCATTTTCTTCTCTGTCTTTTCATCTTGTGGTATGCTTGTTATGCTTTATTGCTCTTTTTCTGATGGAGTCAGATGGTTGTAGTAGGGTTCTTTTACCTTTTTTCTGTCTAAGTCTGTCTTCTTTCCTTTGCATCATCTCTAGGTCACTATCTTTGATATCACTAATTCTTTCCTCTATCTGGTCAGCTCTATTTTCTATGCTTGCTAGTTCACTCTTAATTTTTTATTGAGTTATTCACCGCCAAAATTTCTGTTTGGTTCTTTTTTAAAGTTTGACTTCCTTGGTAAAGTACTCATTTTTTTTGGCTGGTTTGTTTTCTGAGCTCATTAAATTGCCTGTCTCTGTTTTCTTGCATCTTGAGTATTTTTGGAACTGCAACCTTGAATTCTCTATCATCTTGTCACATATATCCATATCTTTAAGTTTGTTGTCTGGAGCTTTTTCATTTTATTTCTAAGCTGCATTGTTACCTTGGTTATTCACGGTATTTCATGGATTTCTTCTCTGTCTAGGCATCTATATATATGAATGACATTTCTCTAGCAGATTGATGTCTTTCTACTGTTTTCCAGTAGGTGGCGATGAATTATAAGTTTTTTTTAGCTTTCTTGCACTTCTGGCTTTTCAGATCTCCTCAGGGTGGTAGAAAAGGCCTGAGAAGGTGAGTGCTTCCCCTGTGATCTGGTCGCATCAACCCCACAGGGAAACACAGTGGGCAATGGGTCTCCAAGTCCGTGAACCCCCAGTGCTGCCTTCTGCAGCCAGATGCTGCCATCAGTGTAGCCACGATGCATGTGTGTGGGTTTTGGGGGGGGGGGGGGGGGGCGGGGAATCGGCTGTCTTTTTTGTTGCTTTGCCCTCCTGCAATAGCAACCAGTCGACCTCAGTGGTTTGCCCCTGAGCCTCCACTGAACCTGGGATTAGTCACAAAGTGAGCCTGTCAGCTCAGGGAAAAAGTGATCCTGTAGTACCAGTTTTTGGTGTTGTGGATTATGTCCTCTGCAACCCGTTATGAAGGATGAAGAGAGGCGAGCTCTGGGAGGTTAATGTTTTGGCCAGACTCCATGGAGTTGTTTCTCTGGAATCCCAATTGCCAGATAACCAAGGCCTTGCCTTGGTGCTTCTTTCCTGCCCAGGTCCCTGGGCTCAGCCATAGCTTGTACTGCTCACTCCTGCAGGATTGCTTACTGAATCTCTTTAATGCTCCCTGTTGAAGGGAGTGCTGGCCATACCTGATTCCTCCTTTCCTTGGGTTGTACCTCGCTGTGAGATCCCAGCTGTAGGGTTGCATCTGTGGCTCCTTTGAACTCTTCTACTTTCTTGTCTCCCTGGTTCACTCCCACTTAACCACCTTTAGATGTTTTACTGTGTGGATCTGTCAGATGTGTTTGTGCATTAAGCAGGGATGTCTTTGTTGAATTTTATTTGTTTAAATTTTTGAAGCATACTGGTAACTATTTTCTACCAGTTTGAAAAATATTTTGGCGATAAAGCTGGGTTAATTGATTATAAGAGATATGTTATTTAATTATTTAGTTTTCAAGAGTTATATATCATTTAATCATGTGTACAGTAATCAAGTACTGGAGTAAATAATTTTGTGTTTGTGATGCAATACTGAGCTTCCTCCACTTGGTGGCTTAAGTGATTGAAGTTGTGATCAATTTTAGTTTGAGAATTTCATTTACTTTAAATTAAGATTTAATTATCAAAACTATGTCAAATTCTTTATTATTTATTGTTGTTAATATTTTTTCTAAACATATTACCACTATTGGCATTAAATAGCTTATGTTACATTCTTAGAACTACATTTTAGGCAACATTTTGATTTTGGCTTTCGAAATACTGGAATAGTTTCTTTATGTTTCATTTGACAGTTGAATTAAATTGCTGAAGGTGGATAATTTATAGTTTTGCCTTTAAGTAATTTATGAATTTTCAAATTTAATTTTTTGAGCAAAATAATATTCCAATTAATATTTTAACTTGGGAAATGTATGAAATCATCAGTTGCGTGCCCTAGAATTTATAATATTACTTTTTTGCTTGTTTCCTTCTGATTAAGTGTATATTTACTTGGGAACCAAAAATAATTTTATAGAATAAACTCTGAAGGAAAATCATCATGTGAATATAATGTAAAGTCAATTCCTTCTCAATTTAGCTCTAAAGAAGGATATTAAAACTAAATCTTACACCTTTTCCCATACTTTATCATTATGTGTATTGTTTTCAGTATGTGACATATTTTTCTGATTTCATGACATATATTTCTATAGTTACGTATTGGTCTAAGTTAAATTTTTTTCATTGCTAAGTTTTCTTTTTCTGGGAATATACACTATGACTGTTATATTATAAAAGATACAATATTTATTGTTCTCAATAACATTTATTTTTACCTGAAATTCATGTTAACAATAAAAACAATGAAAACAAAGGCCCTGCCCCCAGTAAACTCAAAATAAGAGATAAATGTATTTTTATGCAATTAAGATTTATTTTTTAAAATTAGCTGAAAAATTAAGGTATTTTACTCAATTTTTTCCATTAATAATTTAATGACATAAAAGTTTATAAGAAATAATTATTTTTGGAGGACTCAAACATTGTCTAAAGCAGAAGTAATAGCTACAATTTTCAACGTCACTAATGCTAACTGGAAGTATGTAGAATTTGTTTTTTGCCTTGTATATTTTATAATAAAAGTCTCTTACTGTACCTTAAAGGGGAATGCATACATATTTAGAACTTTGAAAATTTCATCTTAGTGAATTTTATCCAATTGTTCAATTGGGATTTCTAGATTTAAACTTTTCAGGGGAACTATTGTATAAACAATTTGAACAATACTAAAACGACTATTCTAATACATGTTTCCTTGTATCCTCTGTGACAGTTTTCCTCATTCCTAAATCTCGAATTAGAATTCATGGGTTGTAGGTGTGAACATTTTTAACTTTACTAAGTAATACCAAATTTCTTTCCAAAATAGTGTTAAACAATTTTCCTTCCTACCAGCAGACTATGGAAGTTCCTGTTGCTTCATATCTTCACCAGCACTTGGTATGGAGAGATACTTAGTTTTCTGTTGTTGTTACCAATCCGCTGTGTTATTTTCTTTTTGTTCTTCTACTAGTGAAAATGAACATTTTTCTTTTGCTTATTGGACATTCATGTTTCTTCTTCTGAGAATTTACTGCTTATATCATTTGCCTATTTTCCTATAGATTGCTTATTATGTTGATTTGTGGGAGTACTTTAAGTATCCTGTGTGCTATTGACTTAAAAGTTGCATTTTAAATGGTTTTCCTCAGCAGGTGTGCTTGTGGTGCTATTTTTAAAGCCATTTTATAATGTCTGTTTTTGTGCACAGTTTATAATTTTAATGAAATTAAAAATATCAAGCACTTCCCCCTTTTGTCTGTGTTTAATTAATATCTTGTGTAAGAAATCCTTTTCTATACCAAGATCATAAAAATTTGACCCTTACAGGGTTTTTTTTTTCCATATAGTAAATCTATTTCACCCAGATCCATTTATTGGATAGTGAATCATTCCACCATTGATTTTTATATAACCTCAGTAATATACTAAATGTGCATTAAGGTATCTCTGGGCTTTCTATTGGTTTATTGCTTCATTGGTTTATTTTTTTCTCTACCCCAGACCAACACAGTACAACAGTTTATGACTTTGAGACGATGAAGTTTTGATATATGAAGGCTGGACCTCACTTCTTGTTCTTAAAAGATAGTTGTGTTTATTTTTGTCTATTTCAGATCTCCCACAAATCTTTTTCCTCCAAAGAATTATTGTATTTTGAATGAAATTATACTTAATTTATATTTATTTACAGAGCAATTGACATCTTATGAAACTGTTTTAATCCATGAACATGGTATACTTCACTATTTATTTAGGTGTTATACTTCTCAGTAATGTGTCCAAATTTTCTCCATAGAGTTTTCACAATTTCTTTTATTTGGTTTATTGCTATATGCCTCATAGCTTTTATTGTTATAGTGAATTAGAAATTTGCTTTTTTCTATTACTACTGTTATTTTATACATAAATTTAAAAATACTCATGTGTATAAATCCACTTTCAGAATGAGATAATACCATAGCAGAATTCTAAAATTCTTTAGTGCTATGAAAATTCCCTTAAATTATACCATATTGTTCAAAGAAAATGTAAATTTCTGACTTTAAAGTTCTAACTCCCTTGTATTGAAATGACTAAGTAAAATGAGCATCAGAAAGGGCTAATTTATTTTATCACATTAACTCTGCCCTCTGTATATTATAATGTTTGGGTTGACTTTATAATAAATGGAATTTATAATTTCTATCCTTTGTTTAAAAGCTTTCTATCAGGTTATTTCATTCTACTTTGAGGCTACTCATACAAACAAAATTTAAGAAGTAGCTATTTTCATCTTTTGGTTTCTTCTAAATTTGATTTATATATTTTTGCTACATGATATCTCTAGTGGCTGGATCCATGCACTTCACTTTGTTCATACTACCTGCAGTTGGATTTAACCAGAGAGGGTCTAGCTAGCCCTTTCTTTTTCCTCTGCTGGGCCCTGGGCATCACTCACACTGAATAGAGTGTGAGTGACGTCCCAGTAGCTGTGGAACAGAGGCCCTCACTGATCCTCAGAGAGAGCAATTTCAACCCTTTTGCAATTTCTTCTGGCCTTCACCTTCATATATCTAAAGAATATGTTTATACCTCTATTTCTTGATTTTTTTAGACTTAATTTTTATCTAATCCCCTTATGAAAAGTAAAGATTTAACTGTTACACAGGGCATCCCCCAGTTTAACTGCATCACAAATTTTGGTTTAGTCAATATTCAGAGGTTATATTACTCTCATTAGTAATTATTGTTCAGAGTTCAGTCACATAGAAATTGACCACATTTTCTTTCTTGTGCAGATTTTAATTTATCCTGGACATAGATGTAGCTACATGTTTTAGGCGAAAATTCCTAGATGTCTATCACTAATTCCCTTGCACATTCTCTGAAAAACAAAACCTCTATAGTTCTTCTCAGTGGGTCAAAATACCAGGACAGGTATGAGTTCTATGCATTTTCATTTGCTTTCTGGCCATGTCCATTTTCCTGCTTTCTGGGTTGTTGGTTATTCTTCTGGCTTGATGCACATCTGTCTTTCAGGAAATTCCTTTCATCATCTTCCTGGGACTTTCCTTTGCCTTCCTTGCTTTATAAATTTCCTGTCTCCAGAATCCTACGTCTTCCTTTTTATGGTGAATTTTCTTGTTTCAGTGGAAACTCTGTGAAGAGTGTCCCACTCTGCATGAACTGAGGAAGATTTCTCAAAGGAGATGAAAATTGAGTTAGATTTGAAGACTGTGTATGAATTTTCTAGAAAACACTTTTCTGTGCAAAGTGCATATATAATTACTCATAAGCATTAAAGACCTTGTAAGTGGATCGGTGAGAAATTCAGTAAGTTTATTAGGTATAGGGTTTGGGGATGTAGAAGTTGATGCTGTAGCATATGACCAAATTTTGAAGAGCAATATATGACACGCTAAAGATTTTGAACTTTGTCCTAAAGGTCATAGTGATCTGAAACAACATTTTTAGAGAAGACGCATGCTTACATAATAAATGCTTTCTAATGAATGTAATTCTGGGAGCATTTTATTAAAGAATGGGCAAGAGCGGGAGCAGGTGGGGCCAGAGGCAGCAGTTAGGAGGCCATTGAATTTGTCCAGTTGAGAGATAATGAAGGGATTTTAGTACATATATAGGCAAGAAGCTCAGCCAGATTTCAGAAAAATATATACTTGGATGGACATGGCAATTCATGAGAAGCTTGGGAGGAAAGATGTCTTTGAAAAGACTGCCATTAACTCTGGTAGGGATTAGATGTGGAGGAATGGAATAAAGATTAGAAGGGAAGAAAATAAATTTGCATAAGTATGCATATAATAAAGTTTGAAGACCATGGCACAACACTGATATGGAAAATCTTGGCAACCAAATGAAATATGAAAAGATTATTATGGTTAATATTGTATTATGACTATATGGGGTTATGAGATTATTCTAGACAGAGGAGGTTCTCAGCATCAACCGGAGAATATTTTTTAAAATACCCCTCCTTTGCCTCTTCTGGAGATTCTTATATATTTCCTCCTAGGTGAAATTCAGGTATGAGAAATTTTATTCTTATAACTCAGTTTTTAACTCTCCTTTCCGTAAGAGAGAGTAATTTTGGACCTGTGTTGTTGTGTAATGACCTTTAGATGGTCTGATCTTTATTTGCCTCTCTCTTGCACTCGGCATAGCAGCAGTAGTTGCAGAATAGGGGTATACTGTTCAAACTCAAAATTTCTAGTTTTCAAAATTATCACTTTGTAATTTGGATGATAGATTATCTAGATGAAATGGTTTTGATCTGACTAAATACATTAAAGATATTTTTGAAGAGAAAAATAAACTTGACTCTTTCCATTTATCTAAATCTAAAACCTCCATTTAGATTTTAAATTGCTCTCAATTGCTCACTAATGTACTCCTGCATTTAAATTATATATACTTACACTGTCATACTTGGAGGATTGCTAAACTTTGATATGTCACATTGACACAGACAAATGTAAACCTTATTTTATTTGCAGAAGACAGCAATGTAGATTTCAAATGGATTTTCCAAGTGGGTAAATAATAGAGTTTGGAGTAAAACTTTGAATTTTAACATCTACCTTATCTTCTGAAAAACACCTTGTAAGCAAATACTGTTTCCCTCAACAGTGAAATCTGTCTGTATTTTTCTGGGGCAACACAGTTAGCTGAATAAAAGCAATCTTTTTCACCAGTTATGGTTTTGCTTTGTTTTGTTTTGTTTTTAGGGTGGTGTCCTGTTGGAGCAGTAATTTTCAGATTTAATTATTCAACCTTGTTGCCTTTTCTGCAAGCATTTATGTAAAGTTTCCACAGTTTGGAGAAGAAAAGTGGTCTTAGTGACAACATGGATTCAGACTGGATTTGGTGAGAGAGGAAAAGAGCCAAATGTGTTCCCTGAGATAGTTTTGTCAGGCAGTTTGGATTCCTCTGCTAATATCACAACAAATCAGAGCTAAATACCATCAAATTCTTCAAGGGGTGTCTTCTAGAAATCATGTTAGGACCTTCTCCTTGACCCGTTTTGCAACTTTCATGTTTAAACAGATTTATTTCTTCAAAAAAAGAAAGATTTACTGAACATTGGCAAAATGCCATTATGCTATTCCCCTGATTCGTTCATTAATTTAACACACATTTATCAACCAGCAACTTTATACTAGGCAAATCATTGTTTTATTAGAGTAACAAAAGTACTCACTGCTTTGATAATTTAGGAGGCTCAAACTACAGCTTGCAGGATGTCTGTAAGAGTTGATTTTATCTTTTTAAGATTAAGGTTATGATCAAATTGCTGAATACAATATTTTTATTTTTAATTTCCAGGTTGAATGATATATAAATCTTCAGCACACCAAATCAAATTTATATATATTATATGTACATGCATATGTATAAACTTTATATGGAATATGTATTTTACATGTATATATTATTTAATACCTCATATCTGATATTTGGCTTAACTGAAAGCCTAAAATTATTAAATAGTAAAAATTGCCTGATTATTTCTAGCTTAAATCTATTTATAATACATACATATTTAAAACAATTTTTTAAAGATTTTATTATACTGTTAGAGAGACGGGAAGGGAAGGAGAGAAGAAGAGAAACATCAATGTGTGGCTGCCTCTTGCACACCCCCTACTGAGGTCCTGACCTATAACCCAAGCATGTACCCTGACTGGGAATTGAACCAATGACTCTTCGGTTTGCAGTCCTGTGCTCAATCCACTAAGCCACACTAGCCAGGGCTTTTTCTTTTTAATTTTTTAAAAATATTTTATTTATTTATTTATTTTTTAGGGAGGGGGAGAGAGGGAGAAAGAGAGGGAAACATCAATGTGTGGTTGCTTCTCAAGTCCCCCGTACTGGGAACCTGGCCCACAACCCAGGCGCATGCCCTGACTGGGAATCCAACCAGTTACTCCTTTATTAAGAGTATTAGCCTTTCAAATATTCCTTTTCTAGAAGGTTCTTATATTAGTATAAATGATAATAGTTGTCACTTTTTAAATACTTTATATGGGCTGGGCAACATGTAAAACTTTGCATTTATCATTTCAACCAAATAAGCCAATAAACATAAGTCCAAGGTGGCTCGGTTCTTTTCAGGTACACTCATCTGTGGACCCTCACTGTCTCTTAGCAATTTATTTGTTGGTTACTGTTTGAGATTACATTTGCAGGCCTTCTTAGATTTTTTTCCTTTTGTTCTGTTATGTGGGAGATTAAAAACAAGTAAAATCCTCTAGTGTTGTCCTCTATTATCCTTTAGATGACAGTTGCATACAGGTCCAGAGAGGATCTTCATGAGTGCAAGCCAGTTGAGTGTTTTCCTCTTCAACTCGAGGACAGTGGGCAGACAACAACATCCCTGGGCTGCTCTCCCCTGGCAGCCCAGGGATGCACCGGGGCCATGCCCTCCTCTTCTTGCCCTTGCCCTTTGTGAGGTGCAGCTAGTTTCAGGGGCACTGTCACTGGATTCAGAGTTGCATCCAGACTAGTCCTTTGTTCACTCCTGATTTGAAAAGGGATTTTGAATGGCTCTGTCTCCCCTGTTTATATGAAGAAAGAAACAGGGTGAACCATTTTACGGAAACCTCAATCTGCTGTTTGAATAAATTTCATGGTAGATGAATACAACCAAGACTGGTATTGACATTGCCTTCTTGTTTGGGGGCCTAATAAAAATTTTAATCCTTCTCAGAAAATACTGAATTGCCATGTCAGTAAATCTTGTTAGATACCTAAACAAGAAGTCAATATTTATTAGATAGACATAATAATGGGACTTAGTCTTCTGTATGTTTGCCATAAAATCTTATATGCTGATGGTACTCAGCCAATGTAAATATTATTCATTAAATGTTCTTAAATTGGTATAATAGATTATACAGAAACATCAATAATTACTAAATAAGACTGGAATCCATTTCAGTTCATCATGGAGTTCTACATCCTTCAAGGAACTTTCTGTCAGTAACTAAACTGTACAGCAATTTGACATTCTCCAATAGTTTTCCTTCAACCAAATGAATTATAGTCTTTTTTAAATGAAAACAAATGATGGCTCTATTTATAGTTATTCTTTGTGTGTGTGTATGTGTGTATATTGTGACAGATACTTAAATTAAAAAAATCTAAAGTTTCAATTGGGTATTAAAATATAATAATGTGAAATTAGAAAGTGAGATGAAACAATATATAATATTGAAAGGAAATTTCTCATGACTATTGAACTACTTCATACACATTAATCTGTGAGTGAACAGAGGGGAAAGAATTGGCAAAGAGAATTTTTTTGGAGGTAGTTGATGCTTTGCTCTGAGTTGCCACCCCAGGAAGGTGGGAGGCATGCACCCTCCTTTACTTCTAAGAACTCCTTTCTGCAGGGCTAGCTGGAGAGCTAAAAATATCAGTCCTGTATTTGGTGTGCTGAGGTTTGCCTCTGCCTGGAAATCTGGAAATGAGATCTGGGATGAGAAGTTGCTTTGACAGTTGAGCCTGGAGAGTGCTGCTATGTTGAGATCAGCTCCTGTGATGAGAGTTTGTCAAAGTTAAGATATATAGGAAAGCTCCCTATGGATCTGACCAGAATCAAGTTGGAGGGCAGGCATGGAACCATCTGAGGTCTTATTCAACAGGGCCTTCTGGAGTGGTAGAAGGACTTCCTCTTCAGCTGCTTTCTTCAGCTAGCCCATAGCAGTATTAGTTTCTACTTCTACTGCCAGCCAGAAAGGAACTCCAAAGTGCTGGCCTGGCTAAGAAAGCAGAGTGGGAAAAACAAGAAAAGGACCATCCCCTTCTGTACTTTTCGTTCTAAAACAGAACAGAATCAGGGAAGGGGAGATCTTAGGTACAGTTGATTAAAACCTTGGAATTGATCTCCTATTTCTGAACTGAAACTCACTGAGACTGTTTGCAACTGTGGAATGTCCTTGCTGAAGAATAAGGCTGAAAACTTAAGGAGTCCACTGTAGTTTCATTGTGGGACAGGCATATGAATACATTTACTGAATACCGTTACTAAATACATTTTAAAAAGGAATAGCTGAGGTAAGCATGTTTAATACAAGACATTCTTGATCTTTAATTAAGCCTCAGTGGCAAAGTATATTAGAAAGGGGAGAGATTTCATGAAGAGAGTTTGAGGGGTTATTACAATATCTCAACTGAGAAGCACAGAATGTGGCTGCAAGAGTAGATGGAGAAGACAGATAGAAGAAACATGTGGATAACACTGCTTTTGCAATTTTTTTTGGAGGGGGAAAGATTGGAATCAGATGTGATTTAGTAAGAACCAGCTCAATTTTTTTCTTATATATTTTTATTTTTATTTATTTTGTATTTTTTTTCATTACCATTTATCACCTCCGTACCCTCTCCCACCTCCACCTACCCTTTCCCCTCTACAATCACCACACTGTTGGCTGTGTCTATGAGTTCTTTCTCTTTTTTCCCCCTTATTTGCTCAACTTCAGCTCATTAAAAATAATCCTCTGCTTTTTGGGTGGAATAATATCTATTTAGCTTGGTAGTTAAAGGGTGTATGAAAACACTTTGGTGGCATTATAAAGAATTAATTCTAACAAGGTTAACAAATTGGAATTTTCTTTTGTACCACATCGACTGTTTTTATTTTCTATATTATCTTTGAAATGTGTTTGTGATGAGGAGAGAGAAAAAATCCACATCAAGTTATTTCATTTCATTTAGGAGCATAGATAAGATAGTATATGTGATTTAGTCCTTCCTGAATGGAAAGAAATATTGAGGTAATTACTAGGTGCAGTTTAGGTATACATTGGTAGATGTACATTATATTATACTTGGAAAGCAAATAATCAAATAGAAAATAGACTAAAGAATAAGTTGTAAGAGTGGATAGGAATGTATATTTATACAGTCACAAACTTATTAACTTATATTGATGATGTTAATAGGGATTATTAAGCTATTTTAAGGCAACCCTTATTTAGAAAAGACCCACACTGACACTGATTTTGGATAACATAGCCATTCTCTAACAGTTGCCTTTTAATTGGAGACCAACCTGGGAAAGATTGATTAGCTCTGGGAATGCTTGATATTGATGCTTTATTTCTGGGCTACACATCACGTATTTTATAGGTATGTATGAATAGTAATTGATGACCTAGAAAGATTTAATTTATATTTTTCTTTAAAATATGCATTAAAAAATCCCATAGGGTTTTTAATTTTCTTTCTGTGGGTTCATTTTCTATCAGTTTCATGGCTATGATAATATGATTCTCATTTTCCCCAAAGTTCAAAGTCATTCAGAATGAAGCTCAGTGAATTTGGCATCAATGGGGGCATAGTTTTAATACATTTTGATTAGTATGAGTGAACTGATGTGGAAGGATAAATACGAAATACAAATTGGGAGGACAAGAGATCAAAGCCATGATGGTGGCTTTGTAATGGTTCAGGCAAGAGACAGTGAGGGTTTCATTTTCTTGTAGGGTTGACCACCCTTAGTTGTAATCCTTGATGTTGAAATATTGTACCTCTTTTGAAATAGCATCTTACCTTTGCTAGAAAAAATATTTGGATAAAGCATCTGTAAACAAACTCAAAAACAAAGCCACAAAAATAATTATGGGACAAAGTTTCGTGTTGTTGATACAATTTTTAGGTTAGCTTCCCTTTAATGTCTATGAGTTTTCGTAGGAACTACTTATTGTACGAAGAAATTATTCACACATGGATTAAAAATTCTGAAAACATATTTTGGCTGCATTTTTATTTATTTTAAACTAGTTTAATTTAAAAAATGACATTGCTACTTACATCTGTATAAATCATGACAGAAAATGACTTGTATCGATACAGGTTATATTATTGATATTTTTCCAGCGTGTATGATCTATATAATGATAATGATGCTTATTGTTTTTAAATAAAAGACTAATCTTAATCACATACCAATATTCTGATTTTACCTTAAATTTTGCTTATCTTAATTGGATCTCTTCCACAGAGCACCTCCCTTGCAGAAGGCTCCCTTTGGCTTCTTCTTCCAGGTGCTCTGCCTGGTTTGTTCAGGTGAACTGTGTGTGTCTGCCAGCTAAATCATCTAGTTGCACAGGAGGGTTTTATCATTCTCCTTGTGTTTGTAATTTGGTAGTTTCTTGCATATCTGAAGATCATACAGGAGTTTTATCTTCAGACTGCCTATGTCCCTAGGGCTGTTTCCACCTCCATTTTTCTCTTGCCATTGGTGTTGAGTATAGGTCAGTGAAATAAGTGAAGGAGAAAAGATACACAACAGCATGTGAAGCCCTTCCCCTCTCTCTTGCACTCTGAGGAAATCTTTTGATAATGAAACAATAGAATAATCAAATTCCCTGTGTATATACTATACCTTACCACCATTTTACAATTAGCAATTGTGAAAGCAATTGTGTTGATCATTTTATGCTGAAATAATTTAAAATTATTAAAATACCTGTTCAAGCCTGAAATCTGAATAAAAGTTAAAAGAAGGAAAATACTGAAAAATGCTATGGTTTCATACTCTTCTGTTTACTTATTTGAAGACTGTTTTTAAAAGACAAGCTTTTGGAAAAGATGGGACTATTATTTTTTAAGTGGCTTCTCCATCTTAAAACTTTAATTTTTAGTATTAGGACTGACTTCTAAAGCAGCTCTAAAGTAACTATATGAAATAAACGTAATGTATTTTATCTTTTTCTCGTATTTTGAGTATTTTAAAAGCTGGAAAATTTTAGATGATCATTTAATTAAATGGAGAATTATTATTTCTGCTTAGATGGAGTATGGCAGATGAGCATGTACTTCCAATATGAATATCAGAATATATTTGGTCATCAGTAACTATGAGGTAACATGTGCCCCATTTTTAGTTGTATCTGTCATTTCTCTCTGGTGAGAAATATAGAGAAGAGTGTATATGAGGTCATATGTTCATTTACAATGGTCAACTGCAAGTATTAATGTGTTTTACTATTATCATTATTGTTAAAGATGGTTAAAGACTTTCTTTTTTTTTTTTAAAGATTTTTATTTATTTATTTTTAGAGAGGGAAGGGAGGGAGATAGAGAGAGAGAGAGAGAAACATCAATGTGCGGTTGCTGGGGGTTATGGCCTGCAACCCAGGAATGTACCCTGGCTGGGAATCGAACCTGGGACACTTTGGTTCCCAGCCCGCGCTCAATCCACTGAGCTACGCCAGCCAGGGCTAAGACTTTCTATACTACTAAATACCAATAAAGCAACTAATCACATTTGTTGTGCCATATCTGTGTCACTACATTGAAATTCATTGCAGAAGTAATTTTAGCCCAAAGCATTGAGGGTAACATGAAATTGGAACATGTATCTTTGCCTGCTTTTTCTTCATTTTTCCTACCATTAATGGCAACACCTTACACTATTTAATTTCCAGAACTCTGCTTTTATAGCATTATTTGGCCGTAGATGTTCCCGTGTTCTTTTTTGTCTAGAGTACAGGGGGCAAACACAAGACACTCAGGCTGAATTCGGCCCTCCACCTTGTTTTGTCTGACCCAGCACCTTGTTTCTCTACCCAATGGCAGCACCAAGCTCCTTGCTCCTCTAGTTAAGGAGTAGTTACATTTATACACTCCTAAAATTACATTTGGCCCTTTGAAGGTAACCGCAAGGCTGATGTGGCCCCTGGTGAAAATGAGTTTGATACCACTGGTCTAGAGAATAATGAATGGGTTACTAAGCTGACCCATCTAGTCCTAGATGATGGGTCACTTGTTTACTGCCTTGTAACATGTTTCAGGAATGGCCTGTGTTGTTTAATGTAGAATTCCTACCACGTGTCTGGTAATGGTAGGCAGTCATTAAATGCATGCTATTTAATAGAAAGAATAGAAAAAGCTGGAAAATTTCTATACCTAAATATTTTGTTTTCAGGGAAACAAGACTTCTATAGGCAAAGGAAGTCTAGGTTTTCCTAGGCTAGGATATAGAGCAAAAAGGAAATTTAGTAAATACTTGAAAATTTAATTAAAAATAGAACCATGCTCTTTGTATGCATTATTGTTTAATGATACTTCCCCTTTGGCTAGCTTTCTTCTAGTGTGAACTTTCAAACCAGCTAGGATCCACATTAAAGCCATTAGTCCCCATTACATCTTCTGGTCACCTGCGCTCCTGGGCTGCCTATCTTGCCCATGAAGGTAGTGTTCATACGGATGGACTGGATTGAGGTGGAGGACTTGCTGCTACAGCGATTATATTTACACCACTCCTCAATGCCGATAGCTATGGTTATAGTTATGTCAGCCATGATCAGGGCTTAGAAGTAAAATCTTTTTGTACCATTTATTTAGATATTTCTGCCAATAGAAGACAGATGAAAATCATCACTTTTCTTTCTAAATGATGTCAACAAACAAACAAATAACAAGCAAAAGCTTCCTTGTCTTACAGAGATATGAAGAAGTTAGTATCCTGGTGTTTGTTCTCCTTTTGCTTTCTTTCCATTCAGACACTATTGATACAGTAAGTGTTCTTTTCTACTCCTTTTACTTATGCTAAGGCTGTCAATCATGCTAATC
Organism: Phyllostomus discolor; assembly: GCF_004126475.2. Classification (NCBI taxonomy): domain Eukaryota; kingdom Metazoa; phylum Chordata; class Mammalia; order Chiroptera; family Phyllostomidae; genus Phyllostomus; species Phyllostomus discolor. The sequence continues at coordinate 63,488,265 of NC_040905.2, forward strand.
ACTGATAGTAGTGAGTTTTAAAATGTTCAAGTACATGTTAAGTATATTGCATTGCAACACATATTTTTAAAACAAATGTAGGCTATTTGTGCTTTACAGTTCATCATGGCTATGGAGAAATTATGTCTGGAAGCCATTTTAAATATTTGCTTCAAAATAAATATATATGATTATTTCCATATAATTGTTAACCATTTTATAAAATTTTGAAATTGGAATATTCAAATGTAATGATACAAAGTACAATAGTTTTACTGGTTCTTTGGTGTTATAAAAATTTATACTCCTAAATTTGAGTTTTAGCTACACCTTGACAGTAAGTGTCTAGTAAAGAAAATGGAGAGTAGTTTTATGTGTAGGTACAAAATAATAGCAGTCAAGCATATAACTTTACCGGATGCTAAAATAATTTATTTCCTTGCTCCTGTAACCAGAGGTTAGCTTTAGCCCTCAAACTAGTGTGTCTCCTAAAATCTGTTTAAAATCTTTTCACAAACCTACAGTCTCTTCACCAATTAAGAAGCAGATTGTATATTTATATCTCAGGAAATTATTCAGACTTCTCTTGGAAGTGATGCAGTGAGCAAGAAATTTTCCATAACAATTCTGGCATTAGATTTTTTGGACAGATTTTAGTTTACAGAATGGAGTCACAGATATGATTAAACGATTTTAAACTTTTTCAGACCCACAACACATTGAGTAGCTTTTAAAGTCATTTATCATATTGTCAAATATTTTAAGATCCATGGAGAAAATATGAAGCCATTTGACATTCTCTAGAGTTTGGGATAGCCATTAATTTATTCATTAACAAACATTTTTCAAGCACCTATTATGTATTGTCAACTGATGGTTATTGGTACCAATTCAAAGCCAATAGGAAGCCCCAATTTGGGGTGAGGTGAAGAAGGAAACTTGATTCAGTGCGAGCAGCCTACTTGTGATAACAGCACAGCTGTGAGAATAGCACTGTAGAATAGCTCAACAGTATGACAGCTCAGGTAGGATGCAGAATGCAGCAGGACTGTGAGGAGGTCCTGGCTTGGGGTGGCCCTGGGGTCAGGACCCTCTTTGGCTAGACAGCTTTGCTCTGGGTTTGTCTGCTCTGCTCTGGCAAGACAGCCTCAGTGTTCCAGCTCCAGGTGGGGAAACTCGGTCTTTGGTGGAAAGAGAAAATGCACTCCTCAAGCCTGAGAGGAGCTGACCTATATAGAGAGAAGTCCCTGATGCAAATAAGGACTCCAAATCCTTACAGTTTGATCCAAAAAAGATACTGTCCTGATTGGTTAGAATGGAGCTGCTCTGATTGACAAGTGAAGATGCTAATGGCGACATAGCTACGTTGCTCTGATTGGACAGGGACAGTCTCAGTTCTGTTGGCTGAAATAGGATTCTAGGAACTTCTTTATAAGAGCTGGCTCAAGTGAAGGAAACACAGTGCAGGAAGGCAGCTCAGTGCAGCTTCTCCCTGAAGTGTGGTGTGAATGAGAGGCCCCTGGGTAGAATTGACTGCTGGGCTCTGTTTTTTGAACCACCAGGAGTCCTTCTTAGTATGTACCTTCATAACACTATAAATCTCCCAAAGGTAGAAACTGTACATAGAATTTCCCAAACATCAGCCTATAGGACTGTGGATCATTATTTCGTCATAGCAATCTTCTAAGACGAGGATTGTGTAAATGATAATCATCAAACATTATTATTTCATACATACCGACTTTGTTCCTCTTTACAACATCTATGTGTATTAGACTGTTACCTTCCCAGTTTAACAGATGAAGAAACAGACATAAAGAGGCTTAATTATCTGCCTAAGATCACAAAGCCTTTAAAAAGCAGAGCTGGCATTTGAACATCTAGCTCTAGAGTCCAGCCTTACTTAGCCTCATGTGTTAGCAAGGGCAAGGATTCTTGATGTCCTCTCCTTTTTGCAAAAACTGTGCTTCTGGGTAGAGTTAGTGAGATACAGGGTGTAAAATGCATAGCTCTCAAAAAGGTTAGCTCCTTCCACTTTTGTCTTCATTCTTGCCATTTAACGTGGTCTTTTATTATTATTATTTAAACATGCGTATCTTGTTTCCTTAAAAGATATCCTTGATTGAAAAGAAGCTTTTGTGCCCCTTTGTGAGTCTTCATAAAACTCAATCTCATGCTTTGTAGCTGAATTAAGAGTAAAATAATTACTTGTTATAGTAAATGGGCATTTGAAGATGGTCTTTTGATTTTTAAGATGTTGCTATTAATAAAGGTTATTCTTTGCCTAAATATATCTGAAAACACCAGTTTTGAATTTTTACATGGCCTACATTTATTGGTTATTGGTAAACAAGATTAAAATATCAATATGCAAATTCTGATATAAATTAGATATACATGACTTTTTCTATAATTCTAAATGTTAATTTAAAATAATTTATAATTTAAAGTAAAAGAATAATCAAGCACACTTGGGTGACCTCCAGCTTTTGCTGGTGGGGACATCATTATTCCACAAAAGGACTTGATTGGGGCTTATTATTGTAAACAGACTTCTAGGTCCAGATTACATGCTGAGTCTCAATTTTATTCAATCTTTCAGCACAACATTCTTAGCCTTTTAAAACATGGTTCATTATGCCTTTTAAATTACATTTTCACATTTTTGTTTAGTCAATATTACAATCTTTGGCTCATCAGTCTTCAAATATATCCTCTGCTTTTTTCTGGCTTCGCTAATGTCGATTCTCTGTCTGTTGAAAGTATGTGCATCTTCCCAGGCCTCTTTCAAATTTTGTCTTCTCAGTGAAAACTTTCTTAATCTTTTCATATATTTATTGAATAATAATTTTTTATGTTAATGTACCAATATTATCTTATTTTATAACAATATTATTCTGTAATATATGTATATTCTAATTCTTCCTCCTATCTCCCACTTTCCACCTACTCTTCTCCCATCCTCTCCATCTCTTGAATCAGGTGTTGAAAATAATAAATGGGTCACATTGATTTTTGAATAATAATAATAAACAAAAATGATATATGAAAATTTTGAGTATTTACTCAAGGCAGATGCTGCAGTATAATATTTCTTTAGTTCACACAACTTACAATGGCATAGGTAGCATTTTTACTCCATTTTATAGATGGAGAAACTCAGACCTAGAGAAGTTACTTGCCCCAGGGCCACACAGCCAGTGGGGGTGGGGCCAGGATTTGGGGGTGGGGGTGGGGCCAAGCACTAGGATTCCAGAGTACATATTCTGAATCACTATAGAGGAACACAGGAATTTCTACAGCTGTGTGGCCAATAGTGGAAGCTTAATAATTTTTTAAATTAAATTTACATTTTTAAAGAAATATACTTTTATATATCAAAGTTTGATATATCTTAGTGTACTTCACTCATATGCTTTGTTCAAATACATGAGTGTAAAGGATCTTCACAGTATCTTACTTTTTATGAAATGTTTTATGAGAATAAACATAATCACTCTATGTAATATAGAATATTAGACAATATGACTTGAAAAACAAGGGATTTAAATCATTTGAGTATCATGCCATTTGAAGAAGTGACTTTTCAAATCTAATAACTTCCCCCATAAGAAACATTATTCTGTGTGAAAATTATTGATGATGCATATTCTTACTGCTTTTTACAGGCTATAGTTTTGGCTTATCTCGATAAATAATACAAGTTTATTTTCCTGCCTATTTATCCCAGGCCACACTGGCCAAATAGATTACATCTCATGGATCACCTGTGTTGGTTCAATTAGTAGTAGCTGCCTGGAGCACTGAGTTGAGATGGATTCTACATCTTTGCCTGAGTCCTCAGGAAAGAGTGCCCAAATCAGTTAGGAATATCTGATATAAAAATGGGGCTGAGTTCTTTTGGATAAATTTTGGATATTGATCCCTTATCAGATGTACCATCGGCAAATATGTTCTCCCATTTAGTAGTTGTCTGTTCTTTTGATGGTTCCCTTTGCTGTGAAAAAAATTTTTAGTTTGATGTAGTCCCGTTTGTTTATTTTTTCTTTTGTTTCCCTTGACCAAAAAGATATGTCAGAAAAAATATTGCTTAGGGAAATGTCTGAGATTTCACTACCTATGTTTTCTTCTATGATTTTTGTGGTGTTGAGTGTTACACTTAAGTGCTTAATGCATTCTGAGTTTATTTTCATATAAAGTGTAAGGAGGTGGTATAGTTTTATTTTTTTGCATGCATTTGTTTAATTTTCCCAGTATAATTTATTGAATAGACTGTCTTTACCTCATTGTATGTTCTTGTCTCCTTGGTCAAATATTAATTGACCATAGAGATGTAAATTTATTTCTGGGTGCTCTATTCTGTTCCACTGATCTATATTGTCTGTTGTTATGCCAGAACCATGCTATTTTGATTACTATGGCCTTGTAGTATGGCTTTATATTGTGTAGCATGGTACCCCCAAATTTTTACTTCTTCATATTGCTGAGGCTACCTAGGTTTTTTCATGGTTCCACATAAATTTTTGGATTATTTGTTCTAGTTCTGCAAACTACACCTTTGGCATATTTACAGGGATTTCATTGAATCTATAGAAGTCATACTACTCAATGCCAAGAAGAAAAAATCCAAACAATCCAATTAAGAAATGGTCAGAGGATCTGAATGGACCCTTCTCCAAAGAAGACATACAGAAGGCCTATAGACATATGAAAAGATGCTCAATGTCACTCATTATCAGAGAAATGCAAATTAAAGCCACAATGAAAAGATGTTAAAAAAACTACAATAAGATATCATTTCACACCTGTTAGCATGACTATCTTCAATAAATCCACAAATGACAAGTGTTGGCAAGGATATGGAGAAAAGGGAATCCAGGTGCACTGTTGGTGGGAATGCAGATTGGTGCAGCTACTGTGGAAAACAACATGGAGTTTCCTCAAAAGATTAAAAAGAAACACAAAACACTAATTTGAAAGAATATATGTGCCTCTATGTTCAATGCAGTGTTATCTACAATAGACAAACTATGGAAGCAACCCAAGTGCCCATCAATAGATTAGTGGATAAAAAAGCTGTAGTACATATATATAATGGAATATTACTTGGCCATTAAAAAACCCCAATAAAATTGTGACATTTGCAATAGCATGGATAGACCTAGGGGATATTATACTGAGTGAAACAGGTCAATCGAAGAATGACAAATACCATAGGATTTCAGTTATATGTGGAATCTAAAGAACAAAATGAATGAACAAACAAATTGAAGCAGACTCATCAATACAGAGAGAAAACTGGTGGTTGCCAGAAGGGAGGGGGTTGAGACACTGGTAAAAGGTGAAGGGACTAAGAAGCTCAGATTGGTAGCTACAAAATAGTCACAGGGAAGTAAGTACAGCATAGGAAATAGAGTTGATGATAGTGTGATAACAATATGTATGGTGCCAGGTGGGGTACTGGAAATGTCATGGGAACACTATGTAAATTATATGGTTTTCTAACTGCTGAGCTGTACAATAAAAAAAAACACACACATAATGATAATAAAAAAAACTGGGCTGATGCAAATAGCACTGTGTCTACCATATACTTGGCTATTCCTGTTGTAGGCTATTGTCTTTCAGTGCTCTGTAGACATGTGTTGGAGAGTAAATGAATATTAATATTAAGTAAAACATAATGGAATAAAAAAATGCCTGGAATACAAAGTATGATTTATTCTAAGCTAGGTATTTTGGAATAGGCCACCCTTTATAATATGTCATAATGGATATAATGTGTAGATTTTTTGGCATTATCTTTGTTAATGTCTCTGCTTTCATGATGTTATGATCTACACATTCCTATTTTATATTATAAGTCTTGGAACTATTTTCTTATCTTTTTATTAGGTGCTATTATTGAGGAGCTTTCAATCACTCTGGGTGATGTCAGGGATGCATTTCACTAAAAGCGTTATTATACTTCTGGACATTTGCTTTGACAAAAAGAAAACATAAAGTATGTGATAAGTTTATCAAATTATTATCAGCCTCTTCCTCAGGTTTTCCTTTTGTATCTACAGAATAATGTAGTCATTAAAGGTATTGGATTAGAATGATGATGTTCTGTTTATCAATAATCTTACCTGCTTTTCCCTGGCTCTGTTTGTGTGACACTTCTGCATCATCATTGTTCTTCTTACACAAGATGAACCGTAGTACATGTAAAGTCCCTTCACACTGGGCTTTTTGTTAAGAAGGTTGTCCATGTTTTGAGTCTTTTGTCCTTGGTCTTATTTAAATTGTATGACAGTTTCACCCTGATTATAAAGATAAATGATTACCTCTGTTCTTTGGAAGTATTGTGTACATTATGTGTGCTTATTAAAGGCTAAATCATATTCTCATTTCAAATTCTACAGCTAATTTTTGTTTCACTGGAAATATTACAAACCTAAATTTTGCCACCATCCTATCATTACATGTGTCTCTGCAAAGAGATTTTCGTCCACATCAACCCATGTCTTTATTTACTAAATCCGATTGACAGTGATCTCTGTGTGAATCTGTAATAAGTCAGAAATACTATTAGAAAGATTTCTCATCTCAATGTGTACATGACTTTAAGAAACTAAGTTGTAGTACTATTTTTTGTGATATGGTTTTGTTTTTTGCTTAACGTAATAAAAATTCAATAAGCATTCTCTCACAGATAACTTTTATCCTCATCCTACAATTTACTATATATGTATAAAATTATATATATATTTATATGTACATATATAAGAAATTAACTTTGTAATAAAAAGGTATTTTCATTTTATAATCAAGGTGCTTGGTTGGAGGCACTTGAATTCTCTCTAGCTAGTTAAACAGAAAAGGTATTCACGGGACCACTGGGGACTCTGAGGGAACAGATTCCGAAGGACTAAACTGCTAGGGAACCCTGTGGGAACACTGCGTAGGTGAAATGCTTGGGTTCTGTAGCAGATAAGGAAGGTGGAAAGAGGAGGAACCTAAAGATAAGAATAGACTTAAAAGACAGAACAATTTCTAAAGGGGGACAAATTTAAACTGTGGTATCTAGGGATGCCTACTGTTAAAATATGAACTGGAGCATATTACAAATTTGAAGAGTTTGAGCAAAAATTCACTTAATTTGACCAGTGCCAACTGACAGTAGATAAAAGCATTCCACTCCTAGGAGCTTGGGGAAAGATTTTAATAGAGAAAAAACAGAAGCAAAGTAAGGAAAGCATTGATGGGCTCTAGCTAAAAGCCTAGCTGGCTATTTGTGCTTGGTTGTCCTGAGGTTTCAATTTTGTAACCTTGAGGCATTTACAGGCTTAGATTTGGCTTGCTTACATAAGTCATGGTATTAGAGCCCTTTCAGTCTAATGTTTAATTAATTTAATAATACTAGGTGATGGAACTATAATGAGACAGAAGGAAGTGTTCTCTATAAATGGCAGGATAGCAATTACATTTGGGAGAGTGAGGGACTTGTTTTTGTGATGGGTTACATGCAGGGGCTTCTGGGTAGACTGCAACATTATGTTTTATGATATGGGTGGGAGTTATAAGTGAGTTCACATTAAAATAACTTAGGTTATTTATTTGTTCTCTGGTTTCCCAAATCTGTGTTTTATTTTAAAATTAAAAAATTGAAAATATGGCCCTGACTGGCTTGGCTTGGTTGGGTTTTGTCCCTCAAAGCAAAAGACTGGTTTGATTCCTGGTCAGGGCACATGCCTGGGTTGCGGTTGGTCCCTAGGCAGGGTGCGTTTAAGAGGCAACTGACTAATGTTTCTCTCTCATATCAAAGTTTCTCTCCCTTTATTTCTTCCTGCCTTCCCCTAGATCTAAAAAATAAATAAGTAAAATCTTTTTAAAAAGTTGAAAATATAATTCAAAACTAACTTGTCAACAATGTGTCAGTAGTAGCACCTTCTTACAGCAGGTAGACTGCTTTTCAAAACATGCTGTGTTTGCATATGTGTACCATGTTTTTATTGGAAGAGTTATATTGGATAACTTTTACATTTGAGTCATACCTAAAAACTATTTTAACAATGTATAGACCAATGTACTAAGACTAATATAATATAAAGCTTTGCTTAGGTAAAAAACAAATACATATATTCTTCAAGGTATGGAATATTAAATACCAACATGTTGACAGTTTACATGTATAATGAAAATAAATGACTACAACAATTATTAATTTTCAAGAGCTGGAAATCTTGGCCAATGTAAAGTTACCTGAATTCAAATGTTGGTTTCTTTGTATCTTTTAGGTGTGTCTAGGTAACTTACGTAATTGATTTGGATTTAAAATTAAACATTATAGTGAAACTCTGTTTTTAAATCTGTCCCACATCTTTCTTCCTCCTCTGGTAACCATTCCCCTCCCTTAGGGGACTGGCCCTCTTCTCCCATTCTGGTGAGTTTGGGATGACCTTATCCTGCCTCTTGATCAAGGATCAGCCCAGAAACAGATATGTGACTCAGAATGGACCAACCAAAAGCCTTCTTTGGAATGATACATATTGACCATCAAAAGGAGATCTGTCTCTGCTGTGTCTCGTGACTGTCACAAAGGTTAACATGTATGTGCCTAGCAAGGAGAGTTTGCCAACACCCTCTGAGAGTGGTTCTAAGACCTGGAGATAGAGGGACTAGAAGGTGTAATAGTGCCATTTACATCTGAATACAGCCGTATTCTTACATTTTCCAGTTTCTTGAACCAATAAATTCCTTATTACTTTTTGCTTATACTAGTTTGAGGTGAGCTTCTGTCATCTATGAATTAAAGAGTTTCAACTACTTTAGGGAATATGACAAAATTTCTCTTTTTAAATTCCTTAGTGTTGAAAATTGTCACAAGTATCACTTTTTTTTATCCTCACCCAAGGACATTTTTTTTCATTGCTTTTTAGAGGGAGAGGAGTAGGGAGGAAGGGAGAGAGAGAGAAACATAGTGAGAGAGAAACCTTGATCATTTGCCTCCTGGACACACCTGGATGTCTACATGATGTGTTCAGGGCATTGGACCCAAAGCCCAGGCCTGAGACTCAACTGGGAATTGAACCTGCAACCCTTTGGTCATGGGACAATGCCCCAGCCAACTGAGCCACATTGGCCAAGGTGCTAGTACTACTTTACACACAAAGTGAGGGCCACAGGCAAGACTCCAGTAGGCAATTTCTAAACTAGCTCCCAACGAACCTTTCTTTGTAGAGCAGGCAGGATATAACAACTCTTTTGTAAGGAACAGGATATAGCAAAAGTGATGGGATGTCAATTCCTAGGTTAAGTTCCAAAAGAATGACTTCTGTCTTGCTTACTCTGTCTTTAAAATTCTTTCCAAGTTTCCCTGATGGTAAGTTTGTTATATACTGGTCTCGTGCTAATAATTAGCGAAGGATGAAGTTTATACTTGCTTTGGGCTACATTCTCAAACACGCTGACTTGAGGGAGACTAGTCTCACCTGCCTAATGTGTTTGAACCTACACCAGGCCTCACCTTGCATGCTGAGCCTTGAATTCTCCTTTGTGGCTCACCCAGATCCAGATCAGAAACACACAAGAAGGGAAGCTCAGGAAATGTAATTCAGCCTAGTCAAGTCGACACATTACAAAGCCACCAAATTATTCAGGGTACAGTTTTGTTTACAGATGACAAGATAAATATGTGATCCTTACCTTTAATTTACCAGTTTTCAAGATAATGAATCATTTCCTGATCATCCCCTGACACTAGCTAATTGTTTTTTAATTACCTTTTTCATTTTAGAACAGTTAGATTTACAGAGAACTTGTGAAATTATTCGAGTTCCCCCCCCACACACACTCCATTTATCTCATTAATGTTACATATCAGTATGGTACATTTGTTATGAATAATGAATCAATGTCACAATATTATTATTAAATAGAGTGATTACTTTATTCCTATGTTCTTTTTTTTTTCTGTTCAGGATTTTATTCAGAATACCACATTACATTTAACCATGTTACATTTAGTTCTAATGTCTCCTTAGGCTCATCTTGGCTGTGACAGTTACCAAGACTTTCCTTGTTCCTAATGACTTTGATGGTTTTGAAAATTACTGGCCAAATATTGTATAGAATGTCCATCATTTGGGTTTTATAGTATGTTTAACTTAAAATTAGACTGGGACTATATGTTTTTGTGGAGAAGCTCATGGGGGTTAAGTGCCACCTACATTAAATTGTATTCAGATACATATTAGTAACATGACATACCAACAGCATGTCTGCTGTAGATAAGGACTTCGGTCACTGGCTGAGGTGGTAGTGCTTGTCAGGTTTCCCCATGATACAGTCACTCCTTCCTCTTCTTTTTACATTGTGCTTCTTGGTAGGAAGTCCCCATTCTGCAGTTCAGACTTAAGGAGTGGAGGGTTATGCTCCACCTTCTGGAACGTGGAGTTATCTACATAAATTATTTGGAATTCTGCGTGAGTGATTTGTTTATACCTCCCCACTAATTTATTTATCCATATAGAACAGTGTAAAAATCATGAGTATTTATTTTATGCTTTGGTTATAATACCACTTTATTTTATTGCTTAAATTGTTTCAGCCTTGGACATTGGGAGGTCTTCAAGTTGATTCCTTTGTCCTTTTGACATAGTTACATCAATTTGCGTGTGTGAGAGCACTTCCTTACCTTCTGGCACTACAAGATGCTGCATGCTCATCTTATATAGCCTACCCTGGTCCTAGAACCAGCCCTTACTTCCAGGAGTCCTGGTTCTTTTTATTGCAGAATGGTATTAGAAACCAAGGTCTGGGGTGAGATATACTATTCTAACTGGGATATCATTGCTTCTGAGCACTTTCAACTGACAGAGCAAAGATATATATGTGTGTGTGTATAACAATCTGTATACGTACATGTATATACACACACACAGATTGTGTATGTGTGTATATATATATATATATATGCAGATTTTATATCTGTATAAAATGTTTCTTTGTGTAGCCAGTGTGAGCATTTACATCTATATTAAGCTAAACACCAGTTCATGCTGATGTCTCAGACTCTAATCCATTTGCACATGGATATTCTTGACCCCACCCCTTGCTTATCTGTGACTATCACTCTAACAAGAAACCTGGCTCCTGCCATTCACCATCCATTTACATAGTTGTTCTGTGTGCACATGCATAGTAGTATTGGAATTATTAACCTATACCTTGTTGGGCATCACTTTATTAACCAGAGTACAAATGATTGCATGTAGTTTCTTTTGTTTTTAATTTTACAAACTGCACTTATTTCCAAAGTTACTTAGGTCAATACCTTTAACTCTACCTCCTTCAGTGAGGTCGTTGCCCACATTTGTAATGTAGTTAGGTTCTTTTGTCACAATCTACATTCTGTTTTGGGATCACTTGACTTCATAAGTGATTTTTCACAAATTTGTGTGTATTAAGGTTAACTATTTGTGATGAATAGTTCAAATGGGTTTGATAAATGCTTAGTGTCTTGCATTCGCTGTTACAATATCATAGAGGATAGTTCCACCTCTTTAACCCTCCTCACCCCCTTGAACCTCTGGCAGTCATTGCTGTGGTTGTTATCTCTGTGGTTTTGTCTCTTCCTGGTTGTCATGTAAATAGAATCATAATGCATGTAGCCTTTTCAAACTAACTTTTCTCAAGTAGCATTATGCATTTAAGATTCATACATGACTTTCCATGGCTTATTAACTCTTTTTACATCACTCAATGATATTCCATTGTAAATATGTGCCAGAATTTCTTTTTATGCATTCACTTATTGAAAAACATCTTTGTTGGTGATTATGAATTAAACTGATATAAACATTTGTATGCACATTTTTGGGTGCATGTGTTTTCAAATCAGTTAGATAGACACAGGAGTGTAATTTGTGGGATTATATGGTAATATTATATTTAGCTTTTTCTAAATTCATATATAATTGACACATTAGTTTCAGGTGTATGGCATAATGATTTGATATTTGTATATATTTTGAAATGATCACCACAGTAATTCCAGTTAACATCTGTCAGACTTGTAGTTATAGTTTTTTGTCATAGAATTGTTTACGATCTACTCTCTTAGCAACTTTCAAATATGCAATACACTATTATTAATTATAGTCATCATGCTATATATTATATCTCCATGGCATATTTATTTTATAGCTGGAAGTTTGTATGTTTTAACCCTCATCACTCATTTTGCTCCTCTGCTCCTACCTCTGGCAACCACCAATCTGTTCTTTGTATCGATGAGCTTTTTCTTGTTCTGATTCCCATATAAGTGAGACCATATGGTATTTGTGTTTCTCTGCCTGACTTATTTCACTTAGCATAATGCTATCAAAGTTCACCATGTTGTTGCAAATGTCAAGATTTCCTTCTTTTTGCAGCTGAATAATACTCATATGTAAAAATATATATAGTTATCATATTTTCTTTATTCATATATCTATCAGTGGAAACCTAGATTTCTTTCATATCTTGGCTTTTGTATGTAGTACTACAGTGAATAGAGAGCTGCATATATCTTTTTGAGTTAGTATTTTTTTTTCAGATAAATGCCTAGAAACAGAACTGCTGGATCACATGGTAGTTCCATTTTTAAGTTTTGAGGAATCTCCTTACTGGCTTCTTATAGCAGTTGTACCAATTTACATTCCTACCAACAAGACACAAGGGTTTCCTTTTCTCTGCATTCTTGCCAACAGTTTTTATTTCTTGTTCTTTTGATAATAGCCACTCTAATGGTTGATATCTCATTGTGGTTTTGATTTTCATTTCCTTGATGGTTAGTGATGTTGAGCACTTTTTCATATACCTGTTGTCCATCTGTAAGTCCTCTTTGGAAAAATGTTTATTCAGGGTCTCTGCCCATTTTCTAACCAGATATGTATATCTGATATAACCAGATATATATCAGATCAGATATATATATATATCTCATATATAAATATGTATAATATATATATTTGCTATTGAGTTGCTATGTTTAGCATTGTAGGAAACAACCAAATTACTTTCTAAAGAGTTTATACCATTTTGCATTTCCATCAACAACAAATGAAAGTTCCCATTGCTCTGCATTCTTGACAGCAATTGCTCTTTTCAGTTTCTTGGATTTTAGCTTCTAATAGGGTGTAGCTCAATGTTGTCTCCTTTGGAATTCTCTAATGCCAAATGGTGCTGAGTAGCTCTTCATATGCTTATTTGCCATCTATATATTTCCTCTGGTGAAGTTTCCCTCTCTTTTTTTTGTTGTTCAGATCTTTCACCTATTTAATTGGGTTGTTTGCTTCTTTACTATTGAGATTTAAGTTTCTCACTCAGTTTTAAAGATTTTTAACAGGAAACCAGAAAACAGGAAGAGTAAAAAGAGATGTGAATGAACAGGAAGTTGAAGATTCAACATATATTTTTTGAGTTGTTTACTGGTAAGTTTCTTAAGAATCCAACACAGGAGAAAGTATCCTGGAGCAGAAGTAGAAGAGGTTAGAACAGGAGGCAGTTCTAGATCCTGCTTTCAAATTGCAGTTTGTTTTTGGCACCTCTCGAGGTACCCCAGAAGTAGGTCAGGGAGGTTGGGAGTCAGTGTTAGAAGAGCATCCTCTCTTTTGGAAGCTGTAGGAGAAGTAAATGATGAAGCAACACAATTAAATAGAGGACCCAGGACTGAAAGTAGCTAAAAAGGAGGAAATGTTTCCTGAAAGAGTTAGATGACTGCCCTGATTTGAAATTGCTAGTAATAGAAAACCAATCAGAACTTGGGTAAAAGCATTTGGGCTTTTACTGCTGCTTTAATGTCAGCAATCACTTCAACCTCCCAACCCAAAGAACATAAGTGCTTCTGAAAACATTCCCAAGTCATTGAGATTTCATGCAACCTTGCCTTGATCAAGCCAATTAAGTAAAGTTGTGGTAAACATTGTGATGTGAACCTGTTCTAACATATACTTAATATTCTTCTTTATTTTCCTGATAAAAGTGAAAGTCAGTTCTTTCTCTCTTTATAACCTAGAAAGAGCTCTTACCCACTTAGGGTCTCTAATCTATACTAACTGTTATGCTTAGCCAAAACCAATTAGGACTTAGATATTTTTAATGCTGTCTTTCAGTAATACTATAGATAAAATACACTGATATACAGCATTTTTTAAAGAAAAATATTCTTATATTAGTTAAGAAATGTAGTATAAATTGTTAGATAAAGATTACAGTTTCTGTAAATTTTATTTTTAGGGACAAAAATTCAGAATATATGTATTTATAATATGTCACATTTTGATTTATTTTGCTCCTTAAATCTAAAATTTGATAGACTATATTCCTTATTGCACATAGCATATAGCCTGGTATCCATTACCTGTAATTCAAACATGCTTTGTATGAAGACAGATCCCCATGGCAATAGTGATTCTTGTGTCCTGGGCAACTGTAGCACTTGATAAAAGTGCTTTTCAGTATCCATGTCTTATCTCTTAGTTGGCTTTTGTGACTTTTAACCTTGCATGCTATCAATTTTTTCAACTTAAAAGTAAAGTTATTATCTACCTGTCTCTCTTTATACAGTAACATTGGGTATAAAATGGTATAATGTAAGTAAAAGCCCACATGGGAGGCTTTTATATCTATCTCTGAAAGAAAAAAATGACATTTTTAATGATAGTCTATACAGGGCCTTGATTTGAACTACAGATTTCAGGTCCATGGTAGAGTAAGATGGCTTTTCAATATAAGTTCTTCCAGATCATTTACAGTAAGATTCCTGTCCTCTTATGGAATTCTATTGAAATTAATTTATTGGCAATTTTAATAAAAGTTTATTTTTTCTAAGCTTTATTGCATGGCATAAAATTTCTTACTTATAGTTCTCAAAAATATTTCAGATAGAAAATATGGGACATAACATGTTGATATGGAAAAAGAAAAGGGCATTTCTAGTTTTCATTTTGTCAAATTGGTGACCTTTTGAATCTGAACTAAAACAAATTGGCAATGACAGCTTCAGATTTTCACTGATAGCTCTTCAAAAACATAATTGCAATTTTATCTTAGCAGAAGTGCTTTTATTTTTTAAAAAATGAATTATTCATGAAAAATCACTTCATCTCATAGTGTACCTGCTGAGAAGGCTTTACATTGCCTATTAAAGTGCATTTAAAAGCTGTGCAAATAAACCCTTCAATACCAGATTCATTTTGTTTTGTTAATGCCTTATAATGCATCATAGGAAGCCCAATGACAAACACAGATTTGTATTCATAGAACATTTAAAAATAATTAGTACTTGAAAAGGTCACAGAAAAGATCACAGCAAGACTTGACACAGCAAGTCAGAGGTCAAAATGGTGAGGGACACATCTTTTTGTTTTGATTGATACTCTCGTTCATTGCATTTTTATTTTCAATATTATTTAGAATGAGTTCATACCTCTGCAACCAACTTTTCTAGTACTTGTGATGATAGCCCACAGCAGCCATCACAAAAGATAGGCTCCCATGTTGTCTGTTTGTGAGATGTCTGGCTCTAGTGGTTATCTCATTAATTGCTTAAAAATGTTGAAGTCGGATCTATGACCAGGAGTTTAAAAATGGAACAATTTTATGCCCCCTTAACTGGCCTCTTAGTTTAAAAAACAAAGCAGTTGGGGGACTTCCGGCAAGATGGAGGCATAGGTGGATGCACGGTTCTTCCATGCACAACCAAGATTAGAACAACAACAATTTAGAGGCAGAATAACACCCAGAACTGATAGAGAATTTATCTGAATGGAAGCCGGACAGCCAAGAAGTTGAAGTAGACCTGTTCATCCAGACCGGTAGGAGGGGCGGAGAGGAACAGCCTGGAGTGGGTCACAGTGCACGGAGAACAGGGAGAACTGGGCACATAAGGCAACCAGGAGCGCGTAAGGCATCTGGGGTGCGCAAGATCGCAGCAGGTGGACCCTGAGTATGCAAGCAGCAGCTGGCAGACCCAGTGAGGCAGTGATTGTGGACCAGGGCAGAGCGTGCAACCCAGGATCCCAGAGAAGGTACTGAGGTCCCAGGAGAAGGGAGCTACCGCCATTGTTCCCTCCCGTCCCCGCCCCCACATACAACGTCACAATCTAGCGACTGGGGTGCCCAGCCCTGTTGAACATCTAAGGCTCCGCCCCTCACTGTAACAGGAGCGACCAGACCAAAAAAAAAAAAAAAGAGAGAGAGAGAGAGAGACAGATGGCTCAAATAGAAAAACAAATCAGTGCCCCAGAACTCATCCTTTTGAGCCACCAAGGGATAGCCAATCTATTAGATGCACAGTTCAAAACACTGGTGGTCAGGAAGCTCACAGAATTGGTTGATTTTGGGTGCAAATTAGATGAGAAAATGCAGGTTACCATAAAAGAGATGAAGGAAGATGCACGGAGAACCAATAGTGAAGCGAAGGAACCTGGGACTCAAAACAATAGAGTGGACCAGAAGGAAGAAAAACACAACCAAACAGGAAAGAATGGAGAAATAAGAATTCAAAAAAACAAGGAGAAGCTTAGGAACCTCCAGGACATCTTTAAACATTCCAACATCCGAATTATAGGGGTACCAGAAGGGGAAGAGGAAAAGCAACAGATTGAACACATATTTGAACAAATAATAAAGGAGAATTTCGCCATTCTTGGCAAAGGAAATAGACTTCCAGGAAATCCAGGAAGCTCAGAGAGTTCCAAAGAAGTTGGACCAAAGAAGAAACACAGCAAGGCACATCATCATTACATTAGCCAAGGTAAAAATGAAGGAGAGAATCCTAGAAGCAGCAAGAGATAAGGGGACAGTAACCTACAAAAAAGCTCCCATCAGACTGTCAGCTGATTTCTCAAAAGAGACCTTACAGGCAAGAAGGGGCTGGAAAGAAGCATTCCAAGTCATGAAAGACAAGGACCTATATCCCAGATTACTCTATCCAGCAAAGCTTTCAATAAGGGCAGATAAAGTACTTCTCAGATAAGGTCAAGTTAAAGGAGTTCATCATCACCAAGCCCTTATTTTATGAAATGTTAAAGGGACTTATCTAAGAAAAGAAGATACAGAAAAAAACATGTATAGTAAAAGGACAGCAAACTCACAATTATTAACAACCACACCTAAAGCAAAACCAAAAGAAACTAAGTAAACAACTAGAACAGGAACAGAACCACAGCAATGCAGATCACATGGAGGGTTAGCAACAGGGGAGTGGGAGGAGGAGAGAGGGGGAAAGGTACAGAGAATAAGTAGCATAGATTGTAGGTTGAAAATAGGCAGGGGGAGGGTAAGAATGGTATGGGAAATGTAGAAGCTAAAGAACTTATAAGTATGACACATGGATATGACTAAAGGGGGGATATGGGTGGGAGAGGGTGTGCAGGGTGGAGGGGAGTGAAGGGGGGAAATGGGACAACTGTAATAGCATAATAAATAAAATATATTTAAAAAAAGCAGTTAAAACAAACTTCTACTACAAAATATATGCCTACAAAATTATCATACATAAGTATATTTCTAGTTTGCAGTAATTAATCTATATTGTAATATACAAGCTTATGTTTTATTTGCATTATAGTTGTTCATTCATTTATTCTTTTATTCATTTTAATTGTTTCTTCACTTATTCAGCAAATATTTGTTGTATATGAAATTATGTTTTAGTTATTGCACTTGGTCCTAGAAATAGAGATGAAAGTAGGTCCCTACTTTTAAGAGGTTCAAGATTACTGGAAGAGATAGACGTGTAAATTTATAGTTATGTTGCAGTTGATAAGTGCTATGATTGATTTGTTCCCAAAGTGCTTTGGGAACTTAAAAGCAAGGCACCTAACACCTTCAGGCATTGGAGGTATGCCAGGGAAGGCTCTCCAGAGAAGGTTTCACTTGAGCGTATCTTGAAAGGTGAGAATTCATTAGCTACGAGTTAAGGAGGAGGAGGGCATTCTAAGGAGAGATAACAACATGCATAAAGGCAAGAAATAGCATGTCATGTTGAGGAAACTTTGCATGTTGCAAGTGGGGTAATGGTGGGAGAAACGATCAGGGGCCAGATTATGTATTATCTGGTACTCTTGGACTCTTGTTCATAAGGCAGTGGTCAGACATTGAGGATTTTAAACTGGAAGACAATGATCAAAATTTCTAGAGCAAGTGTGAGGTTACATTGGATGAGACACTGAAGGTAGGAAATATTATAAAAATCAAAGTTGGATATGAAAACTGCCCAAATTAGATCAACAGCAGGAAGGATAATGAAGAGGGCACAGATCTGAAACTTACTTGAAGTAGAACTAACAGGACCTGGTGACCAATTGGATTTGTGGGATAAAGGATCTTGGAATGATTTACAGGTATTTTACAAGGTAGTTAGTAGGTTTATTCTAAGTGGGATCTACAAGAGGACAGACAGACAGCTGCCGAGCCATGCCAAGTTTGTGAAGCAGTTGTGTCATATCATATAAATCGGCAGTTAACCCATCAGTAAATTACAAAAGTGGAAAAAAACACTGTATGTGAGTTGACCTGGATTTTATTCCTACTTTTCAAAACCGCTGAATATGTAAACTTTTAAGTCAGTCATTTAAATGCTTTGGGCTTCAAATTTACCTTTAGATGCAGAAACAGTGGGAGGTTTAACAACATGATTAGCAAAAATATTTTAATACTAAAATTTTGATTACAGAAAATATGTACATCAACAATCTCAGTTAAATTCAGAATATCTTTGATACTAAATAATCATGCAGAAAGCAATGACCCATGATAAATTTTAGAATCAAAGAGGAGAAAGTAATGAGCTATATGGCTCTCTGGGTGGTCATCTTGTCTTTTAGTGAGATAAAGCACATTTAAAAAAAATGATTATGTTTGTATTTATCCTCTAGGAATGCAGTTTTGAAAATAATTTTACCAAATTTTAATTAAAACAATATGGTTAGCAATCTAGATTTTATAACAAGATAAATTCCTTACTATAAAATTAAAAGAAAAATTAAAACATTGTTAGATGCATATCTGTATTAGACTCTTAGAGAAATCAAGTTACTATAAGTATTAAGACCTAATATTTAAATATGAGCATATTTTATTGTTGTTTAATAAAACTTGAAGGCTTTTGCAATGTGAGAATATCCTTTGTAAACTTTGGTAAGATACATATACTATTGAAGTGGAGCAAAATTTGGGGAGCATAAAGTTTGATAGTATGTTTTAAAAACTTGAAGTTGATAAGATTACATCACCTCTTGCTTTAAGCCACTTATTGGCTCTGTATCTAGTACTAAACTTCTAATGCTGTGCCATAAGTGAGGACCTTCACTTTAATTGTCCCTTCCTACCTCAATGGCTTATTTTCCTTTCCTATTCTTTCTGAAACACAGTTTCCTGGATGGGCCTTCTTCCACCTTGCTTCTGCACATGCCTCTTTCTTCTCCTGAACATGCTTCTCTCTCTTTTTGCTTTGAATAACTGTCACTTCTCTTTCATTAATACTTAGACATTTCATTTTCTGGGCAAACTTTTCTGACTACTCTATCCCTCCCTTCTTTTTTTGGTATCCTGGTCTGCTACCTTAACATGACCTCTATTCTGTTGTAACATATTACCCAGATGCTTTTGGATTGCTTGGCCACTGACTTTAGTAGACTATGAGCTCCTCATAGGAAGCAACCATGCCTTCTTTTATCTCTGTTTACCCAGAACCTAATATTCTAATATTCTATCTGGCACACAGTGAGTGCTCAGTAAATGTTGGCCAACTGAGTGAATGAATAAGTGAATGATTGGATCTTTCTTGGAGGACTTGTGCATATGTCCTCATTTCCCCTTATGTGGTAAAGAAAGATTCTTCAGCAATCCTGGAACAGCTGCTCATGGTGGTGAAACAGTATGACCAGCAACACCGTTTTATATTAATCATATTGATTTATCTGCTGTCCTTCAGCTCTAGATGACTAGGAATTTTAGTTCTGTTGAATGCTCTCTCAGTTGAGAGAGAGGATCAAACCAATTTGATTAAATTTACATCTCTATAAAACAGGTAATATTACTGATCTATTACATAACTGTATCCACAATTACTTTTACTTCTGGGGTTCACAATAAATGGTTTATATACACATACATTATCAAATTACTTTATTTTAGATTGGTATTGTCTTTTATAGTTCATTGTATCTGAAGGCTTCAATGTTGTAATTTAATATCAAGATTTGAGTACAAAAGGCACATCAAAAAAACCATCTAGTTGCTAACTAAATTTAATGATAACCTCTCTCCTGCCTTCCTTTTATTCTCTTGCCATTCTGCTGGTCCAGGTCATGTTAACTCTCATGTCAACCATCGCAATATCTTCTCCAGTGATTTCACTGCCTCCTGACTCTTCCACATAAAAATCTGTAGTACCTTCTGACTGCCAGAGTAATGTGAGCATAGGCAAGATGCGGCATATAGAATCTCTGTTCAAAAACGTTTCTCTTCAATGTGCCTCTAAAATAAATTTTATACTCCATGGCTTTGGTATTTAAAGAAAATGAGGTCTGGACAAGAATCCAAAGCCAACTTGCCTTTATAGACTCTTCTCCTGTAACTGTTATATGTAGTTAAATCAGTCAAATTAACACTTCACTAGTGGTATCCTTTTTATTTTAGCTTTACATTTCTTTCCATCTACTCTGTCAAAATTCAAATCCCAAATCAATGCCACAGTACCTAAAAATATTTTTTTGACTGGATGAATGGTTCCTTTATTAAGCTTCTCTCATTCCTTCAATAAAATGTGTCTTTTCCTCATTGGTGTTTTCATGGTGTTTGAATATCTGTGATAGGATAATCACTCTGTTACAGGATGAATAATTATACACATTTAATCCTTCTACTAGGCTTTGAGCTTCCTGGGAGCTGGCTTTTGTCTTGATGACTTTTACAGTACAAAGGCATTAAGAGATGATTTGTACACACAGCTCCTGACTGGAGGCAGTGCCTTTGGGTTACCTTTCATGATGTGTGATTTCAAGTTTAGAAAATTATGCTGTTTCTATTCCCATGGCATTCAATCACTCAAATCATACTACCTGAACTCATCATAGAAGATTTTATAAGTTTCAGGGCTAACTTGTTCATTTTTAAGCAGATATACTTATGTTATATATCTAGGGTATCAACTTCTAGAGGTAAAGGAAATTGGAAAACAATATTAGTAACCAGAAGAGTGCTCTATGAAATAGGAAAAAAGGGTTTGTGGTGGTTTGGGGGGATATTGCATTAATCCTAGGTAAAACCTTGAAGTGATTTACTCTGATATCAAATATAGCTACCTAGTATCTGCATAGCTTTTCTGCCAGAAGAAAAGTCTGTATCTCTCAGATATATGGATCATGATAGACACAGACTCTTCCGCTTTGTCCATGCTTTTCTAGATTCTGGAGTATTTTTAATTTAATTTATTTTATTTTTATTAAACATTTTTTAAAGATTTTATTTATTTATAGAGAGGGAAGGGAGGGAGAAAGAGAGAGAGACAAACATCAATATGCGGTTGCTGGGGGCCATAGCCTGCAACCCAGGGATGTGCCCTGACTGGGAATAGAACCTGCCATGCTTTGGTTCACAGCCTGTGCTCAATCCACTGAGCCATGCCAGCCAGGTTAATTTAATTTTTAATTAACAAGAAATTTCTAATTTTTCTGATCTAATTATCTCAGATGTATTATCAGAAAATTGGAGCTTCTTAACTCCTTTGTTGCTTTAGTCAATTGATTTAAGTTGGAGTTGAGAGGTATATTTTGTTATGTTGCTGAATCCAGGAAGTAGCATTGCAAACATGTTTATAGGGAATCCTTAAAGTTTGCTACTTTTGGAGTTGTCACGTATTTTATATTGGCTCTTTCTTTGCATATCTGAAGTTGATTATGATTCCTGGCTGTCCTGTCTCTGAGGCATTTTGATGGTGGTTATCATTCCACACCCTCATGGTCTAGGACCTATGGGCTATATCTAAAATACCATGGATACTGAAGAATCTGATGAATAAAATACTATGAGTTGGTTTATATTTTAAAGTTCTTTTTTAAACATTTATAAATTGTTACTCTATTACAGTTGTCCCACATTTTCCCCCTTTGTCCACCTCCACCCATTCCATCCCTGCCCTCACAGTCAATTCCCACAGTGTTGTCCATGTCCATGGGTCATTTATACATGTTTTTTGCTTAATCCCTTCCCCTTCTTTCCACCATTATCCCCCTCCCCTATGGACACTGTCAGTCTGTTCTGTGTTTCCATGCCTATTGTTCTCTTTTGTTCATTAGTGTAGTTCATTAGATTCCTCTTATGGGTGAAATCATCATGTATTTGTTTTTCATCAACTGTTTTATTTCATTTAGCATAATATTCTCCAGTTCCATCCATGCTATCACAAAAGGTAGAGGTTTTTTCTTTTTTTATACTGTGTAGTATTCCATAATGTAAATGTACCACATTTTTTTTTTTTTGATCCAGTTGTTTACTGATGGGCACTTAGGCTGTTTCTAGTACTTAGCTATTATAAGTAGCACTGCTATGAACATAGAGGTGCATAAGTTCTTTTCAATTGGGGATTTGGCATTCTTAGAGTATATTTTCAGCAGCAGAATCAACTGGGTCAAAAGGCAGTTCCATTTTTAGTTTTGTGAGGAAATTCCATACTGTTTTCCACGGTGGTGCACCAGTCTGCATTCCCACCAACAGTGCACTAGGGTTCCCTTTTCTCCACATCCTCCCCAGCTCTCGTTTGTTGATTTACTAATGATGGCCATTCTGACAGGTATGAGTTGATATCTAGTTGGGGTTTTAATTTGCATCTCTCTGATAGCAAGTGATGTTGAGCATCTTTTCATATGTCTATGGGCCATCTGTATGTCCTTGGAGAAGTGTCTATTCAGGTCTTTGGCTGTTTTTGAATTGGATTGTGTGTCTTCCTGGTGTTGAATCATATGAGTTCTTTATATATTTTGTAGGTTAAACCCTTGTCTGAGGTATCATTGGTGAATGTGTTTTCCCATATGATCAGTTTCTTTTTCATTTGGATGATGGTTTCTTTAGCTGTGCAGAAACTTTTTAATTTGATGTAGTCCCATTTGTTAATTTTTTCCTTTATCTCCCTTGCCCTGGGAGATGTATCAGCAAAAATATTGCTATGTGGGATATCTGAAATTTTACTATCTATGTTTTTCTCTAGGACTTTCATGGTGTCACAATATATATTTAAGTCTTTTATCCATTTTGAGTTTATTCTAGTGTATGGTGAAAGTAAGTGGTCTAGTTTTATTTTCTTGCATTTACCAGTCCAGTTCTCCCAACACCATTTATTGAATAGGCTATTTTTTTACCCCACTGTATGCTCATGCCCCCTTTGTCAAATATTAAGTGACCATAGAGACTTGGGCTTATCTCTGGGCTCTGTATTCTGTTCCATTGTTCTATATGTCTGTTGTTATGCCAGTATCAGACTGTTTTGATTACAGTGTCCTTGTAGTATAGCTTGATATTGGGTATTGTGATCCCTCCTACTTTGTTCTTTTTTTCCAAGATTGCTGAGACTATTTGGGGCCTATTTTGTTCTATAGAAATTTTTGAAATATTTGTTCTAGATCTGTGAAGTATGCCATTGGAATTTAATAAGAATTGCATTGAATGTATAGATTGCTTTGGGTAGTATGGACATTTTAATGATGTTAATTTTTCCAGTCCATGAACATGGTGAATGTTTCTATTTATTTGTATCTTCCTCAGTTTCTTTCCTCAGTGTTCTTTAGTTTTCTGAGTACAGGTCTTTTACCTCCTTGGTTAGGTTTATTCCTAGGTATTTTATTTTTGTTGTTGCTATAGTAAAAGGGATTTTTTCTTAGTTTTTCTTTCTGATAGTTCATTGTTGGTGAACAAAAATGCCATAGATTTCTGAATATTGACTTTGTATCCCACTACTTTGCCAAATTCACTTATTAGGTCAGGTAGTTTTTTGGTGAAGTCTATAGGGTTTTCTATGTATACTATCATGTCATCTGCAAATAGTAACAGTTTTGCTTCCTCCTTTCCAGTTTGAATGTCTTTTATTTCTTTTCTTTGTCTAATCACTATGGTGATAACTTCCAGTACTATGTTGAATAGGAGTGGTGAAAGCAGACACCCTTATCTTGTTCCTGGTCTTAAAGGTAAAGCTTTTAGTTTTTGCCCATTGAGAATAATGTTGGCTGTAAGTTTCTCCTACATGGCTTTTATTATTTTGAGGTATGCTTCCTCTATTCCCACTTTGCTGAGTATTTTTATTATAAATGGGTGCTGGATTTTATCAAATGCTCTTACAGCGTCTATTGATATGATCATGTGATTTTTGTCCTTCATTTTTTAAATGTGGTGTATTATGTCTATTGATTTGCAAATATTGTATCATCCTTACATCCCTGGGATAAATCCTACTTGGTCACAGTGTATGATCTTCTTAATATTGCTGAACTGTATTGCCAATATGTTTTTGAGGGTTTTTAGCATCTGCGTCCATCAGAGATATTGGACTGTAGTTTTCTTTCTTTGTTGTATCTTTACCTGGTTTTGGAATTAGGATGATAGTGGCCTCATAAAAGGAGTTTGGGAGTCTTCCCTCTTCTTGAGTGTTTTGAAATAGTTGGAGAAGGATAGGAGTTAGTTCTTCCCTAAATATTTGGTATAATTCACCTGTGAAGCCATCTGGTCTAGGACTTTTGTGTGTCAGCAAATATTTGATTACTACTTCAATTTCATCTGCTGTTATTGGTCTGTTCAGGCTTTCTCATTCTTCATTGAGTTTTGGAAGATTATGTTTTTCTAGAAATTTGTCCTTTTCACCTAGGTTTTCAAATTTCTCGGCATACAGTTCTTCATAGTAATTTCTTACAATCCTTTGTATTTCTGTGGTGTCAGTTGTAATCTCTCCTCTTTCATTTCTGATTGTGTTTATTTGGGTTCTCTCTCTCTTTTTTTTTGATGAGTCTGGTTAAAGGTTTGTCAATTTTGTTTATCTTTTTGAAGAACCAACTCCTGAATTTACTGATCCTTTGAATTGTTCTTTTATCTCTATGTCATTTAATTCTGCTCTGCTCTTGATTATTTCCTTCCCTCTACTTGCTCTAGGCTTTGCTGTTCCTCTAGTTCTTTTAGATGTAGGGTGAGGTTGTTTATTTAAGACTTTTCTATCTTTTAGGTAGGCCCATAAGGCTATAAACTTCCCTCTCAGAATTGCCTTCACTGTGTCTCATAGGTTTGGGCTGTTCTGTGTTCCTTTTCATTTGTTTCCAGCTACTTTTTGATTTCTTCCTTGATCACAGTGTTAACCTATTCATTGTTTAACAGCATGCTATTCAGTCTCCATTAATTTGAATGTTTTTGAGTTTTTTCCTTGAGGTTGGTTTCTAGTTTCAATCCATTGTGTACTGAGCAAATGCCTGATATGATTTCAGTGTTCTTGAATTTGTTGAGGCTTGTTTTGTGTCTTACCATGTGATCTATCTTGAAATGTTCTATGTGCATTTGAAAAGAATGTACATTTTGCTTCTTTTGGGTGAAAGGTTCTGTATATATCAATTAAGTCCAGGTGATATAGAGTGTCATTCAGTGCCACAATATCCTTGTTGATTCTTTATTTGGAAGACCTATCCATTGTTGTCAGTGAGGTATTAAAATCCCCTATGATGACTGTATTATTATCAATATCTTTCTTGAAGTCCTCCAAGATTTTCTTTATATATTTAGGTGTTTCTATGTTGGGTACATATATGTTTAAAAGGGTTATATCGTCATATTGGACTACTCCCTTAAGTATTATGTAGTGACCTTCCTTTTTATGGTTTTTGTTTTGAAGTCTATTTTGTCTGATATAAGTATTGCCACTCCAGCTTTCTTTTCATTTCCATTTGCTTGGGATATTTTTTTCCACCCTTTCACTTTCAGTCTGTGTAGATCTTTTGTTCTGAGGTGGGTTTCTTGTAGACAGCATATGTGCAGGTCATGTTTTCTCATCCATTAAGATACTCTATGTCTTTTGATTGGAACCTTTAATCCATATATGTTTAAGGTTATTATTGATAAGTACTTATTCATTGCCATTTTTTCTATGCCTTTTCCCTTCACCCTCTATCTCTTCTCCTTTTTTTTTTAAAGATTTTATTTAGTTATTTTGATAGAGGGAAGGGAGGGGGAGAGAGGGGGAGAGACAGAGGGAGAGAGAGAGAAACATCAATGTGCGGTTGCTGGGGGCCATGGCCTGCAACCCAGGCATGTGCCCGACTGGGAATCGAACTTGTGATGCCTGGTTGGAACCCCACGCTCAATCCACTGTGCTATGCCAGCCAGGTCTCTTCTCCTTTTTATAGCAGTCCCTTTAGCACCTCCTGTAGTTCTGGCTTGGTGAAGATGTACTCTTTTAGCTGACTTTTTCTGGGAAGATCTTTAGCCTTCCATTTTAAATGAGATCCTTGCTGGATAGAGTAGTCTTGGTTGTAGGTCCTTGCCTTTCCTTACCTGGTATATTTCATGCCAACCCCTTCTGGCTTGTATTGTTACTTTTAAGTCTTTTTTCATTTTGTTGCTCTGAATGGGTATTTCTTTCTACCTTGTCTTCCAGCTCACTGATTTGGTCCTCTGGTTCCTCAAGCCTGCTTTTAATTTCTTGTGGTATATTTTCATTTCTGATGTTGTATTCTCCATTACTTGTTGGTTCTTATTCATAGTTTTTATGTCCTTTTTCATGCTGCTGTAGTGCCCATTAAGTTCCTTGTAGCTCCCATAAAGGTCCTTGTAGTTCTCACTGAGTTCCTTGAACATCCTCATAACCATTATTTTGAATTCTAATGTCTGCTATATTGCTTGCCTCAATTTCATTTACCTGTTTTTATGGGGATTCCTCCTTTCCTCTTTTTTAAAAATTATTTATTTATTTATTTTTAGAGAGGGAAGGGAGGGAGATAGAGAGAGAGAGAAACATCAGTGTGCGGTTGCTGGGGATTATGGCTTGCAACCCAGGCATGTACCCTGACTGGGAATCGAACCTGCAACACTTTGGTTCGCAGCCCGCGCTCAATCCACTGAGCTACGCCAGCCAGGACTATTCCTCCTTTCCTCTTGATTGGAGGTTATTTCTTTGTCTCCCCATTTTAGGTGACTCTTGTTTTTTTTCTGAATCTTGGGATTCTCTGCCTTGCCTGTGTGTTTTTGTGGGGTGGCCTTCTGTGGTAGGAGTTCTGTGGGACTCAGTGATACAGTCAATTTGGTCTCCTGATCTGGATGCTCCTAGATCACTTTATTCAGTTTATGTGGGCTCTCATGTTGTACTTGAGCTTTGATTATTAATGGCTCATTCGTTGGTAGGTTCTCCCCTGTGGCTGGCTGACTGGGAGTAATAACCCCTGCTGACTAAGGCTGCACTGGAGGGAAAGACCTGGTCTGCTCTGCGCTTATGCAGGTACTGCCCTAAAGTGGTGGATACCACCCCTTCCTTCCTGGCTACACTATTCTTGAGTTGGTTTATATTTTGAAAGAATGAGATAATTATGTATAAATAAAAATAAGTATAAAAACAAAATATATTCAAGTATTTAACTCAGTATGGTTTTTCTTGAAGGAAAAAGAATTATAGGGTAGACCCAGGAATAGCTTTAAGCACATTCTTTTCTGCCACACATATTACAAAGTTTTTTCACAATTTAGTACAAAACTTCTGACTGTTGGGAAGGTTTCTTTAACCTCCCGTAGTAAATCCACATGAATTTGTTTACCCTCATTGTATGTGTTTTTGAGACTCTGTCAAAAAATTTCTGAAGTTGAGGTAAAGGACAACCTTTGTCTCTTGTGATTTCAAAAGGATATAAATATTACTAAATGTCTAAAACTAGTTAACATATAAGAAATAGGAATTTTGGTTTTATTTAGCTCTATCAGGAATATCAGCAGTAACTCAGATAATAAATTGGAAAAAAAACCCTTAAGGCATTTAATAATATATGCACATTGTAAAGCATGGCCTAATAAAATAAAAACAAACAAAAAAACCACTTACATTCCCATCTGCTAAAACATCAAGTAATGTTCCCATGTAATGAAACAAAAATATCCTGTCTTATTTGACACATATCACAGCTGTATGTTGATTCATTTGGAACGGAGAACATTTTTGAGGCTTAGGCTCATGATAGAGAATGCCCTTCTCCCCTTAAGGAGAAACCACAGGATGCAGTTCTGAAAGGATGCAGCATGGTTATGACAGGGCATAGAACAACAGATGGTCCCTTAGGCAGACTAATCCTGTGTTATTTAATACCAAAAGCAAAACTGTCAACTGTTTCAGGGAAAACATAGAGCCGGAACCAAAGAATTGATGAGTAAACATAAAAGAAATTGATTTTGAAATATTTAGTTTGAAATGTATTTTAATTTTTCAGTCTAAACATACATTGTTACTCATTTGGAATTCTAAACCACTGTTTGGATTTTAAAAATAAGTGCTTTGGAAATTGCTGGGAAATAAACTCTCTCAGGAGGCCTTTCTCTAGCAATTTTTAAATGAACCAAAAAAACAAAACACCCCAATTATAATACATTAGTTAAAGTCATTGAGTATTAGTGTATGTAAGCAACAGGTTAAAGGAAGCAATCTCTTCAGAAATTTAATAAGTGAATTTAGAACCTCTGGTACTGATGCAGAATTTGGTTTACATTGGACCCTCTCTAACAGAGTTTAATTGCTTAGTTAGGAGGATAATCTCATTGTAGTCAAAATGTTATGGTGACACACCATTATAGAATACTTTTCTTTATAATTAGAAGTTCTGCTTTTCATTAAAATTTATTTTTAATATAAAATACCCTTAAGATTTAAAATAAAAGGAATACATGTTTCTTATAGAAAATACAAAGAGCATAAATATTTATAATGTAGGCAATGAACTTCTTCCAAAATCATTCCCCAGGAATTAGTGCTATTGGCATTTAGATGAATAGCCATTCACCTTTCTCCCTCTATAAATTTAATATATATATGTGTTTATATACACGTTTTTTTTTTACTAAAATATAGCAGTGCTGTAATATTGTTTTTAAATTTGTCATATTAAAAGTTTTAAATCAGTTAAATTGAATGCTAAACTTTAATCTATGGCCAAAATAAACAAACAAAACTTGCATTATTTTCTAAGGATTTGTCTTAAGGAAAAAGAAAAAGAGAACTATTTTGGTGTTATTTAACATTATATTATTTTTTCTAGAGGTCAGTGAGAAAAAAATATTGTGGTAAATATTTTAGAACTAATTTAGTCAATTAAAATTAATTTGCCATTATGTATGAAGCATTGAGTTAGCAATGTTTTTGGAAATAAAATATATGATCTAGGCTTTAAGCAACTAGTAATCTAGTGAGATGGATAGAAAAGGAAAAAAAAGAAAACAATTACACAAGAGTACTACGTAGGGAGCTTTGGAAACTTAAAAGCAGGTCAGCCTAGTAAGGAAGGGTTTCAGGGTTTAAGTATTTTTAGGTTTTCATCTTTGCAGGAACTCTAAAGAGACAAATTAGCATTGCAGTTCAGATTGTTTTTTTTTTTATTTATAAGCTATATATCCTTAGGTGAACATTCTTATCCTTGGTTTCTTCATCTATAAAGTAGGTGGGTGGGCTGAATGGGAGTAAAGGACAGAAAACTATACTTGAACAATGATTAAAATAAAATAAAAAAATTTTTCAAAAAGAGTAGGGATAATTGTGGTAGTTGCTTCCTAGGATTATTGTGATTAATAAATGAATTCATATATTTTAGTGTTTAGAATAGTACCCATTGTAAGCAGTATTAGCATGATAAGTACTTAGTAAATATTATTTGCTATTTGAAGCTCAGTTGACCATCAGGCAGTAGTATTATGTGGGTCTGTTGCTTTAGAGGGAGATCCAAGATGGTATATAATTTGGGGGTCATCAGCATTTATGTGCTAGATAAAAACATGGATATTATTGAAATCAACCACATGGATATCTAGCATAAGAAGACTGAAATGTCAGAGCCAAAGTGAGCTCCAAATTACAGGGGTATGAGTAAATGAGATAGGCCCTAGAAAGATTCTATGAAGGAAGAATGGCCTGAAGGAAGGATAAAAAAAAAACAAAACAGTAAGTAGTTGTGTTCATGAAAACCAAAAAAGAAGAGAATTTCAAGTAGCGGTTACCAAGGTCAGATATGACACAGTTGTCAAATTGTGTACTGACAAGAAACATTTCACTTTAGTTCGGAAACTAGGACATCATTAGTAAGCATTGCTGTTGGAAGTGGGTTGGGAACAGATGGTCACAGGTAAAGAATGGAGAAATAGTGAAAACTGCTAGTAGAATGATCTGAGAATCTTGACTATAGAAAATAAGAGGAAGGGAGTCAGCTATTCAGTCAAGAAAAAGTTTTGGAATATGGTGGAGGTTTGTCATGAGATAAAGAGAAAAAAATAAAAGATGGAAGAGAGAGGATGAAATTAGTGAAGTACAATCTGTGGGGAGGAAGGTGAAGATTTGTTTTGAGCAAGAAAGACGGGCTGGAACATAAGAAGTACAAACAAAGGGCACTTTTGGTGAAGGGGTTAAGAAAAAAATTTCTAAATTTTAAGTTGATAAGCAGTAAAGATCTTGCATTATGAGACTTAAATACATTCATAAATAATTTAATCTGAGGGAAATGAAAGAAGTGTCTCATCAGAGACAACTACAGAATTTGTTATCCCTGAATGAGGATCCAGATGATTTGGAGACCCTGGCTTTGTTGTGAAACAAATGAATAGAGTCGTGATTTTGTCCTGCAGTACTCAGGAGCCTGGCCGTAGGAACAGAAACATGAATCTTTGAATTTATATAGGGTTATGGTGGAATAGAAGGTAGTAAGGGAAAATGATGGGTCATGGGCTACAGACTGTTTAAAGAAGGGAAAGTACCAAGAGAGTGAAATAGCAGGATGTTTAGGCCAGAAGAAGATAATTTAGTTTATGATTGCAGAAGTGGAACTATCTGTTATAGATGTGGTAATATGGGTGAGGGTGGCTGATGTGGAATAAAATCGGAGTTCTTGTGAATTGTCATGAACTTGAACTTCTAATGTGAAGAGCCCCATGGAAGTTGAAAGAATTTATTTGCAAGACTCAGGCTATACATTAAGTCTTTTGTATTTTAAATTAGGATACCTCCTTTAAAGGAAAGAAGGAAAAATTCACCAGCTGGCATTCCTTAAGGGCAAGTATTTATTTTTTATTGTATTTTGTGTTGTTGGTGGTGTCCAGCCCAAGGACTGCCAGTAGAAGCTTAATAAATATTTGTTGAATAAATGAATAAACTAGTGAGTAAAAATAGATTTGTACTAAAACTGATTAATATCAATTCATGATCTTCTAAGAATTCTCCTTTTTTATTTTTTATTTTATTTTATTTATTTATTTTTAGAGAGGGAAGGGAGAGAGAGAGAGAGAGAGAGAGAGAGAGAGAGAGAGAGAGAAACATCAATGTGCAGATGTGCAGTTGCTGGGGGTTATGGCCTGCAACCCAGGAATGTACCCTGGCTGGGATTTGAACCTGGGACACTTTAGTTCCCAGCCAGAGCTCAATCCACTGAGCTACGCCAGCCAGGGCAGAATTCTCCTTTTAAAAAGATTCATACACAGGCACACATCCACACACACAGAGTCTGGTAGAAGGAATGATTGTTTGAGTGTGGTTGGTAGGGTAATGATATGGGTGTAATAATTTATAGTTCTAATTTGAACATTTCACCTAAAATGTCATATGGTGTACTTGAATGTGGTATTGTTATATTACAGAATTACATGCTTATGATTTTGTAACAAAAGATTTTGCAATAAAAAAGGTACATTATTTGTGCCAGGCCGTGTATATATATTTGGTTAGTTATCATGTTTGGAAATGTAATGAATTCAGAAGCCAGCTGGAAATATAAAATATTGTTTTTTGTTTAAGATGAAATTTTGTGAGAATTAGACTTTCTGAAACTGATAATTACTTTGTGTTAATCTGATGTGAAAATGAAATGACCTATAATAGTGTGTGTTTGACTTATACAGTGCAGTCTTCTAAAATATACAGATGTGCCATGTAAGTGTTCCTTCCCTCTCCAAAGGAATAAACACTCTCATAATGTTTGACATCACTGCGTTGAAACCTTCCAAACAGATGGATTCAGGAGTATAGAGTAATTAAAACAGTATTTATAAAAGTTTTTAAATGTTGCACCCAATTGTTTATTTTACTTGAGACAGAATTTACAAATGCAAAATACAAATGGGATAGAAGGAATTTTATGAATGTGTTAGAATGTACTATAGCTTTACATGGCTATAAAATGGTAAAGTCTTTAAAATACAAATATATGATCTCTCCTTCTCTCTTTCTTTGAATAATGTATTCTTTTCAAGATATATTATTAAAAGTGCCAGAACACTGATGGATAACTCCAGGTTTGGAATATGACCAAGGACAATTATGATTTTTTTTTTTTGGTCAATAACACAAATTATTTTTTTTTGAGATATTTGTAAACATCTAGACCTTTCACTTTAATATTCTGTGTTGGTGATGTTTGTTTGTTTAGTAAGAATTTTTAAAAGAGAAATTAGGGCAAAGATCTTAATTGAGGTTCTTGAAGAAATAATCACTCTATAAATTATACACACATATGACTGATTATGAGCAAATGTTGAACTAAGTGATAGGTTGTAAAATCTTGAACAAAATTTTTAAAAAATCTTTACCTGAGGACATGTTTTTATTGACTTTAGGGAGAGAGGAAAATAGAGAGAGAGAAAAAATATCTATGGGAGAGAGAAACATTGATTCCTTGCTTCCTGTACCTACTCCAACCAGGTGTCAGACTGCAGCCTAGGTATGTGCCCTGACTAGGAATCAAACCTACAACTTTTTGGTTTGTGGGATGATGCTCAAATCTACAGAGCCACCTGGCCAGGGTAGATAGTTCTTTAAAATTAAAACCAAATCATTTAATGTAAACTTTTACTAAGGAATCATCAAGAACTACAATACTCACTTCTTCATATTATTTTAAATTGAAAGCACATGGACACTAATTTTCTATTGAGCTTTTTAGTAAAATTATGTTCTTTGCTATCATTGACATGATTTCCCATTTGTCCCACCACCTATAAGCTCTTGATAATGTTTGTAAAACATTTTCTGTAATGGGGAAAAAAATACCATATACTAATACTTTGGAGAATTCTTCCCTTTTTTGGGGGGAGGTTGGCTGATCATTTGTGATAACCTAATGTTTGTTTATGGGAGTAAAATATCATAATACTAAATGTGCTTGCACTTAGACATTGAAATCATTATTTTAATGTTTGATATTCTGCCTTTCTCTGAAAAGGTAGGAAGCAAATTATAAGATTTATAGGAATGGAAAATATCACTAAAATATGCAGTCTCCAGAATTTTTATTACAAGTAAAGAAATACATACTTCAAATTTTTGGACAATTTTCATAGATAAACTCCATGTGATACATATTTATTTATTTATGCTTCAAATGTTTTAAAATATGAAACATAAATCTAGTTACTATTTTTAGAGTCATTTCTAATAATGACATACTGGAGAGTCACTGAAAATGTTTCTAGTGTTTTATAAAGAAGCTTACTAACTTTGCTTGCTAAATTTGGCACTATAATGCTTCCAAACATTGATTTTTGAAAATAATAAGTAATGCATTGTTTTTGCCAATTATTCTCATAGAAATTTGCAAATAACTAAAGCTCTTTATGCATTTGGATTAAATGTAAAGTTTCTTTTTAAAATTATGCACAAAATGATAAAATGTGTCCATTTTAATCAGCATTTTGACTCCAAAATTAAATATAAGTACATTACAAACTAAGGCTGGAAAAACTAGGTCTTCTAAGATCTTTATATTAAGCATTTGCATTTTCTTTAAAAAATACCTGGGTCCAAATGCCTTTTATGGATCTCTTTAGCTCAATGCTTCAAATTTTCTGACTGAAATTCTGTGAATTAAATTTTCTGCACATCAGTTTCTTTCTCTGTAAAATGACTGCAACAATAGCTGTCTCTTAGTGCTGTGAAGACTAAATAAAGTAGAACCTTTACAGTGATTGATGTGTTGTTGGCCTGCAGGCAGTTTTAGTGCAGCTAGAGAGTAAGAAAAGATTGGTAGTAATGAAAGGACCACAAGCCATCATTCTGTGCTTATTGCATCCCATGCCACAGAGACAATAGGATTCTAGACTTAGACTTTCTGAACATTTGACAAGGGCCTCAACACAGTCCTCTTCAGCTAACTTCCAAGTGCTAATGTCTGTGTTTCTGTGCCTAAGAGTTTTTCTCCGAAAGAAGAAAGTCATTCTCTATATAAAGCTAAACAGAAGCTCGGGAGAATCAACATGTACCTCAGTTGTCTCACATTTGGGAGGACTTATGTCTTAAACTCTAGGTGCTCACAGTGTTATCTGTGCCCATAGTGTCAGCTTTATTGGCTGTTTTCCTTTCCTTGTCTCACTTCCGTCTACTTTATCAGTGATCTCTGGACTTCTCAAACAAACTATTTGCATACAAACCTTGTTTCAGGGTATGCTTCTGTGAAAATCCAAACTAAGAGCAAATGTAAATTGAACAGTCACATCTACTATTCAGCTAAGCTCAGTATGAATTACGCTAATTTGATAAATGCTGTAACAAAGTTAGACATAAAGTCATTCAGGACACATATGAGGGAAGAATTAATTTTTTAATCTGGGGCTCAAAGATCATCTATCTGTAGGAAGGGTGTATGAACTGTGTTTGGAGAATGAGAAAGAGTTCATAAGCATTGTAAATAGAGAAAGGTATCCCATGTAGAATAAATAGTACGTGTAAAGAAAAAGAAATGAAAAAAGCAAGAGATACTCTGAGAATGATGAGCAATGTGGACAGAGAAAGGCAAGATGGGCCCAGGAAGGAATGGCTGTCGATGAGTCTGAGCTGCCCTGAGGAACGCTGTCTGTGTTAGCCAGACTCTGGTGTTAGTGTTATCCATTTGACAGTGGGTAGCAACAAAATCTTTTCAAAGATAACAATGATATGACTACAATTATGCTTTAAAAAGAATAGGGAATTAAGTGGGCTCGGACACATGGGTGGGAAAACCATTTAAGGGGCTATTCTATAATGTGGAAAAATAATGAGGCTTTATTTTGTACAATGGCCATTCGAATGGAAAAAAGCCTATTGATGCTAGACATGTTTCAGCTAAAGAATAAAGAGGATTGGAAAGCAGTGGTGAGAGGAGTCTGAGATGACCCTAAAGTTTCTAGTTTGAACAAGTACGATATTTGGATTATGATGCTTTTATTGCCATGTTAGGAAATTCAGAAGAAAGTGAATATGTTATCACAAATTGGTAATGAATATAATTTTGCATATGACATTTACATGTAGAGTGAATTATATGTGGCAGAGTAGGCAGGGAAATCCAATATCATTAATAGATCAGAGCGAAGAAGTCCCCTGTCCTGGGCCTTGTCCTTATGAGGCCCCCTTTGGGACTGTCCTTCAGCTGTCCTCTCTCCATGTGCCAAGGTTATAGATCCATGTAGAGCCTACATCCCTTGCCTCTGGGTGCCTAGAACTCCAGAATTCTCTATTCAAATGTCCCCAGGCACACTTTTAACCCATGCCTTTCCTCCCAAGGCTGCACCACGTTGGCTTGTTACACGTACCTATGCCTCAGGAGTGGCTAACAGCTAGCTATTTGCTGTGGGCATGAAAGCATAGAATGGGGACATGCAGGATGAAGTGTCCACACTGGGTGCCTCATGGTGCAGTTGGGAGCTGAGAGTGGGAGGAGAAGGAGGATAGGCCACAGGG
Source organism: Phyllostomus discolor (assembly GCF_004126475.2). Taxonomy (NCBI): domain Eukaryota; kingdom Metazoa; phylum Chordata; class Mammalia; order Chiroptera; family Phyllostomidae; genus Phyllostomus; species Phyllostomus discolor. Next base: position 63,524,188 of record NC_040905.2, read on the forward strand.
TGAGGCCATGTGTGAGAGACCAGGGTTGGGAACAAGGTCTTCTAATGCTACCAAGTTCTAGTATAGAACTTTGAGGAATCTCACAATTCTACATTCAAATTTGGCCTATCTGATGAATATAAAATATATTTTTCAATGTCAGGGGATAGTACTCACTTTATTTAACAGTTTGTTAGCCTGACTTGTGACTTTTAGATTTTCAGACAAATGGTATGTGGGTTTTGACTTGTATTCTTGGTTTAGGCACCACAAGCGTTAGGAACAAAGCTGGTAACATTAAAAGATTTCTGTGGTAACATAAGTCTAGGTTAGATTATAGCAGTTGAAATGGAAAGGTCAATAGTCTAAAAGGGAGTTTTTAAGGTACATTTAAACAATCAATCTCAGATTTATTTAAAGATGAAGTTGAATTTCAAAATTATCCTTTGTTCATGGCCAGCAATGAAAATAATGACTATAAAGTTTAAAAGCAATATATTAAATTCAGTTTACTTTTCTGACCTTAAGTCACTTATTGTATGTTTTTTATTTCAATTTTCTTTGTATTAGTCAATATGAAACAGTATTGAGCACTAGAGTTAGTTTGGTAAAGATATTATGTTAATTACTTTGGGCTCATTATTCTGGATAGAAAAGCAAACTTTAATCGCTCCTGTTATAGAATTGATAGAAAAGAGAATTTATCCAGCTAAATACTTAAATTTGAGCTAAGAAAATAGGATAAAACTACTATCTTTTATCTTTAGAGGATAGTGCAGAAAAACTGGAAAGTTAAGTATTTTCATAACTAGTTAAATACAAGTGAAGATCCTACCTTTCTACTTGGAACAAATACGTTATTTCTGATACACATTTAGCTCATGGTAGAAAAAAACCCAACAACGTCTCAAAAGTGTCTTTAAATAGAGTGAAGTTTCTCTCTTTATAGAGTAAAAATCATTTATCAGCATTAGGATATACGGTGCTTGGAATATTTTTTTGGCTGGGGAGTTCATGGAATTCAATTTCATCATATTGTATATCTAGTTTTTCTCACTTACACATGTGAGCTTAGCTTTTTGGATTTGACTTCATAATACCACCAGATCTTCAAAAGAATCTCATTCTGGGTAAATGAAAGCAGGCTGCCCAGTTTACTGTGTGTCCAGCTGGCTAAAGGCTTCAACAAGAAAGGGACGCGAGCAGATTCTGTGGTAGGTATAAGATAAACATGCTCTTGTTTACGTTTTGCTGATACTCTGGTTGTTTAGAAGTTGGAGAAGTTTTTTCCTTGCTTCAGGCTGTTCTTTTTAAAAAAACCAAATAATCATCCAGTGTGCCTTGTGGCTTTGATCTTTGTTTTCATATTTTGTTATACAAGGCTCAAAGTCTTACAGTTTGTTGTGTTTCATACTTTGTCAGATCATCCCCTCTCCACACTTATTAACCACAGATGGCTGGAAGTAAAAAAAAAAAAAAAGGTAGAGTGTCTTAAAAATTGACATTTCCCATAAATCTCAGGAGCTTGTTGTATAAATATTGGCATACTTTTGGAGGTGCTAAAATAGAATTCTGTGGCCTTTCACCTGGCATAATTAACTTCCTTTTATTTTCCAGTGTTTACGAAATCTTTTCCTAACCTTTGTTTTTCACAAAAGTGCCCTTGGGACCTAACTGAGTAAGTTGTATAGACACCTGCATGCCACAAGGCAAGCACCAAACCTCACTCCTAGCCCCAGGACAAAGATCCTGAAAGCCGACTGCAGATTTCCCCCAAATACTAGAGTGATAAATCAAGTGAGGATATGCAGTCAGTCTCTGGAGGAATGCCATAGTGATTTGCTAATTTTTACACTCACAAAAACTTCAGTACCTTGGGTGACTTTAAAATGCAGGCTTATGCTTTTAAATTCAGTTATGAAACACCGTGTTTATGTGTTTGTGTCCACACGGCACATGTTTTCATAGTCCCTAAACTCTAGTAGCTCTTCAGTAGAATGCGGGCTGAACAGAATTATTAATATTACAAAGCTTTTGAAGTTTTATATTGGCAAGACATAACATTTATATTTAAAGTATGCAGATCCAATAATATTGGGTTTTTTTTTGAGCATGCAGTAATGTTCATCATGAAAGTACAGCCTATCTAGATTTAAAATATTTAAATTGGTTTAACTTTGATTAATGTCTTCTCACCATAAAATATTACAAATTATCTTCTAATGTAAGGGTGGCGCAAAAGTAGGTTTACAGTTATTTGTATGGAAAGTAATACAATAATTAGTACAAGAATAAACTGTTTCGTGCACTCATAACTGTAAACCTACTTTTGCCTCACCCTGTGTACCCTTGGGGCCATTGTCAAAAGAGTGACTTTTGTAAACCCACACTTTGAATTATACTTGCATTCCAAAATATTTTTCATCCTGAATGTATGCATTTCAGACTTAGCCCTTACCCCAGCTGCCTCACCTCTATAGCCTCTTATTGAGATAAACTAATGGCAGGCGAGTCTGTTGGAAAAGGTACCGTCTTTTGCCATGTAAAATGTGTACTTTTTGCCCAAATTTTTGAAGGAAAAATAAGGTCATGAATTACACATGGGTATGATGATTACATACCATGGGTATAATAATGGAATAATAATCCTATGTAAAATGTGCACAAAAACGTGGGTAAGCAGTATACATGGCAAAATACAGTATTTGTAAAATGTAGTTTGCAGAGTAACTAGTTCAAGTGTCACAGAGTGAAGTAAGAGAGGGTGTAAGATGCTCCTATCTTCTCTTGGAAAAGGGGAGCTACAGATTTCTACTGGTCACATGATCCATCTGGCAATAGTCATGAGATTTATCTCAAAAGAGGGGTCATGGAGGAAACAGGATACAGCTTTGCTCCAACAGTCTTGGTGTCTGTATTTTAATTCTTCTTTCCAGGCTTGTCAGAATCTCTATAAGCATCTTTATTTGCCACTTCAAGAACCTTTAGAACCTTCAAGAACAGATGGAATGAAAGACTAAGGGCTGAGTGTATGAACTGTTCAATGCTGCCACAGGAGCATCAGCAACACTCCCTTATCTGGTGTGCACCCCACCACTCCAATTCTCGGAGTTGACCTGGTCTTTTACTTCTCAAGGAGTGATCCTCTCATATCGGATCTTATCCCCAGTCTTCACCCTAATCAGTTTGGAATCAGAACACCTTTGACACTTTCCCCACCAAACTATTCTCCACTCTTTTTCACATGGATTTAATCTTTTCTCTTCCTCTTACCTTTGACTACCTTCCCTTGCCATTTGAGCCTGAAATGTTGGTTTACCCCAGAGTTTTATCCTAGAACTTCCTATTTGCTTACTTTGTGTGCATCTATACCGAGACCTAATAAGCATATAAATATGAAACAAATTGTTAAAATAGAATTCTTTCTGTCTAAGCTTTTTACCAAGGCTACAGATTTCAAGAGCAAAACAAAAGCTGCCAAATAACTAACACTCAAAATTGAAGGGCTAGATTACCTATTCTGATATGCTAAAGAATTATGAAATGTTTTTTTCCCCTACTTTCATTGATCACCTTTCTCTAGCCTCCAAGAAAATAAAGTTTGAGGTGTTAGAAGAGAATTTCCTTGAAGATGGTTAAGGGAGTACCATTGTGGTACTAGAACATGGTGCTTTTCCTCTTTTTACCTCAAATCAAATGAAGTAGTTTGATGTGTGCCAAATAGTCTGGAATGTTAGGATATAATATGTTTAAGAATATTAGATACAATATTTCTTAAAGTAATATAGTGTTAAGAGTAGGTAAGTATAAATGCAGGAGGCTGACATGTGTAGCAGTAAGTGAAATGTTTTTGCTGTGTCATAAATACTCCCTGTTTTGTTTACAGGTCACTGTGGAGGCTAACATAGCTTGGCCCCTTTCTTTAGAGTGTGACCTTTTCCATGGTGCTATGTTATATGCTTGGTGTGTTCATCAGACTGGTATCAAATTGACAGACATTTGTTATGCCATTTTTCATAAGTCATTATTTACAGGTGTTTTGCTCTTCATTTTTATTTAGTATTTAGAATAACATGAAAGTGAAAGTATTAGTCTTTATGGTTTCCTAATGGCCGCTTGCTTTGAATAAAGGTCTATAGCTTTATTTTACCACTGTAAATGGGGCCATTAACATTGACTACCTGGAATTACTTTCTAAAACAATTAAGATTTTTGAGAAAGTATAGTTGTTTAGACATAGAGACATTTTTGCTTTCTGTATATAAACAGTCATTTAATTGTCCTGGGTATCTATATCTATATCTAATCTATATAATCTCTCTCTATATATCTGTCTATATTTATGTGGCAAGCCTCAAAGCCTCCTTTCCTCTACGAATCTATGAACATTTTTGAGTTGCCAAATTTTAAAAAAGTGGCATATAAGTTTCTTTTCTTTTTTTGATGAATCTTGGAAATTATTTTAGTGCTTTGTATCATATAGTATTTTAGATCAGTGGATATGGAACCACATTAACTGATGATCACAGAGTGATTACACTGAAAGTGATAGTCATTTAAGGATCAGAGAGTGATCAGAAAGCATTGGAGGCTAAGATTTGTCCTGAACACCAGGACAGAAAAATTGGTTGTCGACATTTGTCTTGAACATCAGTCATAAAAATTAGTTGTCAACATTTAACAATCATGTGATTAAACAAGCAATTCCAAATTTTTCTTTTTCTTAAAGATGATCAGTCCAGCAACACTGAGTCTGCTTTACCATTTGGAGAGGTGAGAGGAGCTGCTCCTGTAGTCGGAGCTTGTTTTCCTTGGGGAGTCACAGTCCTCACGTGGCCCAGCCCCTCTTCACCATGTGTCTGGAACCTATGGACATTTAATATTTCGGCCCCTATAATGTCTAGTCCTAAATGTGATGTATGTGTATGTCATAGGGAGAGACTCTAGAATTCTTCTTTTAAAGCCATCTTCACCCTCAGCCGTTTGTGTATTTGTTTGCTTCTAATGCAACGTTCATTTAGAGTTTAATTGAAAGTTTAGCATCATTTTCATATGATAAATTATGGATTTAAAATATTCAGTTCTGAAAAATATTAAGACATTCAAGAGGAGATTAATTATATTCAGTTTAAGTATTTTAAAAAATAAAAAATAAGAAAGACATATGTTTTTCAATCCTCATCATTGGATATGTTATTGATTTTAGAGAAAATGAAAGGGAGAGAGGGAGGGAGGGAGACAGAGAGAGAGAGAGAGAGAGAGAGAGAGAGAGAGACTTTGATGTGAGAGTGGAACATCAGTGGGTTGTCTCCTGTATGTGCCCCAACTGGGAATTGAACCTGTAACCTAGGTATGTGCCCTGACTGATAATTCAACCTGCAACCTTTTGGTGTACAGACCAATGCTCCAAGCAACTGAGCAACCCAGCTAGAGCATGACATGCATTTTTAATTAATGCAAAATGAATGCAAAAAAAAATGGCAAAGGCCATGGAAGGCATATAGTCATGATACACACTGCTTGCAATCATAACTATATTGGGATTGCTACTTAGAATTCTAGGCATTTGAAGGACATTAATTGAATAAATCTTCTTATCTGAAATATTTGTATACATAATTTAAGTGTTATGAATATATATTAGATTTGTAACATTATAAGTGGATTGAATTGTGTCAGCATGTACTATATACATAGTAATCATTTCAAATATTTAAATCTAAAATTGGATAGATTAATTTTATAATCTTCAAAATGCAGATGGTTTTCTATTTATACTCAAGCCTTTTTTTCCCTGAATTAAAAAATATCATTTTGTTCATTTAATATTTATGATCCTTAAACTACTCCTTTCCTTTCTGGAAGCAATGATTTGTTGAAGCATGGTAGCTATGCCAGTTTTAAAATAACTACACCATATCATAAAATTATTTTGAAGCATATGTGATTTCTGTGAGAGGAAATCATATCTCTGAATCATACAAATTGCTTCATTGAATATTGTTGTCAGGCATAGCACATTAAATCACATTTGTCTGCTTTTTCTCTCAGAATAAAATACAAAGATATATCCCTTTGGGTGAGCAGAGAGAGGACAGCAGTGTGAAAGGCCTGCAGCCCTTCATTGCACACTCGAGCTAACAGCAAACCCAAAGGAGAGAATTCTGTTACATACACTAGTGTTGGTTAGATCTTCTCTCATGGAAAACTCCCACTTCATCTCTTACACCTTATCTTTTAAGAATAAAGGCTGCAAATGATTAAATTTATTTAGCAATGTAAAGGCAAAGTTCAGCCAATATATAAATAAGTGCTCAAATATTAGTACCCCTTGAAGAGACTGCAAAGTGAGCAACTAGATGGGTTCTAAAAGTTGCCTAATGGAAAGCTAGAGAAATTTTTGTTTGGCACTATCTTCTTTCTTCTTTCTTTTATTTCATATCAAGTTTTTGACTGACTTGGGAAATGTTCCTCTTTGCCTTTATATGCATGAATTTTGGGTTCTGGAGCTAGGCTCTGTGCTAACTATTCCCTGACTATGATGAGATAATGGTGGTGCTATGGTTAACTGCCACAGAGAGTCATCGGGAGGTGTGGATTCAAAGAAACTCAGTGAATTCCTTGGCTACTCATCCAGAGCCACAGAGGTCTGTGTTGTCAGGAGAGTGATTGGTCTGTGACCCCCAACTCCCAAGCCTTCATGTGTACTCCAAGCTTTCATTTCCTCAGTAATTAGTATTATTTAAATTAAAGCATATACTTTTATATTCTGGACTCTAGGCTTAGAACAGGAACCATGTCCTCATGGGCAACATAGCACAGCCTTTAGGAGCAGACCTGGAGATATATTGTTTGGGTTTGCATCCTTCTCCACCACTACCTAGCTGGGTGACCTAGGCAAGTTACTTAAGCACTCTGCCTCGCAATCTTAAAGGGCAATTGTAAGAGTCATATGGATACTTATATGAGTTCCTGGCTAATACTAAAAGTGTGAATCCTTGCAATTCTATCATTGGTCTTTGTGACCTCTGAGCACAACATGGTTCCTACTACTTATAAATGCCAAAGAAAAGGGTTATTGAAGTACATGGAGGAAGTGAACCTTGATCTGTGTGAGAAGTAAGAATTGCACCACAAAGAGACTCACAAAGTGAGGCCATTCCATTTCTTTTGTTTCGTTTGCTGGCTCCTCTGTCTTGTCCTTGCTGGAGAGAGGTATTTTGCAAAGTGCAGACCCTAGTGCCTCTCAGACTTCCATTGTATAACCTCTTCCTTGGAAATAGCATCCTTTCCATGACATTAACTGAACCAGATGACACTAAACTTGGAGCGATTTGTATTGGGCTGAAATATCTGCCTTCATTATGGTTTCAAAAGCTAAAATATGGTGGTTAAGAGGTTACTGACTTTAATTCTAAAATTTTCTAATTCTAAAAATTCTGTGAGTTTATGTCTCCTGATATCTAGACTAATATTCCCAATTGCCTATTTAGTCTTTTATACCTCATTTATAAGCTGAATCTATCATTTCACCACTCAAATGGGCTTCTTTGCTGTTTTCTTCTATTATTAACTTAATTCAGCCCACATCCTTCTAACTTGGACACTTGTATTGGCCTCCTAAGTGATTTACTTGCTACATGTTTCTCTCCCCTGCTGTTTGTCTTCCACATTAGACATTGCCAGAGGTCCACTGCCAGAATTAGTCTTGAAATATAGATCGGATTATGTCAAGTTTTCAATCAGTTTCCAATGCTGAAAAATATAAACTTTCAACTTGGAATTTCTATTCCTCAAATCCTACTCTATCCTTATGTATTATGCTCCATTCATTTTTCATGAAATCAGAAATATATATTCAGCATTCAGAATGTATCATGCATTCTATTAGGCATAAAACATAAATGAATGAAAGATATAGTTGTGATCCTTAAAGAGCATGTAGTCCAGTGGAGGAGCCCAGGAATCCAATGTGATGAGGTGTGATGAAAGACATGGGTTTCAACTGCAGCAAAGACACCTGCAGGGACATGGAGAACCAGATGTAAGCTAAAGGATGTCTATATTGCACATGCAGTGGTCAGCTGGGACAAAAAAATGTTCTAGGTAACCACCATAAAGGATATGAAAAGAGATACCAATAAGCCCTGAGTGCTAATAGGGGCACAGATCTGCTTGGGGACTGCTTTTTGCCTACTCAGGTATAGCAAAGAATAAACATAGAGTTGGATTAAACCTGGGGCTTTGAAGAACAGGTAGATTAGAAAATTGAGTGTGAAATTTTTGAAGGAAAGGGATGAATTGATGTCTTGATGCCTGTGCTGGTGAGGATGGGTGAGAAACTGAGGGAAATGGTAGAATGAACTGGAGAAAAGAGGATTTGAAATGTCCTGATCTTACTCTGAGTTCTCTCCATTAATGTTAGTTCTCTCCATTTCCCATGCTCCAACCACCTATTGCCCAAATGTGACACCTACATTTTTCTAAGGTTTTAATTAATATCTTTCCCTTTTCTGGAATGTCTTTCCCCCTCTGGAACCTTTGCTAAGGTCAAACCCTATCCCAGCTCCAAAAACAAAACAAAACAAACAAACAAAAAAACTCTACCTCCTCAAAGAAACCTTTGGCTTTATAAACTCTGTCATGTATATGTATATGACATTTAAAAACCTCATTTTCATTTAATTTTGCCTTTTTAAGGCTTATTTATTCAAGTAGTTGCTCCTCTCTTTACATTATGGCTTCCTGGTGGGTGGAAACTTGGCTCATTTGCCTTGGTTTCTGCCATGCCAGAGTCTATACCACATGCTACGGTAGGGAAAATAATTATGGTCTCTGCCTAAAGGAACTTATATTCTAGTGGAGAAGAGAGACAGTGACTGAGAAGTGAATAAAGAAGTTAATTTTCAATTATTATGACTGTATGCTAGGAAAGAGAAGGTAGGAAATTTTAGTTAGGGTGGTTTAGCAAGGTGTTTCTGAGGAGAAATATCTGAACTAAAAAGAGACTGAGGAAGATCCAGGGGCAGGAAAAAGAATGATGGGAGCAAAGGCCCAAAGTACAATGAATGTGGCAGGTTGGGGCTGCCAGCTGGGCATGGGGCAAACACAGACCCAGAAACAGAATTTATTTTTTAAGGGTGCCAGTGGAGCAACAATGAGCTAACTCTAGACTGGAAATTGGAAGATCTTAGAAGCATCACTTCACACTTTTGAGCTTAAATTTTCTTATCTAACAAAGAAGCAATGGTCTCAGTGTCTAGCATTCAGACTCTCTTGGTATCTGATTTTGCTTTATTTGGGTAGCTGAAGTAAGCTTTGGATTTCTGAGAAGGTCATGGATTGGACAAGATATGAGATTTTTCTCTTTCCCTGTTCATTGTAACTTTGATGCCCTTATGTCTGAGCAACCTTGTGCCCCTTATGGCTGGGGACAGAGAGAAGGGGTCGCTTTAGATATGTTTCCTCATCTCAAATGAAGCCCCTTTTGCCCCACAGAGAAGAGTCTAGATGCCCCACAAAAATACAGATTTATCTGGGAAAAAAACCCCCAGAGCAACTTCAAAGAGTATGAGAATAAAGAAGAAGAAAGGAAATGCATGACTTTCACCTTCATGTTAATGTAGACATCTTGCTACCTGAGATGAACTGTGAGGAGAAAAAAGGGGTTGTGTGTTTAAATTTTTAAGTCTCTAATATCACTTTTCCCCTGAAAGATAAGACTGTGAATTCCTCATAAGTAGACTTGCCATTGCATTAATTTAATTAATTAATTGCATTAACTTAATTAGTTGCATTAAATTGCATGACATTTGTGCATCATTTCATGTAAACCAGTTAACTATGGGATAAAGGAGTGTCTTACATAGAATTCAATTTTAAAGAAGGTGTGTTGCAAGAAGGAATTTTTCTCATTTATTTGCACACTACTTTTGTGGGAAGTGCAGATATTTAAACATTTTAATCTATTTTTCAACAAATAAACTTCCCTGCTACCCATTGTAACTTAGGATGAAGTAAATTAAAATATATTGCATTAAATACTTTTTATGGTAAATATTAAAATTTGTGGAAAAAAGATTTATAAGAAGATGTTAAATTTCCACCACTGCAACCCTAATATCTTATTTATCCAGCATGAGAGTGTTTGCTCACTGATTTTTTTTTTTTACCTAAGTTAAGCAATGGCCTTTGCCCACATATTATAACTTTTTTGGCTTATGTCTCAATGGATTATTTTCAAAGATATTATCAATTGTAAGTTTACCATCAGAACTAATCAGGAAATTCTGGTGTTAATGAACTTTGAGAAAGACTTCATAGACATAGAAGTTAAAAACTATCATTGATGATGTTAGTCAAGCAAAAAATGTTTATAGGGGAAGAAAGAATTTCATTCCTTAAATGCTGAACCCTGAAAACATCAACAGGCTATGAAGAATAGAATTAAAAAATTTAAAACCAAACATAATTTTTTAAGTCAATGAGAAAAATAGAAATAAGTGAACAATGCAGCAGTCTCTGTATTACTCAATACATAAAATGAAATTTATTCTCACTATGAAATAGAAAGCTGACAGGCCACTGAATTATATAAAGCACACTGTTATTTTAATTACAACAGCCAAAAATGGGTGATCTTAATAAACTTTGTTTTTTTTCAATGTTTTCACCTCTGTCTCATCCTCTTTTATGACTTTAGCACATGTAACCTTTGTCAAAAGTGTACATCTATGGCTTCATAAAAGCAATTTTAGATGATAGAATTATCCTCCCAGTGTCCAGAATGAAGTTGGTTCAGCAGCAATGGCTGCTTTATGACACCAAGTAATTAGCATGTGATGGGATTTGAAACCTAATATCAACATCAAGCATAGCACTGCCATAACATGTGCCCAGTTTTAACTGATGTTAATATTAATGAGGTATCTTCTATTTATCAAATAATATTCTACTTTAGTTATATGATTTTCCATATTGTTATATTAAAAATTTAATGAACTGGGAAATTCGGTTTTATTAAACTCCAAGATCTTCCCCACTGTATTTATTCTATTATTTCTTTTTAAACTAATTACATCAACTATGTAAGATTAGAGAGGTCTTTTTTCCCCTATTTCCAATAAATAAAATAAACAAATAAATACATTTTGAAAGGAAAATGTTTTATTCCTGCCTCATCTTGATAAAAATGAAATATGAGAATTTTGTGTCTCTGAGAATTGATATATTTTATAAATATAAATCGTTATAAAATTATTAAAAATAAAATAAGTTTTTGTTAAAGACATATTTTGAAAGGACACAGGGGTGAGTGAGGGAGCTGGAACAGGCAGGCAGGCTGCAGTGGCGGAAGGCTGAGGCAGCTGTGGCAGGCACTCTAGGGCGGGACAGCTGCTCCTTGGTTGTCTTGTTCATGGGAATTGTAAACTCAGTATGATCAAAAAGTTTTGCAATTAAAATTTGAATGTAAATTAACTGTTTAATTAAGGTCCATATTGAATATTAAATATGTAATACAGGTCCTTAAATATTTTAAGAACATGTGTTTAGTACATAGCGGTTTGTGACTTGACAATGATGATAACTCAGGACATTTTAAATTCACAGTGTTCATTCACTGTTGGCAATCGTACATTCATCTGCATGGAGTTTTGTTTACCGCTGGTCTCTCTCACTTTGCAGTGAGCTCTGTGAGGTCAGGCGCCATGTTAATCCTGTTTTCCACAGGATGTCCCACTGCTTCCCCAGAGTAGGCATTTACATTTTTGCAGAGTGTTGTTTGAATAAATAATCTGTGTACAGTTGGAAGAGATTTGTGGGATAATGACTTTTATATGGAATGTCATTAGAACTATGTATACTTTTCCATTTTAATAATATTGTCCTTAGGACATTGTATAATTTGACCTGCTAAACATTACTTTGTCTCTGTTGGATCACTTATTTATATTTATGGTTGCAAATATCATTTCTGTCTCTAGCTTTAGATCAATATTGCTGGCTAACTTTTGAATGTCCTATCTTATCTGAAGCTCAAAATGTCTGAAACCTAATTTGTCAATTTTTTTCAAATTCACTTTAGTAATAATGTGCCATATTTCCCATGACCTAGATCAGAAACCTGTATACTTTAATTTTTCTTTCTGTTTTCTGTGTCTGTTCATTACTATATTTAATTGGTCAAAAGTCGTATTGTTCTGTCCATTATTCTCATTTGTGTTTTCACTTTTTTTTTCATTCCTGTTCCTGAAACTCTTACTTCCTCACACTCACCGCACCTGGTTTCTTTGGCTTTACTTTCTCTTCTTTCCAAACCTCTGAACATTTTGCTGCCAGATTAAACTCTCTAACACACCATAAAAATTGATTTCTTGCTCCTTCCCTTACCCTTTGGTGAACTTATGAGCCTCGTCAATAAACCCTTTAGGTCAATTTACCTCCTCCCCAGTGCAAAGAAAAAACAAATTTGGGGCTGGACTATCTTCCCAGTATCTTCCAAAATTCTCTTGGAATTTTGTAAACTTGTATTTGTTTGTTTTATATGTATGGTCCATTACTCAAATCCTTCATTGAACTCTGCACCTACAGAATGATGCTTTCAAATCCTCCTGCTGATTGAATCATTTTTTAGCTTTACTGACATATAATTTGGTACAATCATTAAATGTAGAACTTTGAGCATGGTAGACAGTCAATGAATATCAATTTTGTTTGGCATCTGTAAGTTAACATGTGTCAACTTGAGATATTGTTATAGAACACGTTTTCATTTTAAGGAAGTTAGAGGATTCTAATCTCTGTGTTTGGGAATTTTTTATGGATAGACTGAGTTATTGTCTATTTGGCCTTGGGGCAGCCTGTGGTGGCTGGAGTTGTGCAGTCAATTACCGCACTGAGTTACCTCACTGTGCTATTCAAATAGCATCCTTTCCTCTGTGTGCCATGCTGTGACAAAGCTTGAGGACCATTAGTAGCAATGCTCTGATGTGCTCAGCTTATAATGATTTAACTGTTAGTTAATATTTCCTTCTGATTTTATTATTGAGGTAGTGTAAAACAGAGTAGAACTGGTTTAATAAAGGTTGGCAAATGTGCCAATTCTGGGCTTTTCCCTCTACCTTCTTGGAGGCATAATTCCATAATTTTGACTACTTGTCCCCTTGGGGATTGTTGCTGTCACTAGATTAGCATTTTCTCATTTTCTGACAAAACATTTTGTATAAGTTCATGCTCAATGATAGGATGTTATGGAAAACATGCCTAGGAAATTTATAAGTAAAATAATATCAGGAGCAATTTTATATATTTTATAAAAATATATATTTTGGGGAATTTTAGTAGTTTGATCTGCACAAACCTGAGATTGTATTGATGGAAGGAACTATATACCCCCTGCATGTTGAAAAAGATCTGTTGGTCTGTTTATATAGTATAATTTTCCAATATTATGCTGATTTAAATACACAAGTTTATAAGTTACTATTTTAATTCCAGCACACTTTATGGGAGAGATTGACAGTATACAAAAGAGCTGTCAGAATATATGCTTCCAGCATAGTCCTAGAAATAGGACTAGAGTCCTATCAGTGTTAGCTAGTTTAAACAGATTGTTATAGGAGGGGAAAGTTTCTTCGATTTTTTTTACAGATTTAATGTTCTTCAACCTGATTACTACAATTTTAAAATGTATGTATGGAAATATATTCATTTTAGAAATATGCATATATATGTGTCACAAAAACAAATAAACACCAGGGATTTTAATCCTGTTTCTAGTTATATGTAACTTGATTTGTATCAAGCTACAACATAATTTCTGTAGAGTTTGAGAAGACTTAAAATCTTTACTATTTGAGGAACTCAGTCTATAAATATTCCTTCATGCAATGTTTCTGATTTCAGCTAAATAAATCTTAGTATAAAACCAAATAATAAATTTAAGTTGAAGCAGTTTGTTAAACCATATTTTTTGAAGGACAAAGTTGTGAGAGAGATCTATGTATGTATGCATACAAACCTTGTGGAAAGCATCTTTTCTTGTGTTTTCATGTGTATTACTTACTCTTTGTTTATTTTGAAACCTATGGTGAATGGTCTTTGTTAGGACCTTAATCCAAAAGGATGCATATTAATTAGATGAATGAAACACTGTGCATTAATTCTTCATGAAAATTAACTATAGGTGTTATGTAAATCATTTGTAGAATATAATTCTGTTCTTCATTGAAATATGGTTAATTAACCAGATGGGTCCTTGAGCTAGGCAAGATGACCATTTGCATATGACTTTCTCAAAGCCCTAGGATTGAGATCTGAGTGAGTCCACACTTTGCAAATAGGTTATTATTTACTGCAAAGACCAGGGTTTAGTAAAATCGACTTGATCTTATTCCTTGTAAAATGCTTTGAGTCATAAAGTCTCTATGTTGTTTACAAGATTGTCTTTGCTGTTGATATTTTCATTTAAATTAGTTAATCAATTGAAGGATTATTTATATATTTCTAATGTGTGCAGCTCATGCTCTTCTGACATTATTTCCAACTGATAATTTCTGAAGCACCTCAGGAAATAAGTATAGGACATGATTGCTACCCTCAAATTGTTCATAATCAAGCTATCAAGATGAAATGGTATTTGATGAAGTAATTGCAGTAAAATTCAACTACAAAGAGCCCCTGGGGAAAGAGTGTTTAGGGACGCCAAGTTTTTTAGTTAGACAAATGTAACAAAGTGTTTAACTTTTAACCACTTGGATATTAAAAATTCTAAAATATCACCATTTCTTGCTGTAAATAGGATGTACAGAATACATTTCAATCTCTTTGAAGATTCAAAATCTTCATTATGAGCATTTGATCTTTGGATAATATACTCAGGTTCTGTTGAAATGATTTCTTCTGTTTGATCATACTTGAAACAATCACAAACTATTTAAATTTTATGTTTTTAAAGGCATGTGTGTATGTGTAAGAGAGAGAATTTGTCACTGTTGTCCACTGTGAAAGGTATTATATTGCCCTACTTGTCTCACTCCTATTTTTCATTCTTGTATTTTGCTTCTCATTTGCTTTGGACTTAAAACCTCCCTCTCACTCTTTCTCTCTCTCAATCTCTCTCTTTCTCATACCTATTTGATAATTTTTTAAATTAATTGTCTTTTATGTGCTAGGTAGTATAGTATTATGATTATGTATAAAGCAGAAAAATGAGCTTCAGAGAAGATTCTAGAGAATTTTTATGAATAAAATATACTGATTTTAGTGTATAGATTTTGTGATTTCTCTTTGGACTACCAGATATCTTTTATCCCTATTAGTATTGAGCTGTGTTTCATTTGGGTAAGGTGTTATAGTTATGTGATAGACTACTGAGAGCTAACTGTCAAAGGAGTTCAGTAAAAGGAGAGCAATCAGCGTGGGTAATAGTAACTGGAGAAAATCTCATGGAAGAAACAAAAGTTGACTGACTCAACATGAGCTAATAACATTACAATGCTATAAAAATATTTACAGTAAAAAATGGCCACACTGAGAATTTTCTCATTTGCAGCACCAGTAATATTTCAGACAATATGGAAATACTTATGATCAAATAAATGGTTCCACAGTTTATTTGTCCTAATTAAATAAAATTTAACCACAGTTTATTTGTCCTAATTAAATAAAATTTAATGACCATATGTGATGATATAAATGATAAAATCACTTTATAACAGCTGCTTAATGTGCAGTGTGATTCTTCATGGAGACCTCGTAATACCAGTTACACGGGACTGGATTTGCTCTTCTCAGCCTGTAATAGTTTAAATAGGGAGCGTGTATAATTGTTGGTTCTGCAGTGCTAGTAAAGCCCAGGACAAAGTTTTCTTCAAACATTTTTGACTGCAACTTGCATGCACAGGTGTGTACACAAGCACAAATGTACCCCATAGACATATGTAATAGAAACAGAAGTTTCACAAACTCCCTGTATGCAGTGTATGCTGATATTTCCTGCTCCACTCAATTCTGCTTTCAAATAGATGTTATTATCCACTAAATTGATTTCAAGACTCACAGATATATTGCAATCTTGAGCTTGTAAATGGTTAGGCCAAAGGTTAGGGTATGAGGCTGGGGAAGAAGGCATAGTAAGTGCTAAATTCAGTCAGTTACAGAGAACATTTGTCATTATGGTTGCCCAAAAGATATTTTCATTTTTAATTGTGCCTAATTTTCTTTTGGAGATTGCTCTTCTGCCACTGGGCGTGTTCATAGTGGGCAGTTATTTCTACCTCTCTTCCTAGTAGCCAAGGGACAATTGCATGACCTAAGCTTGGCCCATAAGACTCTGTCCCTGTAGAGATTTTGTCTTGAGAGAGTGATTGAGGGGATGGCCAGAAATTATTCCTCTCAGCTGCAATGTCTCAGTATCATCTTGGGCCAGGCAGGCTGTTGTAGGGTTCTCTGTTTTCCTGCTCCTGCACTCCTGGGCTTTTGCCTGCCATATCTGGCCCCCAGATTTGCTCCCATAGTGACTTACTGATCATCATATGGCCCTATCCACCAAATGCTTGTAATAACATCTCTTTTCCTGTAGTTTAATAACACCTGTTTTGCTTAATTTAGCTAGAGTTAAGTTCTACTGTTGTCAAACAACAACTTTAATGGATTCATCCCTTAAAAAAAGAAGAGCTGCTGACTAGGTTGCTATCATCTCACCACTATACCATCTTCCTGTGAGATAGGCTGTGAAGAGGGAAGAGTGAATAAAGGAGAGGTTGAAAACCAAACGTTTGCTACAACTCTGCTGCTTGGCAAATGGTGTCAATTTTTACCACCATTTCAAAATCCGGATTGTTTTAACAGTAATCTAAATATCAATCCCCAATGGCTGCTAGCCGGCCTTTTGAAATTCACTAGATTATTTAAAGGATAGGGGGCCAAAAGATATTTGCTTCACTTATATAAACATTTTTTCCTCAATAATTACTTTCAATTAATTCAGCTGTTTTTAATTTTAATTTTGTCTTGAGTGCAGTTAGACCAGGCTTATATATGTAGATACATTTTTTTACTTATGGGGTATTCTCTATGTAGAAACTGGCAGTTTGATTATAACTAACAATAAGCTGATTTAATTTTTTTAGGTAAATGATATTTAATAATCCGAGAGTACTCTCTTTTTTGGTAGCATTTTTTATTGTTTTAATCATTGTTCAAGTACAGTTTTCTCCTTTTTACTCACATTCTAGCCCACCCACCCTATCCCTCCCCACTTCCCTCCCATTACCACCCTCCCCCTAGTTTTTGTCCGTGTGTCCTTTAAATTTGTTCCTGTAAACCCTTCCTATTCTCCCCTGAAATTCCCTCTTCTCTCCCCTCTGGTCACTGTCAGCCTGTCCTCTATTTCAGTGTCTTTGGTTACATTTTGCTTGTTTCTTTGTTTTGTTGTTTAGGTTCCTGTCAAAGGTGAGATCATATGGTATTTGTCTTTCACTGCCTGGCTTATTTCACTTAATGCTTTCCAGCTCCATGCATGCTATTGCAAAGGGTAGGGCTCCTTCTTTCTTTCTGCTGCATAGAATTCCATTGTGTAAATGTACCATAGTTTTTTGATCCATTCATTTACTGATGGGCATCTAGGTTGCTTCCAGCACTTGGCTACTATAAATTGTGCTGCTATGAACATAGGGGTGCAAAGGTTCTTTTGTATTGGTGTTTTGGTGTTCTTAGGATATAGTCCCAGCAGTGGAATTGCTGGGTCAAAAGGCAGTTCCATTTTTAGTTTTGTGAGGAAGTTCCATACTGTTTTCCATAGTGGTCGTACCAGTTTGCAGTCCCACCAACAGTGCACTAGGGTTCCCTTTTCTCTACAACCTCTCCAACATTTGTTGTTTCTTGCTTTGTTTATGATGGCCATTCTGACTGGTGTGAAGTGGTGTCTCATTGTGGTTTTAATTTGCATCTCTCTGATAGCTAGCAATATTGAACATTGTTTCATATGTCTTTGGATCCTCTGTATGTCCTCCTTGGAAAAGTGTCTGTTCAAGTCCTTTGCCAATTTTTTAATTGGGTTTCTTGTCTTAGAGTGGAATCGTGTAAGTTCTTTATATATTTTGGA
Organism: Phyllostomus discolor; assembly: GCF_004126475.2. Classification (NCBI taxonomy): domain Eukaryota; kingdom Metazoa; phylum Chordata; class Mammalia; order Chiroptera; family Phyllostomidae; genus Phyllostomus; species Phyllostomus discolor. Next base: position 63,542,273 of record NC_040905.2, read on the forward strand.
GATTAAACCCCTGTCTGAGGTATCATTGACAAACATGTTTTCCCATACAGTTGGTTCTCTTTTTATTTTGATACTCTATTCTTTAGCTGTGCAGAAGCTTTTTATTTTGATGAGGTCCCATTTGTTTATTCTTTCCTTTATGTCCCTTGCTCTAGGGTACATGTCAGTAAAACAAGTTTCTGTGTGAAATATCTGAGATTTTCCTACCTACGTTCTCCTCTAGGACTTTAACGGTGTCACGGTTTATATTTAAGTCTTTTATCCACTATGAATTTATTTTTGTATAAGGTGTAAGTTGGTGCTCAAGTTTCATTTTTTTGCACGTAGCTGTCCAGTTCTCCCAACACCATTTGTTGAAGAGGCTATTTTTTACTCCATTTTATGTTGCTGCCTCCTTTGTCAAATGTTAATTGACCATAGAGACTTGGGTTTATTTCAGGGCTCTCTGTTCTGTTCCATTGGTCCATGTGCCTGTTTTTATGCCAGTACCGGGCTGTTTTGATTACAGTGGCCTTGTAGTATAGTTTAGTGTCAGGTATTGTGATCCCTCCTACTTTACTATTCTTTCTCAAAATTGCAGCAGGTATTTGGGGTCATTTATGGTTCCATATAAATTTTTGAAGTGTTTGTTCTATGTCTGTGAAATAAGCCATTGGTACTTTAATAGGCATTGCATTAAATGTGTAAATTTCTTTTGGTAGTATGGACATTTTGATGATATTAATTCTTCCAATCCATGAACATGGTATATGTTTCCATTCGTTTGTGTCTTCCTTGATTTCTTTCCTGAGTGTTATGTAATTTTCTGAATACAAGTCTTTTACCTCTTTGGTTAGGTTTATTCCTAGGTATTTTATTTTTCTTTTTGCTATTTCAAATGGGATTTTTTTCTTGATTTCTGCTTCTGTTGTTTCATTGTTGGTGTACAGAAATGCCTTTGATTCTGGATATTGACTTTGTATCCCACTGTTTTGCCAAATTCATTTATTAGGTCAAGCAGATTTTGGTGGAGTTTATAGGATTTTCTGTGTACACTATCATGTCATCTGCAAACAATGACAGTTTTGTTTCCTCCTTTCTGATTTGGATGCCTTTTATTTCTTTTTCTTGTCTGATCACTGTGGCTAAAACTTCCAGTACTATATTGAATAGAAGTGGTGAAAGTGGACAGCCTTGTCTTGTTCCTGATCTTAGTGGAAAAGATTTTAATTTTTGCCCATTGAGTATGATGTTGGCTGTAGGTCTCTCATATAAGGCCTGTATTATGTTGAGGAATGCTCCCTCTATTCCCACTTTGCAGAGTGTTTTTATCATAAATGGGTGCTGCACCTTATCAAATGCTTTTTCTGCATCTATTGATATGATCATGTGGTTTCTGTTTTTGCTTTTGTTTATATGATGTATTACATTTACTGATTTGTCAATATTGTACCATCCTTACATCCCTGGAATGAATCCCACTTGGTCATGGTATATGATATTTTTAATGTATTGTTGGATGCGGTTTGCCAGTATTTTGTTGAGGATTTTAGCATCAATGTTCATCAGTGATATTGGCCTGAAGTTTTCTTTCTTTGTTGTGTCTTTTTCTGGTTTTGGAATTAGGATGATGTTGGCCTCATAAAAAGAGTTTTGGAGTTTTCCATCTTTTTGGATTTTTTGAAATAGTCTGTGAAGGATAGGGGTTAGCTCTTCCTTAAATGCTTTGTAGAATTCTCCTGTGAAAGCATCTGGTCCCGGGCTTTTGTGTGTTGGGAGTTTTTTGATTACTGCTTCAACTTCTTTTGTTGTTATTGGTCTGTTCAGGCTTTCTGCTTCTTTTTCATTGAGTTTTGGAAGATTATATTTTTCTAGAAATTTGTCCATTTCACCTAGGTTTTCATATTTCTTGGCATACAGTTCTTCGTAGTAATTTCTTACAATCCTTTGTATTTCTGTGGTATCAGTTGTAGTCTCTCCTCTTTCATTTCTGATTGGGTTGATTTGTGTCTTCTCTCTTTTTTCTTGATGAGTCTGCATAAAGACTTGTCAATTTTATTTATCTTTTCAAAGAACCAGCTCCTGGATTCGTTGATCCTTAGAATTGTGCTTTTAGTCTCTATGTCATTTAATTCTGCTCTGATCTTGGTTATTTCCTTCCTTCTGCTTGCTCTGGACTGTCTTTGTTGTTGTTCCTTGAGTTCTTGTAGATGTAGGGTTAGGTTGCTTGTTTGAAAAATTTCTGTCTTTTTTAGGTATGCTTGTATTGCTGTGAACTTCTTTCTCAGGACTGCCTTGGCTGTGTCCCATAAGTTTTGGGTTGTTGTGAGTTCATTTTCATTTGTTTCCAGAAACCTTTTGATTTCTTCCCTAATTTCATTCTTGATCCATTCATTGTTTAATAGCATGCTATTTAATCTCCATGATTTTTAGCGTTTTGGGTTTTATTCCTTGGGGTTGGTTTCTAGCTTCAATCCCTTGTGATCTGAGAAAATGCTTGGTATGATTTTAATTTTCTTGAAATTGTTGAGGCTTGTTTTGTGTCCTATCATGTGGTCTATCTTTGAAAATGTTCCATGTACATTTGAAAAGAATGTTTATTTAGCTTCTTTGGGATCCAGAGTACTCACTCTTATTATTACTGATTACTATAATGATTATCAATATATTTTTAATCTCTGGATTCATATGGTGGAGATATTTCCTATGAAATATTTAAAAAAGTGCTACATGTTATTTACAAATAATTTAGAAGGACAATAAGCAAAGGATAAATAGGAAAGTAAAGAAATATTAAAATATCTACCACCCAGATGTAATCATCAAAATGTGATAAGCACTTTTCCAGATATTATGTTATGCAAATACTGAAAAGATATCTCAGAGTGCTCTTATATAAATAGAACATCACACATTATTTTCTTAATAAAATATTTTTACTTGTTAGACATAATCTGACATAATTATGAGTTTCCCAAGATCTTTTTAAAATGTGACAATTCCCAGTATTTTGGAATAGGCAACCCTCTACATAATTTCCATAATATACTTAAAGTCCCTAAAAACAGTCATACCTCTTACATAAAATCAAAGTAGAGATATTATTGGATCACATAAAATAACCAGAGATACACCCAAATAAGTATTATAAGAATATTTATGCTGCATTATTTATAATTGTAAAATATTGAGAAAATTACATTATAGATGCTCAAATTGGATTATAGCAAAATAAATAACCTTATTAATTATTTCATGGTTCATTGACAAACAGTGATGAGTATGGATCACCAATGGCATGAAAAGGTGTTTATTGTACACTACTAAGTGAAAACCACAGGTTAAACACATATAAATATGCTATGTTTAAATATACATACACATGTATGTATATTTAGATGCACATATTCACACACATAAATATTTACAAATTGGGAGGTTTTGAATTAAATTGTTTATTGTAATTTTTATTTTCTTATTTTAAATATTATTTTACATGTGTTTTACATTCACAGTATGTTACTTTTGAATTTAAACAAGTTATTTATTTTCTATAAAATTGTTTTCTATATTCTATTATGTCAACAATTGGGCTCATAGATATCACTGAAATTAATTCTATTTTAAATATGCTAGCTTATCGGCTACTCATTAAGCACATCTGGACTTTCGGATGCCTTATATTCTTCTTCAGATAATGTAAGATTAGTCCAAATTTTATCCACTAGTCTTTAATTTTATGAAAAAATCAATAGAACCTGTTGTGTGTTTTTTAAATTTATCTTTAACATCAAAATTTACTTATCTGAAATTAGGAATTATGTCATACACCCAGTTTTTATCAATAGACACTCTTCTCCTTCTTCCCCATTTCCTACAGCATCAGCACCTCACATCCACATTTGTCATGTTAAAAGCCTTGGATATATCCTTTCATTTTTTCCATGATCATGTATTGATATTCTGATAATCAATTTGTTCCTGAGCAATTGAACAATATAGAATTGACCATTGTTACTCTATGGCGTGTCTCTTAGAACCAATTCATCCTTCACTCTTTCATGTTTACCTTAGTAGCTGCTGGGCATTTTCTCCACATAAATTATAAGATTTATATAAATTAAAGAAAATTCCTGGTAAGATTCTACTTATTATTACATTTTTAAAAATATAAAAGTAAATTATTTTTTAATTTCCTCATTTCCATGAGACCACTGGGAATCCTTCCTGATTATTTGTTGTACTACTCTCAAGAAGATCAGTTAGAATTGATTAATCCAAGAAGAGAGTTCTTATTATAGATGATTCACAAACAGATCATGTGTCTAATTTGTCATCTGTTTACCTTTAACATAAGTATTGGAGAGAATAATTTCTAGTTTCTCTCTTAGTTTTAAGGTTCTAAAGTTTATAGAAAAGGGGTTAATTATAATCTGATGTAGATATATATATTCATTTTATGTATATTTATATATTTATTTTATATATGATATATTTTATATATGACATATGTTCATTTTATTTGTATGATAATCTCTATTTTCTCTTAGATAATTGGGACCATAGCTACTCATAACTTATGGTAAAAATGACTTGGTAATGTACTGATATGGTGACCACCTATGCTGGTTTGGTCTGTACTGAATGGTCTTCCAGAATGGGAGACTGTAAGTGCCAAAACCAGGAGGGTTGCAGGCAAACCAGGATGGTTAATCATTCTATCTGGTCTAGTTGTTTCTTTAAAAGTATTTTTAAATGTTTCTATTCATATGTATAAACTAATTGAAATTTCTGCTTTGGTCTTTAAAATTTACTTTAAAGATTACTCTTTTCCTTATAGATCTTACAAAGATTTTGGCTCAAATAAGTAGATTTTGATGTTAAAGATAAATTAATAGTGTTCAATGTTTAATTTTTGTAATTTGAAATGTTTTATTAAGTAGTCTAGAAGTAATAAAATTGTAGAAAAATGTTTGCCATGTATCAAATCTTATAAAAATCAAAATAATGTGTAAATGATGATATTATTAGTCTTAAAAATTGACCATGTTAACATTGAATATGAACATGAAGAAAAACCAATACTTATTATTTTTGGTGATACTCCAATATATTTTACAGAAGTTATGTTCCCAGAGGGATCTTATATTAGTCTTCTTGGGCTGACATACAAAAATATACCACAAGCTATGTGGCTTAAACAGCAGAAATTTATTTTTTTTATAGTTCTGGAGGCTTGAAGTCCAAGGTCAAGGTGCCAGCATGGTTGGTTTCTGGTGAGAGCTCTCTTTCTGACTTGTATATTAACTGCCTTTTCATTGTATTCTCACATGTTGGTGGGGGGGGGGGAGAGAGAGACAGACAGACAGAAAGACAGTAAGCTTTCTTGTGTCTCCTCTTATAGCAGTAATCACACCATGAGGACCCCACCATCATGACCTTGATCTAAACCTGAATATCTCCCAAAAGCCCATCTCACAGTATCATCATATTGGTGGTCAGTCTTTATTATATGGGTTTTTTGGAGGGCACATATTCACTTTATAGCAGTTCTCATGGAAGCACCTAAACTATTAAAAATCAATGATTTCTTGCAGTTAATCCAGTTTAGTTAATAAATTGCTTAAGGGCCTCAAGTCAGACTAATCACTAAAAATTACTTACTTTACTACAATAAATTTTAGTGTGGTATTATATATTCAGATTGGGGAATCAGTTCTGACAGAATAAAACATACAAAGATAACTATATATATAAAACCACACAATTATTAGACAATAAAAAGGCTTTCTAGTCATTGGAATTCCAGTTATATTGCATTTTCATTTTCACTGAGTTTTGAAAATCTTTAAAAAATCTTTAATGGACTTCAGTTATGTCTTGTTCTCCTCCAACCACCAGTGCATTGTTATGTTCTTTGTGTTGTGGGGAGGTTGCTAAGTGGTGTCAAAGATTCTGGTACCAGGACCCTGAACTGTGACAGTGACACCTCTGGACCACATAATCATTTTTCTCGAAGATAAGTCTAAGGCAGGCAATACACTTGGAGCAAGCAGGAAGCTGTATGCCTTTGGGTGATGATATAAGTAAAATGAGATTATTTGGTGTATAATATTTGTGTAAATATCATCAAATAAGTATAATATGTATTCTGCTGTTCTGAGATAACATAGTCTGGTTCCTCGCTTTTAGACCTCAGATTTCTGTTAAGTATGAGAATATTGCTATTTGGGACTTGCTTTGCATGACCTTGGCAGTTTATTTTTGTATCGTTTTCGTAGCTTACTTTATCTTGATCTATTCTGCCGGCATTTAAAACAGTTTGGATGGTGATGGATTTGTTTGTTTGTGGGAATAAAGTGATTGAATAAAGACTAGAACTATTACAGTTTAGAACATTTTTGTGATTTCAGTTACTTCTCCATGGCTATTGTTCAGTTTTTTCTCATGTGCATGGACAGATACTCTGTGATGAAGATCTGAGTGAGGATGGCTCTAATTGGGCCTAGAGGGAGCTGATGACTGTTGAGAGAGAGAAAACCACTTAAACCATGTGGGTAATTTTGTGAAATAGAAGACTACATTAGCATGCAGATTGCCTCTGACATTCTCATAAATAATGTGTTTATAGAAAAACAACCATTTGCTCTAAGTAAATGGTGTTGCATGCACCACTTTTGAAGATGATTTGTGGGGCATGCAGGGGCGATATTGCTTCTCCTACTGAGCATATATTGCCTTAACTATGTATTCAGAAAAATGTATAAATCAAAATGCAAAGTAAGCAAAATATATCAACTGACATTTATTTTAATTATGTGGTATTGAAAAGTATGCTCTCTAATATTTTTCATGACTGATGGCTTGCAGAGTTCCCACAGAAAATAAAATTAAGCACTAAATATTATATAATTATGAGATTTCAGTCAGGCCTGCACTTATAAAGTAATAAAGCATTTTTGTATTCTATTTTGATCTTATTTTATTCCTTCTGTAATTGTTAGCCTTTCTTCTGAAATTTGTCCTAAATTGAGTTTAGGCTGCATTCTGCAATGTCAGGAAAATTGATAATGTTTATTTCTTAACACCATGCAGCATATGATCTTACTAACTCTGTATTAATATTTTCAAAGAATGGTAACAAAAAGGGTTTTTAGCATTCACCCTTTGTTCAATAAATCAAACATAAACATGATCTGCACATGGCTTTTCAGCAAATTCTGCCATTTTATTTGTCTTCTTTCTTGATGGTTTATTGCTGTACATGGCTTAAAGGGATTCAGGGTCTGAACTGTTTAATCTGGGATGTTTAGGTTACTGATGTCTCAGCCAGAGTGTATGAGAAAGTCATATGCTAAAACTTCTGGAACATGTACAGTAGGTGCAGTTGCATGTGTTTGAATGATTCATTACTTGGCACATGAGCTTTGCTTTGTCCTTTTGTTTTCAAAATGCATTGCATTTCTGAATAATTACCTAAAATTTTGCTTTTTTTCCTGTGGATTGTTCTGCATTCCTGATGTTCAAAACTCAACTGTAGACCATGTGTTAGCTCTGTCTCAAGATTTTCCTATAGGAACTTCCAGAAAGGAACCAAACAGTAGTTAGGAATTTGTCTACTTAGTAAAATTAAAATCTACTGAAATTAAAAACTGCTAAATATCCCTAGCTAATGATATGCAACAGAAAATTTTGTTTTTATTTAGAGTTTCTTTATCATTTATTTACTTTCCTTTTAGCAGCACTAATTTAAAAGTTTCTATTGTTTAAATGGGTACAAAATTCTTTCAATAACAATTATTTTAATATATCAGTGTCCAGGCACTGATATAGTGCCTGTTTTTTGTTTTTCCACTGAGTTAGACCTGGGGTAGTTTCTTAGGGAAGGATGAAAGGGAATAATTCAAGTGTAAGTGTAGGTCTAGACCCTAAAGAAAGAAAAGTACTTCATATTTATTAATACTTATTTTGTGATGGATACTGTATTAGAAACTTTGATGTATGTCTTATACTTAAAATTTGGTTGAAAATACATGTGTGACACATAACTGGCATGTGTGAATGTGCGTGTTTTAAATTGCTATGTGCTATACAGGTCTCCACTACTATACATTGTTATAATTATAGAACTTAAGGCTAAAATAATTTTTATGGACATAAAGCATCATGCGAGTTTGGAGGAAAGAGCTGACAGTATGGAGCTGGTCTGGACAGATAAGGCTTTGAGAAGACAACTTGAATGAGACTGAGGGAGCAATAGTGGTTTTATTATCATTTGTTTAATACAGAATTCAAAAACACTTTTAAACATTTAAAAAAAACTTACAACCTAAAATGACTGTTTGTAATAAGTAATCAAACCATGCCTTCTTTAAAACACAGTAAATAGAGTTTAGAAAGATGAAGTGAATTCACCATCCAATGACCCTATGGTATACCACCATTCACTGCCCCCAACTCAAGCACATATCTCATGTTGCAGCCTTGTCATGCTACTCTGTTTAAAACATTGTGATGCCTTTCCACTCTTTAAATAAAATCTGAACTCCTCACCATGACCTATGAATACCTATAGCAGTTGAGTTTTATCTATCATATGACTCCACTTCATATCACTCTCCCCTAGTGAATAACACTAGCCGTGTTGAACCTCCTTCCTCTCCTTTAATGGATCTAAGGTCCTCTACAAGCTGTTTATCCTGGATGTTGTTTATTGTCTGTGTAGCTTCCATTCACTTTCAGCCTTCTCCACATAACATCCTCTTGTTTTTTGTTCCGGTGTCCACCTCTCCCTGGTTATATTGCCACCACATAATTTCTGAGATAGACTCCTGCTCCAGGGGTAATTCTGAGTAGTCAAAGCCAATAGTGGTGTTCCCAATCCTTTGTCAGGCATTGAACCAGGTGGCCATGCCCATGCCAGGCAATACAAGAAATTTCTTTGCTCATAGGGATTCAGTCAGGAATGAGCAAGTGGGAACATTCAGGCTAGTGACACACAGGGAAAGCTTGTAGTAGGTTTCTGGGGAGTGTTTTCTTGCTCTTAAAATAGAGCAACATCAAAAGACAATTTATGTGTAAGATATTCCATGGGAAGCCTGGGACTTTGGCAACTCTCTAGACACCAGTTTTTGAGGTTGACAGATAGATAGAGGCTGAATGGAGAAGATCACAGAGCCACTGGATTGATATTGCCCTGAACTATGCAAATTTTTAAATCTTTCTCATGTCAGTCAATATCTATCCTTATATTGTTTAAGCTAGTTTTGTTTCTTTTTCTGATATAAAAGATTCCTTACCCTGGAATTCTCTTTCCTCCAGTTGTTTAAAGTCTACTTCCTGCTTGGCATTCAGATCTCAGTTGGTCTGTTGCCTTTGAAGAGAGTTTTTCCCTGATACATAATCTAAAACACCCCTATCAGTCACTCCTTATCTCACTACTCTCTTTTATTTTCTTCATAGCACTTATTACTACTTTCGGATTCATTAGTACATTTGTTTAATGACTGATTCCTGGAATATAAGCTCCACAAGAGCAGGAAGCTTGTTTTCTGAATTAGTGCTACATCTTCAATTTTAACATTTTTTTCCATAAAAGGAGTCCATATTTATTGAGTGAGTAGATAAATGGAAGAATCATATCATAATTTTGGCTTCGAATGCTGTGCTCATCCACTGCACCATGCTGCCTGGCAAGGAAGAGAGTGCTAACCCCAGCAGAAGGGACAGCAAAAATAAAGGACGAATGGAGTGTGTTCTGGAGAGATTTAATCAATGTCTTTTTATTGACTGAGAACAAATTTATTTAAATTCTAAACCAATATCCAAATATATCAAAGTATAAGAGGTTTTTTAAAAATATTTTTTTAATTTTAATTTTTGTTTTTGTTTTTAAAGATTGTATTTATTTATTTTTAGAGAGAGGAAGGGAGGGAGAAAGAGAGGGAGCGAAACATCAATGTGTGGTTGCTTCTCACGCGCCCCTTACTGGGGGACCTGGCTGTCAATCCAGGCATGTACCCTTTCTGGGAATTGAACTGGTGACCCTTTGGTTCTCAAGCCGGCACTCAGTCCACTGAGCCGCACCAGCCAGGGCAATTTATTTATTTTTAGAGAGAGGGGAAGGGAGGGAGAAAAACATAGATCAGTTGCCTTTCACATGCCCTCAACTGGGGACCTGGCCTGTAACCCAGGTATTTGCCCTGACTGGGAAATTGAACTGGCAACCTTTTGGTTTGTGGGATTATGCCTTACTCACTGAGCCCCACCAAGTTAAGGCAAAGTATAAGAGTTTTAATAATCCAAATAAAATGGATTTAAAATGTAGCACAGTAAAAATTTGGTACAATATATGCCTATAAAAAAGAATGCAGGCTGTTACACAGAGTGGGTATTGAATACATTTATGTTTGCTTCATAATTACAAGTGACTTACATCTCACAGGAATTTGTCTGCAGTGAGTGGCTTGTGACTTGACTGAGTTCTAGTACTTTAGACTCTTATTTCAGTCAGAGGCAGGTGGCTATCTTAAAGAACCTTGCCAATGGGAAGAAACCATCAAATGGAAGAGCTCCAATAATGCTGCAAAGATGTCAAAGATGGTACCCTACTCTCATTGGGTGAACCTCAGCACTGTTTTATAATTGCAATAGGATGAGAGTAGCTGGACAACAGGGAAATTAAAGGATCATTCTGTTGATACATTTGTTCTCTACCCAAGATCATGGGTCAGATTTTCTAGCACTGCTTTTCAGACATTGACCAATGATGGGCTTAGGAGAGGCAGTATCGTAGTGGGTAAGGGTATGTCTTGATACTGGAATGCTAAGGATTGTATTTGCTCTGTTAACCTGCTGCCTAACTTTGCTTAATCTCTCTGTGCCTTAGTATCTTCATCCAAAAATGTGACTAATAGCCATTTCATGGAGTTGTAAGAATTAAATGAGTCAAAATACGTGAAGGGATGCTTTTATAGAATCTATAGTGATAGATCACTTTTTAAAAAGATTTTGAATCTGTTATTTATATTTTTGTTAAACAATATAGTGAATTACTAGAAAAATGAAATAAATACACAAAATATTAGTCTTAGTTTTAAAAAGCAGACTGAACAGAAAAAAATCTCTTAAAATTTTCTGTAAAAGCTTCTAAATGCTTATTCTCAATTTCTGTACTTCATAGTGAATTGCAAACCACAATCATTTGAGTAGCTGGTATGCAAAGAACCTAAATCAGTGTTGGGCTTATATTGTGTATTGCATGATGTTCAGTATTGCAAGACTCAGTTTATTTTAAGAAGCAGATCTAGGAAGGTTTGCTGGCTACCTAGAGCCAAGTTCTGAAGGCACAAGTGGGTGACTGTGAGGAAGGGGAGTGGTATTCAGAATCCTCTCATTATGTCTTTGCAGCAGAAATGTTTAGCTTTTATGATTTTATAACTCAGTGGGTTGGCATGCTTTTTCAAATAGATATATTAAACATTAAATAAATATACTTTTGGGATAGGGAGACACTTATAAATATTTTGCCAGCATTACATATCTCCTCCCCTTGTTGTAATATGTAAAAAGTTTATATTTAGAGAAAGGTGTACCCACATCTCAGTGACACATGAAACCAAAGACAACTGGCTTGGATCCCTCTCTAAGTGTGTGACCTTGGCTGTCTTTCTATACCTCAGTTATCTCTGTAACGTAGGTATAGTAATGCTTATCCCATAGGTTATGAACAAGAGTAAACAGGTTAATATGGCTTAGCTAATATTGAATATCTAGCTGAACAATACCTGCCATAAAGTAAGCATTTGGAAGATCCACAACCCACAAACATTGGTAATCCAAACGAAGACCATTTCCGAGTAATCAAATCCTCACTATAGATTTAAAAGGCAGTATACCTCAAACTAATTTCACATTACCGAACTTCACTAGAAACACTGAAATCCTTATTCACAACCACTGAGACAGCATCGCTCTTGTGATTATTAAACAGCCTATGTATTTTGTTTTATTCAGTAAGAACTCACATACATATACATATACACATATACTCATCTCTTGTGCCACATATCCCTAATTAAAAGGGAACCACAAATGCATTATTTTTATCAAAAATTCCTCTAGCAAGTGTTTTATGACTTTTTAAAACTTGTGATGTATTCAGTGCTTGCACTTGGATATTTCAGTATTAACAACACCACAAATAAAGATGAACTGTTATGCTCCACACAATGTTAATAAATAGGTGGATGCAAAGTCCCATGTTCACACTTCTGTGAATGGTTGAAGCATCTAAGAAACTTGTTAAGGATTCTGGTGTATACATGAATATAATCAGATGCATTAAAACCATGATGTCTTTCTAAATTTATAAGGTGCATAAGGAGCATTACAGTAGAATTGTCAAGTTATCCTAACTTGTTCTTTTTTTATAAGATACCCTTTACTGCAGAATTTGAAGCAAATTTACTTGAGCTACATGTAGAATATTTGAAAGGCAGTTTAATTCTTCTGGGAACAATGAACATGGTCTGAGTGACCAGAGATATGACGTTCGACAATTTAATGTTCAGTTTAACTTTATGTTGGAAGATAGGGTTCTTTGAAAAGTTTAGTAAGTATTGAAAATTAGCACCTCCTTAGATTTGAAGACCATCAGGATGTCGACATCTTTTAGCTGTCAATTATCTTTAACCAAACTTCTGAGGAGTGTGGCATTAATTAAGCCTTGGTTATTTGTCTGGTTACTGTATGTACTCCTCAAGTTTGAGACTACTTAATTGTTCAGACTTCATGGCAGTTCTGTGAGAAGCCTTATGACCATGTTATTCAATTTACTTATAACTTGTTACCACCATGTGATTAGAATACTAGGAAGTTTATTTTACCATTTTGTGAGAAAAAGTACTGAACATTTATATAAAATGTTTTTCTAAGCACTTACTTGAAAAATCTGTGCTGTTTTCAAGCCCGTGTTTTGAAGTAGCATGCTCTTTTAGAATGATTGCTCAGTAGAACCTGATTTCCACTGTAGCGACATAAAGCCATTAGCTTTATTTCAGTCCTCTGGCAGTAGCTGATGAGATTAAACACTTTTTTCACCAGGTGTATTTATCCATAGGACCAAGTATACTGTGAGCCAGTGTATTTTTTAGTTACCCACTTAAACTTGAGCTCATGAGAGGCTCAAAACCTGACTCTTGTGTCTTGTTAAGACTGGTCTAATTAAGGAGGTTATAAAAGTCTGTATCATATTTTTAAAAAAGGAAATAGTAACCACAAACAATGTAAATAATAAAAAATTTCTAAATTATTTAAATTTACTTTTGGTTAAGTAAAATATATGACTCAGTTATAAATCAGAAGTATTTATGACTTTGCAAATTAGTTAGCAGTAACAGAAATTTATTCCTGACCTGTGCTTGTGTAAGATGTTTCCATACTACCCTGTCCAATTATGCAGAGGAATCCCAGTGTATAAATCCAGAAGTCAGTGTACCTAGGTATTTTAGTCATAATTCATATCTTTAGATTTTTTTAAATTAAATTATCCATTGTGTTTTGGAGTGGAGCTAATCAATTCAGCTCAGTAATATCATTCAACATATAGGGTGACAGAGATCTTTTACTAAGCTGCTGAAAGAAAGAAAAAACCCCCACAAAAACAAAAAGAGAAAGAACAGCAACAAAAGACAAAACCATGGTCTTATATTCGGGGAGCAGAAAGGAGCACCGATATGCATTTGGTTATTTTAATTACAGGCATAGCTTCCAAAGTGGAGACTAGTCAGCCTCTTTCTTAATTTCGTGGGGTATCAGTTTGTATAGTGATTGGGGATATTTATTTTTGTCTATAGCTGTAAAAATAAAATTTATAGCTTGAAGAATATATAGTGGAAATAGCCTGCAACAGGGTTTCTCAATGATGGCACTGTCGAGGTTTTGGGATGAATAATTGCTTGTTGTAGGATGCTGTCCATACCGCGTAGGATGTTTAGCAGCATCCCTGGCCTCCAACCACTAGATGCCGGTAGCACGCTCCCAGTAGTGACGATATTGTGTATCAGACTGCAACATCCTGTTATCTGGGTGTACAGTAGTAGAATTTTTATCTATTTACCTTGGTTGTCTCCAAGTTTGGGCAGTTACGAATAAAGCTGCTCTAAACATCCACATATAAGTTTTCGTGTGGACTGAAGTTTTCAACTCATTTGGGTAAATACCAAGGAATGTGATTGTTGAATTGTGTGGTAAAAGTGGGGTTAGTTTTGCAAGAAACTGCCAAACTGTCCTCTACATTATTAAAATTTGATATAACAAGCACACACAAAATGATTGGCAACTTCAGGCCATTTATATGCTTCATTATATTTCTTGGAAATATTTTAAGAAATGAAAATAAGATTGTGAACTTTACCCTGGTAAAAAATACAGTTTTTTTTAAAGTTCCAATGATTGGTGTTTGTGATAGTACTTTATTCTTATGATTGTGACTCAAAGCATAATTTGAGTGGAAAATAACACTTACTCAATAATTGAATTAGTGGATATGTTGTCACTTACTGAGCTTACTAACTCTAAAGGACAAAGTTGCTACATAAAGAATTTAATGTCCAGATGCATAAGCACATCAGTGATTCAGATATTGACTGAACCAATATATAGGTTATTCTTAAAATAGTACGTTTGTCCCATATTTTTTCTCAAGTGCATTTAATTCTCAGGGGTTAGTTTCATTTATGAGGACAGAAAGGACCTGAGGTGGATTTCTGTTTACAGAAAGGTCAGTCACCACACTTACCCATACTAACATGTTATATTTTTGTGTAGGTGGGCCATCCTTTGTATTAGCAATTTGTAAAATAAATCTAGGACTATGGATGCTTGCCTTTCATTATTCTGATCTCAAGTTTTGAAAACATTTAGGCTTAACACTTAATGGCTTGCAAAAGACAATAGATCAATAATTGTACCATTTAGAATTTTGTTCATATTTCTCTGTTTATATAAATTTAGATATCAACAATCAAAGGAAACTGTTTGGGAAACATTGAGTCTTACTGCTTGCATTCCTGTATTCTGCCCAGATGTGTGGAGGGTTTATCAAAAGAAAGAGATGAATGACTTTCTGAGGCGAATTTGCTGTTCATTTTTTTGATCTTCTATAATATGAACTTAATGTTACACTTCATTTCAGTAACTAGAATTCTCTTTTGCCTCCTTCTGAAAGTGAAGTTGAAGCTGAACTATTTCTAGTAAGAAATCCTCCTTGATGTTAGTAGGACTGGACGTAATTTATAGGCTTTATTTTCTGAGAACTTTTTTTTTTGAGAACCCAACAGTGGCTCCATTACATTAATTGCAGTTTTAGAAAATGGAACAGGTGATCAATTTTATTATTTTAACATATAGAATACTTACAGAATATGCCTTACATCTTTATAGAGCTTTAACATTGTCTTATTTGCACCCAAAATACTGGATTTTCTGGTGAATGTAACAATGTATAGGTAAGTAAACATTTTTAATGATTAATTTCTTTTTCTCTGTTTTTTTTTGTTATTTTTTTCCAGTTACAGTTTATATTCAATATTATTTTGTATTAGCTTCAGGTGTGGGACATAGTGGTTAGACAGTCATATGCTTTACAAAGTGTTTCCCCTGGTATTTCCAGCATCCACCTGGCACAATTACTACAATATCACTGACTACATTCCCCATGCTGTGTTTTACATCCCCATGACTATTTGTAACTGCCATTCTGTACTTCTCAATTCCTTCACCCTTTTCATACAGACCCCCAATTCCCCTCCCCTATAGCAACTATCAGCCTATTCTCTGTATCTATGAGTCAGTTTTTATTTTATTTATTTGTTTGTATTGTTTTTTGTATCTCACATATAAGTGAAACAAGGTGCAGCCAAGAAGGGGGCCCCAAATAGGGATTTGCGATGGGGTCCAGAAGAGCTTGGAGATCATTGGCTCCACACCACAGGGCCACACCTGCCCAGAATACTGACAGCTGTGGCCAATTGCGGGAGGAGCCAGAAATGAGGCTGCAGAGGAAGATTGGCACTGGGATTTAAACCCAGGCATGGCAGGTGTTTGGTATCTTTTTGGAACCATGAGTCTTTTCCGGGACCACGCAGCTTTGGAAGTGCTCCCTTTTGGCCATGTGGATGGTGTCAGGATCCTGGATCACAGACTTCTACTTCTTTCCTGAGATATGGTACCCCAGACTGGGCAGAGGGAGAAGGAAGGACTGTGTGTGTTTGTGGGTATTCTAAAGAACTTTATTCAGTATAACTTTTAAATAATAATTCCTTTCCTTTTTACCAGTCTCTGGCATTGAGAGATGTCTTTCCTCTGGCAGTGGGCAAAGTAAACTTAGTATGGGGGAGGGACCCCTGGAGAAAAAAGGGGGCGTCTTTTATATCATTCAGCCCCCCTGAATGTTCTATAACATAAGTGGTCATATGATATTTGTCTTTCCTAGGCTGACTTCTTTCACTTAGCATAATACTTTTTTTGTTTATAAGGCTGAACAAACATTGAAATATTTATATAAAGTTTATCCTTTTTATTTTTATTATATATATAGTGTATATATATATAATTTATATATAGAATTATAAAACTAACCTTAATGTTGCCTTGTATCTTCCTAAGAGTAAATTAAGTTTGTGTTAGATCAGTGATTATTCTGGCTTTTTTCTTCTAGTTTTGCAAATTGTTGATTGATGATTAGTTTTGTTACATGTGAAATATTATATATTGTTTAAATATGACCATTTTTTTCAAAATGAAGCCAACTATTACTTTGGTTGTACAAAAGCAGGTGCTGAGCCATGTTGTTCCAGAACTCATCACCACGCAGTCCCAAGACTTTTACAGAGTTGGGCCCACTTCACATCTTACTCATTCCGTCCCCTGCAGGAAGAACTGCAGAGCTGACTGATGGGTTTGACAGAAGGGTCAGCGTGCGTGTGCGTGTGCGTGTGTGTGTGTCACCCTTCTCTCTTCCTTTTGGTTATCTACCTGCCAGGGTAAAGATACCATTTGGTTTTCTCTTTGCTGTGAAGGAGGTTTAGTAGGACAGATGCCTCTTTCAAGAGTGTGGGCTGAGATTATCCATCGGTACTGAAAGTAAAACTCATTCAGGGAGAGCAGGCTTGGTGTTGCTATTGACCTAATCCCATGGGCCTAGAATCAACATTATCAGGAATAAATATATTGGTTTGTCTGCCTGGCTATTACATTTATATCTCAAATGGCTTCCCAATTCAGACAGGGAAATGAGTGAGGTTGTGTATTGATTGTCTCAGATGCCAACAGCTGACAGTGAGGAAGGGCATTCCAAGTGGAGGTGTGAAAGGCTTTGTATTTGGGGTGTTATGTCAGGTTGATTTGTCATTTCTTGGTAGATGAGGACCAGATGGAGACAAAACTAGTATTCTTAACCTTACTTTTGTATTTTGTAACATGTATTTTATAAACTTAACAGCAGAGAGTCACTGGTAGGGGCCACTTTTGTAGGAGACTGTTCCGCTTGACGTGGGCTTAGCTCCTACTTGGAGATGCACAGGACCCATGCCCGTGGATAGGTTCTCTCATGGGGAATCAGGCCTGCAATGTACCTAGGCCACTTTGAGTCTTGCTTTTTGCTAAAAAACTCATTCACCTTGAATTGGGGACACTCCTTCCTAAAATCCATGCTAACCCTTCCAAGGATGAGTGTAACCAATTCAACCACTTTTGCCTTTTCATTTGCAAATATCCCTCTTCTGTGATGTGATTAGAGGCATTGGTTCCTTTGTTTTCTGTAAAAGGTAACCACCTAAAGCTAACTGGTGCATAGTAAATGAGGACCATCATGTAATGTGCCCAGAGATAGAAATAAAGGCCTGTCATGGCAGAGGCCGTGGCTTTTTGCTCCCCTTGAGAGTGAAGCTGCTTGCCCTTTTCCTCCACAGGACTTGGTAGTCCATGTGAATGTCTTCCCCCATCCACAATGTCATGGACCCCACAACCTGGGGTCCACATCACAATTTTAGGAGAGGATAATATTAGAGAAGGATTTTAAAGTCAATACAGAACTAGTACCAAATGCAGCAGGAGGTAGAATAAGAAAGGGACTGAAGAAATTCATTGGTATAGGCAGTAGGGAGATATTGGTTGATATTCTTAAAGACAGTTTTAGGGATGGAGGCCTAATTACATACCTTGAGCAATAAATAAGAGGTGAGAAAGAGAGAAGATTGAAGACAGACTTCTTTCAGGAAGTTTGGATGTAAAGGAGAAGAAAGAAGAATTTAAGCAGCTGCAGGGAGACACAAGTAATTAGAGATTTTTTGTTTGCTTTTTAAGGATGAAAGTATTTAAAAATAATTGTAATCTAAAGAGAAAGCCAGCAATAATGTTGAAAAGATTGTGAGATGAAAGAGGAAGGACTAAACTTCAGCTCAGCAGAGTAGGGACTTCTGGTATTTTTCCCTGTGGAGTAGAGAGACACAAATAGTGTGGGCGCACTCCTGCATCCCATACTCAGTCCTCAGTCACTTGTCAGCCTGACTCTTGTCAGACTCTTACCCACCACTTGAAACCATTATGCACTTTTAAATGTTGGGATGAAATCCGAATCCCTATTCAAAGAGTATGTACTATTATTCCTCACAATTTAAATCCATGTTGTGAATCTCTACTTACTCACTGTCCAAGACTTTAAAAACTGGCTATGCATTTTCTGGATTTTTTTCTCTGATTAGAATGGCTTTGGATAGTGGCTCTCAAAGTTAGCATGAAAAGGAAGGCAAGCAGTGGGCAGAGATCAACATGTGCCCTTTGAACTTTCTTCCCAGTGACTTCCAGGGTGCAGAACTCTTTTAGGGTGTTTTAGAGTCTTCCAAAATCAAGAAATCCCTTTCTTCTCTAGACTTGATCTAATTTCGATGTATTTCCATGCCAAGGCAAGATGAAGTACTATTCTGGTATTATCTATGATGCTTTAAATTCTGTCAAGGTGAAATTCCTTGGAAGGTCCTTCCATAGTTCATTTGGTTCTATGGGTACAGAGAGAGGCTTCCTACAACTTACTATGAAGCTTTGGGGCAACTGCTTTGCTGGTCACCATGTTAGAACCATTTGTTGTACGAACCCGAGAAAAATTGGTGGGACTGTGGTGACAGCATTGGACTTATTGTGTCTAGTTTCATGAGGCATGAGATTGCTACCTTCTTGCTTCATTTGGAGTATAAATGGCAGGTTTATTTTTATTTATCTCACAGAAATGTAAAGAGAAAGTCGTTAGAATCCCCAACAATGAGACTCTGATCAAAGAATTCCTTAGGGGTTTCAATTTCTCTTACTTAGTATATTTTATCCCTTAGGAAAGGCACACAAATGGTTGTTAAGTTGTTAAGTCCTTAGACAATAGAAAACAGTTGCAGCCTGTTCATTCCATCTGTTTTCCAGAAGATTTACTTGTTGATATTGAAGAGATTTGAGGGGCTTCCGTGTCATGTTTACTGATGAGCTTACAGAACTTTACTGAATAATTCTTCTTGCTGTCACTTGGCAAGCTGTCTCCTGGTCACAGCCTTTCAACTTGCCAATGTGTATGATACCAAGGAAATACCAGAAGAATTCGTGGATTATGTTACACTTGGTATGGGAAAGGCTTCTCTAACAATATAGAATTCAAAAGACAAAGAATCATATCAAATAAAGCATTTTGTGTGGCAAATCTGTCATTAGCAAATTTAAAATACAAACAACAAAGGTAGGAAACAATGTGCAAGTTACATCGGAATATCAAAAATCCAAGACACATAAAGGTAAGGAAACAACTACTCAATGTGAAAGAGGCAAAGGACATATATTGATAGTTCACAGAAAAAAAGAACTAAAAATGTCTTTTAAGATCTGAAAAATATATTTAACTTTACTCTTAATAAGATAAAGGCAATCTAACATAACCAAAGTAACACCTCTTCACTTATAAGATAGGCAAAGTCACAGAAATTTGGTAGTACACTGAGATGGTTACTGGCCAGCAGTATCTATTGCTGCAGATGCTCGTCAAAACACAAGAAAAACATACACAGGGACAACTGAGTCCTGTGGGGAAATAGGTATGAAATGGCCACTCTCTCTAGTGGAGAACACCCTGAGTCACCGCCTGAGCAGGCTTTTATTAAGAATACAGATACAGTTTGTGGTTATAGTCTGGCAGGGAAGGTCAAAAGGAATAGGTAGCTTTCAAAGGTGTTGGTAGATCTCCCACTGGGATTCTGGGCAGAGTTTGGGGTTTCATCACTTAAAAAGACTACAGGGCCTAAAAGGCTAGTTTCGTTTCCTGCCTGTGCCTTCATATTCTAATTCAAGAACATACTCCAGCAAGCAAATCTCACAGGATCTTGCATATTCTATGTCCCAGGCCTGATTACCCCGGGGGTCCGCCGACTCTGGTCTGAACTGCACCACTTCTGTTATTTCCGCAGGCCTGAGCTGGGCAGAGGAGACAAAGGCAGCTGGGAGACTTGGGTTTTTCACAACTAAGAACAAGGACTCAGGCTTTGACCAAGCCGAGGGGGCAGGGGTCGATGTCGATCACCCCTTCATTTCCACAGTCCCCTGAGTCTCTTCCCTGAGGCCTGCATATGATCATGCCTGTCTTAGGCAATTCTCCCCATGGGAAATCTTACCCGTTATTGGCTAACTGATCAAGCATAGGAGGCCAGGCACAGAACAGGCAGCGTTCATGCCAGGGAAATAAGTTTTGTCTCCTTAGTGGCTCCTGGTTCAGAGGTTTCTCACTCAGCCTAAGTCACAGGGGGTTGCAGCTTCCTGAGACCAGGCAGGACGGACCCCAACAGTATACTATGTTGTTAAGGGAATATGAGGAACCAAGCATTTTCATTCATTTCTGTGATAATTTCAGCTTGTGCAACACTCACGGAGCTTAACTATTCCACTTCTAGGAATTGATTTTATAGACATACACACATTTACATTGGATGAAATATATGCAAGTTTATTAATTGTGATAATGAAAGATTGAGAACAACCTAAATTGTTCATCAGCTGTGGAATAGTTTAACTAAATAAACATGAATTGGTTTAAATACTGATACAGCCATATAGTGGAATACTATGCAGCACTAAGGAAAAGAATAAAACAACTCTTTATGTACCATTGTGGAAAGACCACAAGATATGTTAACTAAAAGTAGCAAAGTGAAGAATTGATTGTAGTGTTTTACCACTTTGGTAATAGAAAGAAAATGCGAGTATGTGTGCATGCATGTGTGCATGTATAGGTGTAAGATTTGGAAGAATACCCCTAGTTAGAGTCTACATGTGTATTGTTACATGTGAGGATAGGAGCTGGGTAGACTGCAGGTCAAAAGAAAGATTATATTTTATACTTTTCAAATTTTGAATTGTAACATATTTTTTAAAAATTTTTAGGTTTTATTTATTTTTATAGAGAGGTGAAGGGAAAGAGAAAGAGAGGGAGAGAAACATCAGTGTGTGGTTGCCTCTCACATGGCTCCCATTGGGGACCTGACCTGCAATCCAGACATGTGCCCTGATGGGGAATGGAACTGGTAACCCTGGGTTCACAGCCCATGCTCAATCCACTGAACTACACCATCTAGAGTGAGTTGTAATATATATATTTTACTGAAAAATTAAATTGAACACACACACCACATATACACTCCCAGAAATATAGAAACTCAGTACCTTCACCTTTTAAAACCATTATGTGTGACTCTAGTTCCATGTTTATAACAGATGAATTAACATGTAAATGCTACGTGTGACCTAGTGTTTAGCATATAGGGTAAGTTCTATAGGGTATAAAGGTCATATATGTTAGTTTCAATTTTTCTGTTATTTGTTAAAGATGACATCAGAGAAATAGTGACACATGTATAGTTTTGAAAACTCTGTAAGTGTCCAAAAGAAGTTCTCAGGGAGGAATTAGGGCCAAGTGTTGGGTAGGCATGGCCAGCAATATTCAGAGGCATGAAAGGTGAGCCAACAAATGAGAACCTGCAGTTAATTTGGAATTTATGAAATACTAAGTGTGACCAAGGAGTGGTAGGAAATGAAGCTGGAGAAGTTAGGTCAGGGCAGATATTAAAGAATATGGTATTGCATTCTAAAAGGCTTGGATTTACTGTGTTGGCAATGGAATGCCATCCAAGTTTTTAACGTAGGTGACTAATATGCATTTCAGATCATCTGAGTATTACAGAGTATGAACTTGGCAAATGGGAGACTGGAGGCAGGTCTAGCTAGACCATTAAGAAACTTTGTAATAAACAGTAGGCAGACAAAGGATGATGAATGCATGAACTAAGGTAAGATCAGACACTTGAAATGAGCTGTTCACTGATGGTGTGAATTTATTTTAGAAATCTTGGGGATTAAAGAGAACCCAATGACATCTCAGAATAACAGCACTGGATTTCCCTCTTTCTCTTTCTGGCTTGCCAAGTTAAACCATTTATGGAGGTATTTTGTCAGGTTGTGATTTCCCTTCAAATTTTTGTCAGTATGATTGTCTATGTTATTGATTACTTTTATTTTATTTTCTACTAATACTCTAATAGAAATATACAATATTTTATATTTCCTGTCATCTCTAAAACTAATTATAGACAATGTTCTTTTTAACATATGTAGTTTAAAAAAGTATTGAGAACAGGAGCAAGCTGAAGAAATGGGCACAGAAACTGGTGATTAGAGTTAAATAGTAATAAATTCCCTCAGCCTTAATGAACTCTGGTTTGCCTGGGCACCACTATTGCTCCTTTTGCTTTCTCTCGCCTACCCTGGATGACATACAAGAATAAAGCTGCTTTGAAAGAAGCTAAAGGAGTACTCCTGGTCCAAATTGAAAGGACAGGTTTTAAATAGTATTTTGAAATCCTTTTCAGAACTTTATTCAGTAGGATTTCTTTTTTCAATAAAGCCTCCATTTTAACAAGACTCTGTTTAGATATGTCACCCACCCATCCACCAGAATATTAAACAAGTTGTCTACCTAGACCTCTATGAATGGTGTTAAAAATGTTTTCCCAACTAAAAACTGGTTCTTTAGCTTGATTTCAGGTGCAAGCAATATTCCTACAATAAGTGGAACCATAAAAACAGTTGAAGCATTTAAAATTGTTCCCATTAGTTCTAGTTTATGGTACATATCCATCACACTATTTCTTTTAAGGGAGTTCTTGAATTAAGTTATGAACTTGAACTTCTATTAAGCTTTTTGCCAAAAATAGTGTTTCTGAGTCTTCTTTCTCTATGTTTATTCCAGCTGCTTGTAAAGGGTCACTGTTTCTGAGTTCAATATTTCCTTCCCAACATTGATGCACCCCCCAAGTAAGAGAAAGAACAACAGTATCTGAACATCAGAGGCAGTTTTGCTTCCTGTTTCACACCCTCTCTCCCCATTTGTACAATGTTGTACTCTTTGCTTGACTGACATTAAAATAAAACACACACACTCACACACATGATAAAAGGTGTTTTTCTGTTGCTTGCCCTTTGATATTTTAGCTGGGAGCAATTGAGCAATTCAGCAGCCTGGCTCTCATGAAGGTGGCTTATTTGCTCATGGAGGCTCCATCTTATAGGCGCCCCCAGGACTAAAACTTTTCTCAGAATATCAAGCATTATTTTTGCTAAATACCAGCTACACTTTCATTTAAAAATTAAGTTGTTGACTCTATGGGTTAAAAAATAGAATGCAATAAAATTATACTCTATATAATATTAGTCTTGGTTATTTTAGAATTGCTTTTACCTCAGGGTCTCTGTGGATAGTATTGCTTACATTATAGCTAGGTGAGTTAGGGGAGATAGCACTGAATCCCTACTTAGCCTATAAGAAAATAATTATTGTTCCTTATGTCCTGTAAAGTTGATACATCATTTATGTTACTTGAAGTTGCAAATAAGTAAAAACTGCAACTCAAAGTGGTTAAAAATAAGGAATTTTTTTCTCTTTAACTGAAAGTCCAAAAGTTAGGAAGGCTTCAGACATGCGATTAGCAGTTAAGTTATATCATTTCAAGTATCCAGATTAATCTTTCTCCACTCTGTCACCCTCAGGGTCAGCTTCATATTACTGTGTGTTCTCCTCCTATGGTTGCAAGGTGGCTAACAGTGGCCCTTGAGTCCAGATACTGCCTTGTTAATTAATGTTCAGCAAGAGAGAGTAGCTTCTTTTCCAGAAGGTCTGTGAAACTTTTATGCATGCCATTAGCCCAAATGGTTTAGGACTGCTCATCTCTGATTCAACAGAATGGATGCTGGCGAGTGCCTTTGTTTACTACAGAGAAAGAGGGATGTTACCCACTTCGTGTGGGAAGGGTAACTAGAACCCTTAAATAGCAACTCACTAAAAGACCAAGAATAGCAAGGCAAACTATATACTCACACAATTGGGTATTATGGTCTTATAATTTCCTTTAATTATCTTTAGCTTGGAGTACCTGGAAAGACTCTTTGCTGAATAGGTCCCACTGCTAACATCATGCAAAAG
The DNA here is from genome assembly GCF_004126475.2 of Phyllostomus discolor. Classification (NCBI taxonomy): domain Eukaryota; kingdom Metazoa; phylum Chordata; class Mammalia; order Chiroptera; family Phyllostomidae; genus Phyllostomus; species Phyllostomus discolor. The sequence goes on from NC_040905.2 coordinate 63,566,811, forward strand.
AAAATCTGTATATTCTGAATAAAATGAAATCTATATCCATTTGGGTTGGAATAGGTAATCTCAGAAGACAATAGCTTCAACTACAAATTCCACCTGCCCCTCTTTATGTAGTATTGGATTTGTTTTTTTTTTTTGTTTTTTTTTAAAAAAGATTTTATTTATTTATTTTTAGGGAGGGAAGGAAGGGGGGAAGAGAGAGAGAGAGAGGGAGAGTGAGAGAGAAAGAGAAACATCAATGTGCGGTTGCTGGGGGTTATGGCCTGCAACCCAGGAATGTACCCTGGCTTGGAATCGAACCTGGGACACTTTGGTTCCCAGCCTGCATTCAATCCACTGAGCTATGCCAGCCAGGGCTAGGATTTGTTTTTATTAAGGGAATCAGCAAGTATCCTTTCAAAGTCCAGGAATTTCTGGACGTGGTGTCTGTGTAATTGTGTCTGTGTGTGTATGCAGAAGGAATTAGATAGAAAGGAAAATCATTGGCATCCTGTAATTTGTCATTTGTCACACTGACATTGGAATGTATATTTTGGGTGTTACATAGTCTCATTTCATAACCCTGAAAATTATCAGTGTACATTGGAAACATAGTAACTATGGTTCCAAAGTGTTTATATCATAATAAATAACCCATAGTAAATTGATAACATATAGTTTTTCCACCAAATGGAAATCTGAGGTTGAATCATAACAATGAAACACAGCATTTGTTTTATATAAATAAATATGAAATAATTTATGTTCAGTTAAATAGAGTCCTACAAGAAAAAAAAATACAGATTTCAAATGACTTGATGGTAAAGCCACATAAAAATTTCACAAAATAGCTTTAGGTTTTGGAGAACTTCAATGCACAAAAATACTTAAAATTAGCCTATGTGCTAGCCTGTTTGAACAATTGCTTTATCTGAATAAAAAGAAAACTTTTTATCAATAGCAATTGCTTTTAGAAATACAAGAACATCTAGTCAATAAGATGAACCACTAGTTGTTTTTCACACTCAAAATCTTAAATGTATAAATGCTGAATGGGCTCATTGAAAATATTCTCCCTCATCACCATCTGCCTTAGTCCTTTTGGTTGCTATAAAAAATACTACAGATTGGGTGGCTTTACAAACAACAGAACTTATTTTCTCACAGTCTGGAGGCTGGGAAGTTCAAGATTCAACGTCTAGTGAGAGCCAGATTCCTTGTTTATGCATAGAAGGAAATTTTTTGCTGTGTCCTCATATAAAGAAAGGGGCCAGAGGGCTCTGTGGGATCTCTTTTAGAAGAGCACTAACTCTCATTCATGTAGACACAATCATTCAGACCATAGCACCATCTCCTCTTTTTATAAAGTCCCAAAAGTGATTGATTCTGGTGGTTATTGTAAGAAAGAATTCAGGGAAACAGAAGCTTACAAATAGTCTTCTGACATAAATAAAGAGACATTGCTAAAATAATTTTGAATTTTTATTTGTTATAAAGATTTTTATTTACTTACTTTTAGAGGGGAAGGGAGGGTGAAAGAGAGGAAGAGAAACTTCGATATGCAAGAGAGACTTCAGAGCATCAGTTGGTTGCCTCTTGTACTCCCCCAGCCAGGAACCTGGCCTGACCCAGAATTGAACCAGCAACCTTTCAATTTGCAGGATAACACCCAACCCACTGAGCCATACCAGTTAGGGAAGTAATTATTATTAAAAATAATTTAAAAAATACATAGATGACAGATTTTTAAAATTTAATAAAAAGTGAATATTGATAATGTGCAAGGCACTATTTTATGTCTGAAGGTCTTCTCATAGAGGTAAAATTATAGTTGGGAGGAGGAGGACACATAATAAAAATTGTTTCATACAGTGACAAATGCAATGAAAGAAATAGAACACTGTGATCAATGTGATCAGTGTGGCAATAATGGAGGAGGCTGGCCAATTAGATGATTAGTAGGGCTTCCTCAGTGAGGAATGGGTGCCGGTGCTGAGGCTGACATAGATCTCAATAGCAAGCAGGCAAAAGGCCCAATCAGACATCTAGTCTAGATGAGTATTTCAGACATCTAGTACATAGATCAATAGGAAAGAATGCAGTTTCACTAATATCCAAAGAAATATAAATCAAAAGTAATAAATTTTATATCTTAAATCAGGAACAAACAAGTAGTAAAATGTGCCCTGTGTGGTTAAAGGACACAGTGAAACTAGTTCATTCATTCAAAGCAGGGGTCAAGAACAAAATCATTCAGATCCTTTTTGCCATTCAGTTCCTCTATGAATACACCCATATTGAGGAGGAAATATAAGATAAGGAAAGCCGCATCTGCAGAAGATGTTTATTTCCAGTGTTGGTTATATTTGTGGAAAATTGGAAACAATTATTTGATTTTAGTGGGCAGTTAAGTAAGTAAATTTTGAAGACTCTGCTTGTAAGTATGTATCACTGAAATGATGATGAATGTAAAGGTTATGTAAAACATTGAACAACAGTGAAAAAAGAAGATAAAGTGAGATAAACAAAAACTCAGGTGACAAATTATACAAACTCTAAGGATATGTGGCAGGCATGGATTTGTGTTTCTTAATTCTTTTATTACTTGACTAGCAAGTCACAATGGGAGTCAAAATCTTCCAAGTTTCTTTCCTAAAACCTAATTTAGTTGACAGTGAGTCAATATGCATGCAATATGGATAATTTTTGCTTTTGTTTTCTGCTTTTCCTAGCTTCTTACATAGGGCCCACTGATACCCCTCTACCTTTCTCCTGTTCTTCCAGCTTAGGTTCCAATCTGTAAAGACTATATATAACCTTCAACCTTACCACCCACTGGCTTTTGAAATTTGGCCTTTCTCAGAATTCATGTCCAAGACACAGCTAATATATTTCTAAAGTCTTCATCCCAAACCCTAGGTCTCCATAGTAAGTAAAAATTTAGTCCCCATGATTTTCACCCTCTAATGTTATTTCTGTGGTTATATTATGTTATATGGCAAAAGGGGCTTTGGAAGATATACCAAATTAAGATTATGAATCAGTTATCCTTACAAATAGAGAAATTATGCTGGACTATCCAATGGATCCAATGCCATTTAAAATCCATGCATATTAAAAGTGGAAGAAGGCAGATTCAACTCATGGGAAGGATTCCAGGCACTGTTGCTGTCTTTGAAGATGGAGGGGCCACAAGCTGAAGACTGGGGCAACCTTTGGAAGCTGAGAACAACCCCCAAATGACAAGTCATCAAGAAAACATGGACCTCTGTCCTCAAATTGCATAGCATTGAATTCTGCCAACAACTTGAATGAGCCTGGAAGCTTATTCTCACCCCAATACCTTAAAATAAGAGCCCAGTCTGGTTGACACCTTGACTTTGGCCTTGTGGGAAGCTAAGCAGAGAACCCAGCTTAGGTATGTTAGGCTCAGACTTCTGACCTAAGGACACTGTGAAACAGTAAATGCGTATTATTTTAAACTGCTGGGTTTATGGCAATTTATGACAGTGACAGTGTCTCCTTCAGTGCTAACTAGAAATGGATGCTTTCTACCTCCTGGGTCAGCCTGCTATAAACAGGGGTCTCTCTCTCCCTTGGTCTTAACTTAGTATGATATTCTACTCATATCCAAGTTATCCAATTGTTTATTATCCAAGTTACTGCAGTCATAATGCTGACTGGTTTTACTATATCAGAATATTCCCTGATAAACCAAGCATTTGAAAACTTAACCCTCTCCATGAAGTATTCAGTATTAACTACCATCTAGCACTAGCTAGCATCAGTCTATCTATTCTGGCTAGCTGACAATATAATACAAAGCAGTTCACATTGCCCTGTAAAATGGCAAATCTTACCAAAGACAAGGTTTCATAAAATTGGTGAAAGTAACATGGGAGACTTCCCAAATGATGATCTTGTAGAATCAGTCTGTTTAGCAACGGAGGAAGGAAGAAATCAGCAAGTATGATTGTAGGGTGGTAGATTCACTCTAAAAGACCTTTTTCCTGGTACTAATGGCTAGTTATGTGCCATTAACCAGCACTTTCTGTAGTGTGCCCAGTTCCCCCGGGGTTACACTTTGACTTGTGTCCCATCGAATCACTCCTGTTCCTGGGGACTGCGGACAGGGTTCTGTCTACCATGTGGGACAGGTGAGATCTAGAAACACAGGCATATTGTGTAACTGTATGACTTGACTTCCAGATAAAAATGAAAGCTTGCAACAGAATGAGTAAGTTTTCAGTGAAAATAAAACACTGATTCACAACAAATATGAGAAGAAACTCAGATTCAGCTTTCTGCTGGCCTAACCCCAACTTCAGCCGTAGTTTCTAGGAGAGGGAGTGGAAGAAGTGAGTTGAGACCAGTGATTCTGGTTAACACTTTTAAAAAGTAGATTAAGTACCTTTCATTTTATTTATTAATTCTTTTATCCCATTCATTTTTGCTATTTCTTTTTTATTGTTGTAAGAACACTTAACCTGAAATCCACCCTTCTGAGAAATTTTTAAGTTCATAATAAAGTATCATCTACTATAGGCATGGTGTTGCACAGATTTCTAGAACTTATCTTGAATAAATAAAACTATATACTCATAGGATATATGTATATAGTCGCATACAAGACAACAATTGTACATTTCTCCTCTGCAGCCCCAGCCCCTGGCAACCACTATTCTACTCTCTGTTTTCAAAAGTTAGGCTATTTAAAGATTTCATATAAGTGGGATTCTGTAGCATTTTTCCTTCTATAACTGATTTATTTCACTTAACATGATATCCTCCCAGGCCATTCATGTCATCTCAAGCAGCAGGATTTCCTCCTGTTTTAAGGCTGAATAATATTCCATTGCATGTATACACCACATTGTCTTTACCCCTTCATCTCATGGTAAACATGTTGGTTGTTTCTGTTCTTGGCTATTGCGAATAGTGCTGCAGTGAATGTAGCAATACAGATATATCTTTGAGGTTCTGATTTTCTTTTGTAGATACATAGTTAATTTTTTATTTCTTAAATTCTTCTGCTTCTTGATTTATCACATAAAATTGCTCCCAAGCATCCCCCAAAGGTTTACCCAACCCTGTTTTCTTCTAATTTTCTGTAGGTAGCAAGCTGGGGTGGGAGAGACAATTGCATGTCTTTTCCTCACTTTTCTTCAGTTTCACATTTACAGTGAGGCCTGAGATGCCTTGCTGCTGTCACTTGAACCTATTAATCTCATTCCCTGAAAAAGAAATGGTATAAAGTATATTTGGGGTACAGATTTAACAGTTCCTCTCATATCTCTTAGATGTGAGACTTGATTCATTAATCAAGAAATGGTCATCTACATGTGGGGACAAGAAAGCACCAAAAATACCCAAAGTCAGAAGGTTTTCACGTTTCATCTCTTCCACTTTCAAGGGTATTTGATAGTTCTGTGACTCCAGAGGGATTTTTTGGTTCTGATTTCAGTGCCAACTATAGTGGCAGGCATAGGCCAGGGTCATACCACCTGGGAGAATTGTCCTAAGAATATTTTTATTTAATTGATTTCCCAGTAACT